>NC_139027.1:27925386-28298002 GCF_964662115.1 Mustela nivalis | reverse complement strand
GGTTTCTACCTCATCGATCTCAGCTCTAATCTTGATTATTTCCCTTCTTATGTGTGGAGTTGGTTTGATTTGTTGTTGATTCTCCAGTTCTTTAAGGTGTAGAGACAGCTGGTATGTTCTGGATTTTTCAATTTTTTTGAGGGATGCTTGGATGGCTATGTATTTCCCCCTTAGGACCGCCTTTGCTGTATTCCATAGGTTTTGGATCGATATTCTTACTGTTCTTAATATATTGTCAAACTTGAGTTTTATCTTTTGAACACAGTCTTATGTTGAATGCCAATGAAGAAACATGAATGATGTATTTAGTAGACGTTTTTGTTTTTTCTTGTTTTACCCCTGGCCCTCCCTGACTCCTGCTATCTGTCTGGTTATAGGTACAGGGCTCTCAGAAGCCTTGTTTCTGCAAAGTGACTTTGGCCCCAGCCGACTGGTCCAGAGTAGGCACTACACCAAAATTCAGCCTATCAGAGTCCCAGGTACAGAGATTTGGGGGAGAGGAGTTAGAGATGGAGGGAAAGCCTTCTTTCTCTGGGTGGCTGGACTTCTAACTAAGGCTGTTGATGGTCAAGTTTGTCACCACTGTGCGACGAAAACAGAGAGAAGTACATAAATGGGGAAAAACACAGAGAGATGCAGAGCTAAGTGAGGAGGAAGACCTTCTTTATAGATTCCTGTCTATCCTTCCAGTTTGTTCCTGAGGCTTGGGTGCTTGTTCCTGTGAGACATCTTCATAACCTTATAATACATTCACCTATTTTACTTAAATAGGTTTCCGTTATTTGCAACTATAACAAATAAACCGACTCATATCCTGTATGCTGTCATTATTTCCAACTATAACAAATAAACCAACTCATACCCTGTATGCTATCATAGATCACCAGTCTACCCAGCTAAAAAAGAGTGAGAAGGGCGCCTGGGTGGCTCAGTGGGTTAAGCTGCTGCCTTCGGCTCAGGTCATGATCTCAGGGTCCTGGGATCGAGTCCCGCATCGGCCTCTCTGCTCAGCAAGGAGCCTGCTTCCTCCTCTCTCTCTCTCTCTGCCTGCCTCTCTGCCTACTTGTGATCTCTCTCTGTCAAATAAATAAATAAAATCTTTAAAAAAATTTAATTAAAAAAAAAGAGGAAAACCAGATTAGATTATCTTGTCTTGTATCTCAGAATATTGTCAGTTGTGGGGCACTGTGTGAGTTCAAACACAGACCTTTTATTCCCTAGCTCAGTTACCACATTAGATCTGGTTTAAGTACCAGGCACTTACTGGCTGGTCAGTATGATAGTGCAACATTAAAAGCAACTGAAAGATTCAGTCATTTGGATTTGCAGCGGCTCATTAAGTCAGCCCCGTGAGCTGTAGTCAGGTATGTTTGGATTCCCACAGTTTGCTAATCTTTCCCTCAAATTCTGTTGTTACCTAGGCTTGCAACCCAGCCAGTGGGTGGTCTTCTTAAAAGCAGACTGACAGAAAAGCACACTTCACTAAAGAGGGCTACTCCAGAATCACTGACAGGCTTAATATCCAAGGCTTACCAACAGGGTCAAAGTATCCAGAGACCATGGGATCTTCTCTTGGTGCCTTGAAGAGCAACCTGAATTCCTTAAACTTGTCCTGAGCTGTTGTGGGGAGGAAGGAACTATGACCCTATGAATCACCTTGGTGTTAGGCATCTTGAGAATGTAGGCCAGCTCAAAATACATGCAAAAATATAAAGTTTAATTAGTGTTTAGCTTAGAACTTGGTTGAAAACTTCATTAAAAGTCTTTTTATTTCTTTTCCATTATAAAAACAATGGGTATTTTATTATAAACTCTTAGAATATAAAGGAAAATGGAATGAAGAATTAAAGTCACTCCGAGTCTTACCAACCAAAGAAAAATACTGCCAACTCTGGCATTATGGTATTTTTTTTTTCAGATTTTTAAAAACTTCTCAATATATATGTTCTTTCATTTACTAGGCATAATATTGTATATTTACAATTCTGTATTTCTTTTTTAATCTATGGATTTTCTATATGTGAATGTTTACAAGGGCCTCGTAATATTCTATGAGACGGATATTGCACAGTTCATTAACTGTGATTTGAGGACATTAATGTTTCTTATTTTTGGATATTTTAGTGTTGCAATAAACATCTTTTGCATAAAACTTGTTGTATGTATAGAATATGTTTGTAGGTTAGATCCACAGACATTTCTGCCCCGATCTGGAATATTTCCATTCTGGCAACAAAGTGAGTCTACCATCTTGGCCCAGCTTCACTAGCTACAGGTCTGTGAATGATGGGGGCTTATGGCAGGTCTGGGAACACTGAACGTGAACTGCAAATTCGAATAAATCAGAAATCCGGGTAGATCACTTTGTTTTCACCTCACTGCCTCCCAAAGATGAAAACTGGCTGAGAATGTGCCTGGGATTTGGCTCTGCCAGCTGGCAAGGTATCCCTGAATAATGGGAGATTATTAGAATCCTGCCCTTTTCCAGAGAGCTTTTATCCACATTCATTTTTGTGTTGTGCCAATTAGAGATGGCACAGTGGTTTTCTTTGTATGCATCCTGGCAGCCCCTGTCCACATAGATTTGGGAGGAAACTCCATGTGCACATCACTTTGACTTTCTGTAATGAGGCATGACAGTAGGATTTTGGGTCCCTCATCCTAAATTCATAAGTAGCTATATGCCTGAAGAGATTATCTGTGGACTGTTTAATGCCTTGGCGTCTTTATGCATGAAATGTCTCCTAGAGAGGACTCTGGTAATCACACTGAGTATACAGCACAGATCATTCACTCCTTGAAGTTTGTTTGTTTTTTTTTCTCCCCCCACCCCCCCGCCCAGTAGTGATGACATTATATCCATCCATACCGGAGGCACAGTGAGCCACAGCAGCAAAATAGAATTTGCCACAAGGTGGAGTTGGTCAGACCCCATGCCATTGCATTTAGTTATTAAAATATCTGAAGTATTTTACGGTAAGCCTCCTTCTCCGATTGCCGAACAGCTCGGCCCCCATAGCCAGCTTCACAATGAGTCTCCAGCGCAGAGAGTTCCAGCACTGGTGTGCTCACTCAGGGCTGTGGTGGGGGGTGGCGGGGGGCGGGGGGGGCAGGGGGAGGCAGGGGGGGTCTCTGTTCGAAGCTAGGTTTCTCTGTCTCCCCAGCTGCTATGCTTCTGGGATAGGGATTTGTCCTTATTTCACCAGTTAGACATTTTAGGCATTTGCTTTCTTCTGTGGGTTTGATAAAAGCAAAATTAACAGCTCAGCTACTTATCCTTCAGATAAGAAAGTTTTGTTAATTGTAGCCAACAGACACTTGGGATGGTGGCAGGGGCTGTGAGTGTTAGCTGGCGGGAAGGGCTCCGCCACGGGGTTGCTGGCCCTGTGCCGCTTTACAGGAACTCCAGTTCCTTCAGGGCTGCACAGTCTTTGTGAGGTCAGCGAGTGACGTCAAACCAGAAAGGCTTCTTGGTGAGATGACCTCATGGGTCTAGTCCTTGCTTTGGGTGCCTTTGTGGGGCTCTGAACACTTACAGTATTAGCAATTAAAGAGGGATTGCTGGAGCCTGGGTAGGGGTTAACTGCTTTCACCCTCTGGTTATTGTGATGTGTGTGTGTGGTGGGGAGGGAGGTGGGGGTGGGGGAGGGGAGAGGGGGTTGAGGGTTATACCCAGGGATCATACTCAGTTACTTAGGGAGCACGTGGGAGCTGAAAATCCGTGTAAGAAGCAATTAAATTCATCTCAGACAACATTTCTACCTCTGTCCCTGGGCCTGGGTTATAAGAATCTTTCTCTGCTGGTGCTCAGAAGAGAAATGCCAATTTGTTCTCATGTTTGTGTGTGTGTGTTTGTGTGTGTGTGTGTGTGTAATAAGTGAACAATTACAGCATATGGGTGATCAGTAAATATTAGCTTCATTTCCTGCCATAGGGGAGCTTATATTTCTAAATTTCTAAAATTCCTAGAATTTTAGGATCAGAAGACACCATTGAAGTCCTTTAATCCAACCACCATAATTTATAGACCAAGAAACACATGCAGAGTAGTTTTAGAGATTTTCCCAAAGTAGTAAAGGTATTGTTGACACAGCCAGGTTTATAACCTAGATGTTCTGACACCAGCCATATGGTCTTTTCATTACAAAATGCCTGCTTTTAAGATGCAAAAGAAAAACTATTTTTGTACATTTTTTCTTTTTTAGAACAAAAATACTTTGCTGAAGCATGTGAAAGTTAACACCCAAGTATTCATTATTACTACTTAGCATACTACTTTATGCTTATTAAAAAAAATACCTTATTGAGGTATGACTAGCATTCACAAAGCTTTATAGTGATTTACTGGTGAAGCCATCCGCACAACCTATGCCATAAACACATCCATCACCATCTGAATTTTCCTCCCACCCTTTTTCTTTCTTTCTTTTTTCCTCTCTCTCTTTCTTTCATGCTAATAATACTTGACATAAGATCTATCATCTTGGGAAATTTTTAAGTAAACAATACAGTATTTTTAAAAGTATAGGCCCTATATTGTATAGTAGATCTCTAAGAGTTATTCATCCTGCATAACTGGAAGACTTTTTGGCCAATGCTATCTGGCTTGCCCCTCCCGCTAGCCCCTGGAATCCACCATTCTATTCTCTGCTTCTGTGAGTTTGGCTATTTTAGATTCGTCATGGCGATCATGTATTCATTGTCCTTCGATGTCAGCTTATTTTACTGCTCATAATGAACTCTTAAGTTCATCCACGTTATTGCTAACAGCAGGGTTTTCTTATTTAAGGCTAATATTCCATCATATGTATATAGCATATTTAAAATAAAATCCATTCATCTATTAGTGGGCATTCGGGTTGTTTTCATGCCTTGGCTTTCGTCAATAATGCTGCAGTGAACATGGGGATGTGGTATCTCTGAGGTCCTGATTTCAGTTCCTTTGAATATATACTGAGAAATGAAATTGCTGGATCATATGGTAGTTCTCATTTTATTCTTTTTTGTTTTGTTTTGTTTTAATTTTTTAATTAAAAATACAATGTATTATTAGCCCTAGGGGTACAGGTCTGTGAATCGCCAGGTTTACACACTTCACAGCACTCACCATAGCACATACCCTCCCCAATGTCCATAACCCTACCCCCCTCTCCCCACCCCCCTTCCCCCAGCAACCCTCAGTTTGTTCTGTGAGATTAAGAGTCACTTATGGTTTGTCTCTCTCCCGATTCATTTTATTCTTTTGAGGAACATCTGTACTGCATTCTGTAGTAAGTGTACCAATGTACCTTCCCACCAGTGGTGTACGAGCGTTCCCTTTTCTCCACATCCTCACCAACACTTCCTTTGATTTGTTTTCGTGATCACAGCCATCCTAACAAGTGTGAGGTGATACCTCATTATGATTTTGATTTGCATTTCCCTGATGACTAGTGATGTTAAGCACCTTTCCCTATTCCTGTTGACCATCTCTAAGTCTTCATTAGACAAATGTCTGTTCGGTCATTTACATTTTAAAAAATTGTTTTTTTTTTTTTGTTGTTGTTTGTTTGTTTGTTTGGCTATTGAGTTGTAGGAGTTCCTCATGTATTTTGGGCAGTAAACCTTTATCAGTTATATGACTTGGAGACACTTTCAGGATCGTATTCCATAGATGGCCTATTCACTTTGTTGATTCTTTCCTTTGCTGTGTTGAAAGTTTTTCATTTGATACGATTCCACTTGCCTATTTTTGCTTTTGTTGCCTATGCTTTTGGTGTCATCTCTAAGAATTCATTTCCAAGGCCAGTGCCAAGGAGTTTTTCCCCCCCTTCGGTTTCTCTTAGGAGTTTTATGGTTTCAAGTCTTATGTTTAAATCTTTAATCCATTTTGGAGTACTTTTTAATAGAGGTATCAGTGGAAAAGCAGTATCTATAACATGGCAACTATCTTTACTGAATGGACATATTGAGAAGCCTCTGCTTTGCATATATCACTGTCTACTTGTCTTGTTGAATGCAGAGATGAATATTAAGCAGGACTACAAAAGACCTGACAGATCTTCCTGAAAACTAGTAAATTCATTTTTAGAGGTTTTTCTACTCTTGATTTTCTACCTATTACCTCTTTTTAAAAATTTGTTTATTTTCCTTTCATGTATGTGGGGTTGTACAGAGAAGATAATGTTTCACATACCTTTGGAATCTTATATTGCCTCCCAGAGTTTTACACGATCTCTATTAATAAATTCAGTGTAGAATGGAAGAAACTTGAGATGTTGATCTCTGTTGAGTTTTGGGTGGTTATACCTCTTAAATATAAAACATAATGCAGTCATCATGTTAATGACGCATGTCTTTCCTTATAACTCAAGAACTCTGTGCCTTTGACTTTAAAATAAATATCTAAGGGCACCGAGGACTTCATACCGGGCAATTTGTCAGGTCTTAGTGTGTTATTGAGGAAGAACAAAATGATCTGTTCAGACAGACCTGGATCTGAATTCACATTCTCCTCATTTGCTGCACAATTCTTATAAATTACTTCATTCCTTTGGGGTTTAGTTTCTTCATCTGTAAAGTGATTTTATCACTTCATTGGATCATTAAGAAAATTAAATAATGTTGTATGTAAAGTGCCTGGCTTATAGTATCATGAAATCTCTATTGATTTCGGATTTGTCCTTGACTAACTAGAGAGATCATGCCATAAACAGGTGGTAGTTGCCAGACATCCTTGGTGTTCCTTGGCTTATAGGTGCATCACTGTGATCTCTGCCTCAGTCTTCACGTGACTTTCTCCCCCATGTGTCTATGTTCTCACTTTCCTTTTTCTTATGAAGGTTACAGTCATTGGATCAGGCCCCATCCTACTTCACTGTAGCCTCATCTTAACCTAATTACATCTGTGAAGCCCCTATTTCTAAATACGCTCATGTTTACTGGTTCTGGGTAGACCTAGATCTTGTGGGAACACTTCTCAATTTAGCATAGTTTAAAAATTTTTTTTTTACTTTTTTATTAACATATAATGTACTGTTAGCCCCAGGGGTACAGGTCTGTGAATTGCCAGGTTTATACACTTCAAAGCACATACCTTCCCCAATGTCCATAACCCCACCACACTCTCCCTAACCCCCTCCCACCGCCCCCAGCATCCCTCAGTTTGTTTTGTGAGATTGAGTCTCTTATGGTTTGTCTCCCTCCTGAGGGAGACATCTTATTTTATTTATTTTTTTCCTTCCCCCCAAACCCCTCATGTTGCCTCTCAACTTCCTCATATCAGGGAGATCAAATGATAATTGTCTTTCTCTGATTGACTTATTTCACTGAGCATAATACCCTCTAGTTCCATCCATATTGTCGCAACTGGCAATATTTCATTTCTTTTGATGGCTGCATAGTATTCCATTGTATATATATCCCACATCTTCTTTATCCATTCATCTGTTGATGGACATCTAAGTTCTTTCCATAGTTTGGCTATTGTGGACATTAGCATAGTGTTTTAACAATTTTAATTGTCTGACTCATGAACACATTATAGTTTTCCATGTATTTTGTTTTCTCTAACTTCTCTAGAAATATAGTTTTTCACTGTACATGTCTTTATTCATATTCATATTCATCCCAAGTATTTACAGATATTTTTCTTGGTTCTAGAAATGATATTTAAAAAATGATTTCTATTTCTTTACTACTATATACAAATGTAACTGATTTTTATGATAATCTTCTTTCTTGAAATAGTGCTCAATTCACTTATTAGTTCTATTAGCGTTTTTGTGTGGATTTTGGGATTTTCTACATATAGGATTATATCATCTTTGAACAAAGACAATTTTACTTCCTCCTTCCAAGTTTGAATTTTTTGCTTGCTTTGTGATAGTAATAGAATCTTCAGTACAATGTGTAATAATAGAAGTGGCAAGAGTGGACATCCTTATAGTTTTCCTGAGGTTAGGACAAGAGTTTATTTTATCACCTATATTAGCAGTAAGTTTTTGATAGATGCCCTTTATTAGAATTGTGGAAGGCCATTTCTATTGCAAGCTGGCTGAGAGGTTTTTTAATTTTTAATTTTTTAATTATTTTTTAAAGGTTTTATTTATTTATTTGTCAGAGAGAGAGCACAAGCGGGCAGAGTGGCAGGCAGAGGCAGAGAGAGAAACAGGCTACCCGCTGGACAATGAGTCCGACTCGATCCCAGGATCCTGGAATCATGATCTGAGCTGAAGGCTGTGGCCTACCTGACTGAGCCACCCAGGTGTCCCTGTTTTATTTTTTTAAAATCAGAAATGGGTATTGAATTTTGGCAAATGCTTTTTCTATATCTCTTAAGATAACTATATTTTTTTCATTTTTTGTTTGTTAAAACGGCAAATGATATTGATTCATTTTTGAATGTCAAATTAACCTTTCATTGCTGGGATAAACCCCATTTGGTCATAATATAGTATCCTTCATATATACTGTTTTATTCTATTGGTTACTTTTTCTTTTTTTTTTTTTAAGATTTTATTTATTTATTTGTCAGAGAGAGAGCGAGCGAGAGTGAGCAGACAGAGTGGAAGGCGGAGTCAGGGAGAAGAAGGCTCCCTGCGGAGCAAGGAGCCCGATGTGGGACTCGATCCCAGGACGCCAGGATCATGACCTGAGCTGAAGGCAGCTGCCCAACCAACTGAGCCATCCAGGTGTCCCAATTGGTTACATTTTTTATTACAAAATTTGCACCGATATTTATGAGGGATATTGGTCATTAGCTTTCTTTTCTTGTAATGACTTCATTATATTTTGATTTGATTTGGTTTTTATTATTATTATTTTAAGTAGCATGGAGCCTAATGTGGGACTTGAGCTCATGATCCTGATACCAAGATGGGAGCTGGGGTCAAGAGTGAGATGCTTAACCAGCTGAGGCACCCAATACTTGACTTCGTTATGTTTTCATATCAGACCCTCAGTGGTCTCTTAGAATGAACTGAAATGTATTCCTTCTTCTCCAATTTTATAGAGGAGTGTTTATAGTATTGATATTTCTCCTTAAATGTTTGGTGGAAATAACCAGTGACGTCATCGGGGCTTTGAGTTTACTTTGTGGAATGGCTTTTATTTATTTATTTATTTATTTATTATTTTTTTGTTTACTTCTAATTTTTATTTTTATTTTTTTATAAGCATATAATGTATTTTTAGCCCCAGGGGTACAGGTCTGTGAATCCCCAGGTTTACACACTTCACAGTACTCCCACAGCACACCCCCCCCGCAGTGTCCATAATATATCTTTTATTATTAAACTGAAGAAGTACCCGTGCAAGACTTCCAAGTTTGGTCTCAGGAAAAATAATGGCAGCACAGGAGCCTCACATGAAACACAAGATGACATCCTTCTTAACAATCTCATCTCTCTGATGTTAGTCTCTTCATTGAAAATTTGTAAGACTGCAACAATCTGTATTGGCAGGAGTTTGGGGAACATGTGTGGGAAGGGAATTTAAATTTTACCCACAGTGTCTCTGATAGTTAAGGGACAACATTAGCCCTCTGCCACTTGGGGATCTCATAATTCCCACTGGGATCAGGGTACTTGAGCCTGTTGCTACTTTCCCCACTGGGGTCTTGGGCTTAGGAATGACAGCCACCTCAGAACTCTTCAGTATTGTGGAATGGCTTTTAAATATAAATTCAATTTTTGAAATAGGTATAGAGCTAGTTGGATTATCAGTGTCTTCTTGTGTGAGATTTAGTATATTTTGAGGATTAGTCTAATTTATTGGCATAAAATTTTTCATAGTATTTCCTTATTATCTGCTACTCTTTGTAGAATCTATAGTGTTGTCACTTCTTTTGTTTCTGTTGTTGCTAATTTGTTTCTCCCTTTTTTTCCTGATATGTTTGACTTGGGAGGTTTACCAATTTAATTTTCTTTCTTTTTTTTTTTTTTAAAGATTTTATTCATTTATTTGACAGAGAGAGAGATCACAAGTAGGCAGAGAGGCAGGCAGAGAGAGAAGGGGAAGCAGGCTCTCCGCTGAGCAGAGAGCCTGATGCAGGGCTTGATTCCAGGCTCCTGAGATCATGACCTGAGCTGAAGGCAGAGACTTAACCCACTGAGCCACCCAGGTGCCCCCCAATTTAATTTTCATAAAGAATAAGCTTTTGGTTCTGTTGCATTTTCCTATTTTTTATTTTTTCTGTTTCATTCATTTTTACACAACATTTGTGATTGCTTTCTTTTTATTATTTTGAATTTAATTACTTCTTGTTTTTCTAGATGGTTCAGTTGTAACTAATGTCATTGATTTGAATCCATTATTCTTTTCTAACAGCGATTTAATGCCATAAGTTTCTTACTTATTATTTGTGGAGAGCCATGCAGCAGAAGCTAGGAGTCATGTACTAGGCGAGGCTTGAGGAGAAGGGCAGGTGAATGTTTATGTGGGAGCGCTCCAGGCAACGCACAACCTGTACTGAAGTATCGGGACTAGTATAAGATTAACCAGGGACCATGGGAACGGCACAAAAACAGAGTGAACAATAAGTTTCGGGGGCTCACGTCAGTAGGCACGAGCTCCCCGCATGATCTGGATTGAAGTCATCTGTATCCCTTCTGATTGGATGTTATAGTAGTTGTGTTATGTGGTGATTGGTTGCTTTCTATCCACTGTGTTCTGTAACTTGGGGCTATAATCGGTGTATGGGGTCCCGGGGCTGAAGATTGACAATAAAGAAGTTTGCCACTCACCTCGTCTGCGGGTCTTTCTTGCGGGTTGAGAGCGACAATTATTGTACCACAAATTTTGAGATGTTCCTATATTGTGTTTTCATTTCATCCAGTTTGCAGTCTTTTCTAATGTCATCTTTGATTTCTTTTTTTTTTTTATCCACAGGATATTTAGAAATGTGTTCTTTTAATTTCTAGATACTTGGGGATTTTCTAGAGCTCTTTATTCATCTTTATTTATTCAATCCCAAATTAATTAATTATATTGTGATTAAAGAACATACTTTAATGGCTCGAATCCTGTTATATTTATTGAAACTTATTTTGCAGCCCAGAATATGGTCTGTATAGGTGAATGTTCAATGTGTACTTGCATATGTATTTTGCTGTTGTTTGGTAGAGTGTTCTATAAATATTAATTAGTTAGGTCAAGTTGGCTGATAATGTTATTCAAATCTAAGGTCTAACTTATTTGTGTCTGTTCTATAAATTATTGGAAGAGGGGTCTTGAAATTTCCAACTATCATTATGGAATATTGTATTTCTTCAAGAAGCCAAATCAATTTTTGCTTCATGCATTTTGAAGGTCTATTATTAGTTACATAAATGTTTAAGAATGTTATGATTGTTGATTAATATTTAGGATTATGAAATGATCTTCTTCATCTCTCCAAATAATCTTTGCTTTGAAGTATATTCTACTATTAATGCCAACATTACAAATTTCTTTGGGTTAATGTTAATATTAATATGATGTATATCTATATTTTCCCTTTTCTTGTATTTGTTTCTTTGTATTGAATAGTGTATAGGTGTGACTTTCAAAAAAATCTATATAATCTCTGCTTTTTCAAGTTTTTAGATAATTTAAATTTAATGCATTTATTGATACAATTTTGCTTAAATTGATCATCTTGATATTTGCTTTCTATTGTCTCACCTGGATTTTGTTCCATTTTCCCTCCTTCCTTTCTTTTGAACTAACTTATTTTTTTATAATTCTATTTTATCTGTATTTTTGACTTACTTACTGGATATAACTGTTTATTATAGTAGGTGTTTTTGGTTTTATTTTATACATTTTAACTCATCACACTCTATCTTCAGGTAAAATTATACCACTTTATCCCTGTCATATGAACTTTTCTGCAGTTTACACCTTTTTCTTGTCTCCTAACTTTTGCAATATTAGTGTCCTGCATTTTACTTTTATAAATGTTTAAACAGTGTACTATCTTATATTACTTTTGTTTAACCGTTTAATTATTTTTAAAAGAGATTTTAAATAAGAGCAATATGATCTTCCATTTTGTTATCATTTTTGATGTTCTCTATTTCTTTGTGTAGATTTTAATTTTTATTTGACATAATTTTTTTTTTTCTGACTGAAGGATTTCCTTTAACATTTATTATAGTAGTGCTGTGCTGGTGATTAATTTTACTTTTTATATATCTGCTTAAGTCTTTATTTTATCTTCATTTTTGAAAGATATTTTCACTCAGTGTAGAATTCTGTATTGACAGATGTTGTTTCATATGTGTTTTTTTTTTTTTTTTGCTTGCATTGTGTCCAGCCAAGAAATTAGCTGTCATGATTATTGTTTCTTTGTATGTAATAAGATTTTTTTTATTCCTTCTGGGTACTTTTAATATATATTTATTTGTCATTGATTTTGAGCAATTTGATTATGATGCACCTTTGCATATTTTCTTTGGCTTATTGTACTTGAGGTTTCTTTTTGGGGGGGTCAGGGGACTGTGTATGTGTATTTGTGTGTGTGCCCCATGCCCAGTATGGGGCTCAAAGTCAAGAAGAGTCAGGTACTCTACCAACTGAGCCAGCTAGGCATGCCTGTGCTTGAGATTTTTTTAGCCTCTTGATCTCTAGGGGTTTACAGTTTTCATCAAATAAAAAAAAAATTATAGCCATTATTTTTTCATTTTTTTTCTGCTACCTCCATCACCCACCAAACCCAGGGACTCCAATTATACATATATTAGGCTGCTTGATATTGTCTTGCATTTCATGGATGCAGTGCCCATTTAAAAACTCTTGGTTTCATTTTGGATAGTTTTATTGCTATCTATTCAGGTTCACTAATTTTTTCTTCTGCAGTATCTGATCTGCTCTTAATCTTATCTAGTCTATTTTCAACTCCCACATTATATTTTTACCTATAAGGTTTGATTTGGTTCTATCTATATCTGTCTATCTTTTTCTCTTCTCTACTTAAATTTCTTAATGTATGGTATAGATAGCTATAATAACTATTTTAATGTACTTTTCTTCTAATTCCAACTCATGCTTCAGTTTAGGGTCATTTTTGTTTGATTATGGTTTTTTTCTTTATTATAGGTTATATTTTGCTTCTCTCTCTTTCTCTCTTTCTTTCTCACATTTTTGAATCTGGCAACTTGTTATTAGAATCCATATAAGTTTTACCTTGTTTGGTGTTGTATACTTTTTTATCTTATAAATATTTTTTGTCCTTTGTTCTGGAATATATTTAAATTATTTAGAAAAGTTTGCATTTAAGATATGTTAGAACTGGAGCAGTGTTCAGTCTGAGGAGAATTGTATTCCACTACTGAGGGAAGACCCTTCTGTATAGTCTACCTGAAGCTCATTGAATCATGAAGGTTTCCATTCTGGTTGGTGGGAGCAGGTTGTATTCCTGGCCTTGTATGAGTGTTGGGGACTGTCACTTTTACTGCTTTTGAGAGACTATCCTTAGCTTCAAGTAGTTCCCTCATGTATATTTTCTGATTATTACTCAGCTGAACACTGAAGGATCCCTTTATAAATGTTAGAAATTCTTTCTCCATGCAACTTTCTTCTCTCTGGTGCACTGTCTTAAGAACTATAATTATATATTTCACAGACTTTTACTTCTGTCTGCTCATGTTAGAGGGCTCACTGTGCTCTGCTTGGATTCCCCCTACCTGCACCATGATCTGAAATTTCTTAATGAAATAAACAGGAACAGCTATAGAGATCACCTGTCTTTCAGTGAGCACTGTCCTTCTTCCACTGTCCAATGTCATGAAAACAATTTAAAAAATCAGTTATCATTTTTTATTGTTTTAGGCAGGAACATACATTTGGTCAGAAGAAGAAATTTTCATTTGTCTTGAAGTTTTTCCTAAACATTGTATACATTTTTTAAAAGTTCTCTATGCTTATATCTCATCTCTTCAAAAAGGTGATAGACTCCTCTAGGTTAGGGGATTCATCTTTACCTTGGGTACATTCCCTGTAACATCATGTGCTTTGCTGTAAACTTAGAGTTCCTGGTACAAGGGATAAAGACAGCATAGGGATTACTTTCAGTGTTCTTTCTCCATGCCTGTCTCATGACATTTAATAATATCATCTTGAGTTTACTCGATTGTCATCTTTGTTCCTCTGAAGGAAGAGAAGGGCTGGATGAGTCTGGCTTTGAGTGAAAGTAGGTGTTCCAGGGCCTGGAAATCTGGTTTGAATTAAGTCAACAACCAGGTAGAAATCTGAAGCCCAAGAGTAACTGGCTGGCTCAGTGAGTGGGCCATGTGCCTCTTGATCTTGAGGTTGTGAGTTCGACTGTCACATCCTGCATAGAGATTACTTTAAAAAAACATAAATTAAAAAAATATATGGTTCCTTTAAAAAAAAAAGAGAAAAGTTAAAACCCAAATATTGGGAGGAAAGGCATGAGAAGGAAATATAGAAAAGTCCAGTGACTGGGACTTCATTGAGGAGCCAAGAATATGGAAGCTGGGACCAGGATAAAGGGGAAAAATCCAGTCCTGCAAATATCCTAGGTATGTATTGGGTGTAGGTGGCCTCTCCATTTGAATACTTTAAAAAATAATCTGGTATGAATATGGTGAAAAGGTGAGTGAATCTGGCATAAAGAGACAGAAGTGTGATGGAAAATCATTGAAAGCATATGAACTGCAGCCAGTTCCTCACTGCGATTCTGTTAGTGTGGCTCTAATCACTACATTAGCTGTATAAACCTTGCCATCCTGTTTATTCACAGTGGTTTCCTGGCTTTGTTGCTTTATCACTAGGATATATGTAAACATAATAAGTACTTACACAAAACATCTGTCTTAAAATTGGTTTAGTTTCTCATAAGGAAGCCAGAAATTCTGAAATGATCATAATAAAGATCATGCTGTTTGTAATGCTAAGGGCTTTTCATTACCTTAGCAAGGTTTTAAATGAGTAATAATTTTAAAATTCAAACAGAATATTGTAAGGTAATATCTCAGAACACTTCATATTTATTTGCTCTTTGTTCAGACACTGTGGCTTTTAGGTATAACAGTGTCTGATAGGCCTTACTCAGTATAACCATAAATTTCTACCCCCCCCATCAACATAACAGCCAGATAAGAATTCCTGAAATCATTTAAAATAATAGTTGAACTATGTTCTGGTACTATGATGAAGGCCATGCAGTATATTATCATATTTAATATTTAGAGTCAAGCAGATACTATTTTCCAAAGGAAACTCCAGTTTGAGGAATTTAAGTATCTTGTCCAAAATTGCTGTTATCAAGGGTATCAAAGTCAGGTCTTTGACTTTGAAATTCTTAGTCACTGTCCTGCATGGTTCTCCCTTGTCTCTTTTTGTCTTTTTTGTTTACAGAGGTCTGAGCTACAAATTCAACAGGTTTCACATTGCCTTGACTTATCATTATCTCACTTAGTCAAAAGGTGCTATGGAGGGAATGTTTGTGTTCCCAACAAATTCATATATTGGAATCTAATCCCCAGTGTGATAGTATTTGGAGGTGGGGACTTTGGGAGGTGATTAGGTCATGAGGATGGAGCTCTCATCAGTGGAACTAATGGCCTTATAAAAGAGACCCCAGAGGGATCCCTTGTTTCTTCCACCACATGAGGACACAGCAGGAAGATAACTATCTGTGAACCAGGAAGCAGACTGCCTAGATGTCAAATCTGCTGGCACCTCGATCTTGGACTTTCCAGCTTCTAGAGTAATGAGAAATAAGGGTTAGTTGTTTAAGCCATCCGGTGTGTGGTATTTTGTTATAGCAGCCTGTAAAGCCTAAGACACAAGGCCATTCTAGAATATGTTCTTGGAATTCAATAGGCTCTGCTAGGTTTATAATTACAGGATTTACTTGAATTAGGAGTCTTTCTGGTACTCCCTGGTACCACCTTAAAAACATACTTTAAGATGATATGGCAAATCGATTCTTAAAAATTTTTGAGACACAATAGGTTTTCTCTATTTTTGCCACTGTGAGGTTCCGGTTAATTTTCCTCCTGTTGGAACCCAGTGCAAACCAACTTTTTATGGTTTGTTGGGAGGGAGTAAACGTCCTCCGGACATTGTGTGCATTGTCTCGCGATGACTGATGGGGGCAGCAGAGAGCTTTCCAAGTGAACATGACAGGCCAGGTAAGAAAAACTTTTCCTAGGTTGTATTTGGAGTGAGAGGTTAAGAAAAGGGTGAGTGGTAGTGTGAAGGCTAATCAGCAATCATGAAAGGCGGGAGAAAGACGAATCAAGTCATACATGTAGCTAGGTCAGTTATGAGATTCAGAGAAATTGCCGGTTGGAGTTGAGGATAATAAGCAGTTGAATAGGAAAAAAATTTATCTGCAGATGCAGATCTTTCTATGTGGCCTCAAGCTATGAAGAGCTCTAATTATGTTTTTAAATAATTTTAGGTGGTGCCAGTCAAAATTTCACATACTTTATATTTGTTATTGCTATATTTGTTATTTTTTTATTGTATTTATTTGTTGTTATATGTTATATTTATATTTGTAATTAAATTCTCATAAGGATCTCACAGCTTTTTATAAAAATCTGATGGAGGGTATTACCCAAAAATTACAAGAAAAGAAATTAAACAAGTTCAGAAAACTTGGGGGTGGATCCCAAGGCTGATCTAATCTCAAATCTTGGACTTTCTCCCTTAAATTCTCAACATTTTTACCATTTTCTTCTAGTAAAAGATTCTTTCTGTGCCTAGGAAATTTGAAGAAAGAAAATCAATGCAGTGATATTTTTAAAAGCCCAAATTCCCCTTTTAAATCTATTTTTGTCTAAGAAATATTCCTTAGAATGTATTTATTGGAATAAAATCTTTCCTTGGAGACTCAAGGTATACCATTACAATAATTTAATTACCAAATTATCTGAGGGTGATAACAGAACAGTAGATATTAGACTAGGGAGTCCCTCATTGCAGAGGTGTACATGACGTTGTGAGCTTTAGTTATTCAGAGTTGTCATCTTGTCTCAGAAGCTGGTATGTTACCACATAAATTTGACTTATGCTGAGATTGGAAAATGAAACAGCTGTTATATGCTCAGATTGTTATAGGCTACAATAATCTAAATACATTGGTTGGTATGTAAAAATTCTAAGATAATTGGAAATTAAAATTTAGAAGTTAATTTTACAGCATAATTCTAGAGGATGCCTAGCACTGTGGAATTGGTATTTTCTTTGTGTTTGATTGAAATGGTGAAATCAGCAAAATCTATAAGAGCAAAAGTAAAAAGGTGATCATAGTGTTGGTATAATCACAGAACATCCTTTAGGATGCTTTTCCTAATCTCGGCGTAGCCTACAAGAAGATGAAAAATGTGTGAATAAAATGAATGTGTCAAAGAACTGTCTTTCGTGGTTTAATTGTGTATGGGGCTACAAATAACAGAATTCTGTTTCTCAGATGTGTCAGCTTCATGCACACATTGTAGAACTCTGCTTGGGCTAGCACATTTTGCTTAGATTAAGGATATGGAAAATTGCTGGTTAGTCTCTTTAAGACTAAGATGGCCTCCATGATTTCTGCCTGTTAGTGTTCACACCTTTGTGTATCCCCTTCCCCGATTATGGATGGACCTATGACTTATTTCTAACCAATAGAATATGGCGAAGGTAATCAAATATGACTCATAGGATTATGTCACATTGTATGAGAACTGTCTTGCTTGAGAACTTCCTTATTAACTCAATGAAACAAGCAGCCATGTTGGGAAGGTCTATGTGGTAAGGAACTTAGGGCGTTTCCCTCCCACTGGCCAAGAAGAAGCTTGAATCTCAGTTCTACAGCTACAAGAAAGTTAGTTTCCACTGATAACCTGAGTGAGTTTCGAAGTATATTATCCCCTAGTCAGATTTATATGAGTGTACTGTTCAGCTGACCAGTTGGTTGTTGCTTCAGAAGAACCTAAGAAGAGGACCCAGCTAAGATGTACCCAGGTACCCAGTCCACAGAAATGGAGAAAATAAAATGTGTTGTTTTAGGCTGCTAAATTTGTGGTGATTTGTTATAGAGCAATATGTAACTAGTAGAGACTCCATCTAGCTAAAGTTACCCCAACTTTCCCCTGATTACTCTCCTATATTACTTTGTTAAAAGTAACAACAACCGTTGTCTGCATTTAAGTATCTATCTCCCTTCCCTTGATTCTCTTATTAACTTTGTAACCTCCAACAAGTCACTTGAATCCTCTGTAGCTCAGTTTCCTCATCTGTAAACTGGGATTAATCATACCTATGCCCCCAACGTTGTGAGAGTTAACTAGGCTTGTGTTTGAAAAAAGATGAGCAACCACAAGTATCTGGGAACCTATTTTCATTTTGTAGGTGCTAAGGATCTGCTCCCAACTATTTTAAGTAGCCCAGACTCACAATTCATTCTATAGCTAATTAAGAGCCAAGTTTTGTTTCAACTCTCATCGATTCTGACTCCTCTTGAATAGTTTAACTTCCATTATATCTTGTCGTGTATGCCCTAGATCCTGATCATATCAGGCCATGAAGTCTTGCCTTACACCTGGATTCTTCATTTCTTGCCTACCTGGCTTTCCTAGTAGACAACAGTGCTTATTTGCCTCTGTTTGATTTGTTGTAGCCCATGGCTGCTCTCATGAAACAGGAAAGGATAGTGGTGGCCACCAGCATTCAGTGAATGAGAATTTTGAAGCTGGTAATTTTCAAAGTGCTTCGGTGCTCTTGCAATAGGGTAATCTCACCAGGACATAGGTTTCTCTCCAAGCAATAAGTAGAATGTGCAATTATCCTTCCTGTAGTATGGAGTCCACAGGGGAAAACATGAGCATATTTGTGCTCTTAATTAGCTATAGAATGAATTGTGAGTCTGGGCTACTTAAAATAGTTGGGAGCAGATCCTTAGCACCTACAAAATGAAAATAGGTTCCCAGATACTTGTGGTTGCTCATCTGCACACCAGTTCTTTAGAGTCCCAAAATGATGCCTGTCTTCGCCACCTCCATAGATAAATGCCCAGCTTCTAGGTGTGTTTCTTTGGACATAAATCCCTAGCTCTTCAAGAAAATGGAAGAAATGTCTCAGAATTAAAGAAAATTAATGACTAAAAGAACTTAGTTTAATAACAGTAATGATAGCTAGCATTTCTGAATAGTTATACTATATTATGGACTGTACAGAGTACTTGATATATAGTGTCTTGTTTAATGTGATCTAACTCATTCAGTTTACAGAATGAAAAATTTGGTTAATTGTTAACTTTCAAAATGGTAACTTTTACTGAGAGTTTGCACTCTACTTCATCACAGTGCTTCAGGGGAATAATTAGGAATAATTGAATACATAAATGGCATTTTTATGAGTTTAAAAGTCAGCAGTGTATTTTAATGGGTAGAAGCCCTGGTCTTTGGGTGGTACAGATCTGGGCTTAAATCCTGGTTCTGCTACTTACCAGCTATGTGATATTGGATAACTTACTTAACCCTTCTGAATCACTATTTCTTCATCTGTACCACAGAGATTATAATGTTATGGTGGACTGTTGTAAGAAAGAAAATAAAGAATATAAAATTTATACTTTCTTGCATGAACGTGTGCAGTAAATGATAGCTATTATTATATGTGTTTTTATATCAATTAAATTTGTGTCAGGATTATCATGATTATAACCAAAATTTTGTCTTTCAATATTATCTTATTATTCACATTTTGCAAGTGAGGAAGTCACAGATAAAAAGGTAAATGCTGGTCACTTGTTCTGTAACGTTAGATAGGAGCTTTGACTTAGATTGAGGTATGCAGACTCTGGGTGTCAAGCTCTTTTCTGTTCTGTACTGCTGTTTCTTTACACCAACTGCTCCTTTCAATCAGTTGAGAACTTAGTTTCCTTCTTAAGCTATAACTCCTGGAGGGCAGGTATCTTGCATCACCAGACCAACACAGTAGGCCTTCAATAGATACAAGTTTAGTTTATAAGAACAAGTGAACACATGGGGCGCCTGGGTGGCTCAGTGGGTTGAGGCCTCTGCCTTCCGCTCAGGTCATGGTGCCAGGTCCTGGGATCGAGCCCCGCATTGGGCTCTCTGCTCTGTGGGGAGCCTGCTTCCTCCTCTTTCTCTCTCTCTGCCTACTTGTGATCTCTGTCTGTCAAATAAATAAAATCTTAAAAAAAAAAAAAAAGAACAAGTGAACACATATTTCTAAGGAACATGAACCCTGAGTAGGGGGTAAGTCATTTGTCCCTCAGGGACGCTTGGGTGGCTCAGTTGGTTGGACAACTGCCTTTGGCTCAGGTCATGATCCCGGAGTTCTGGGATTGAGTCCCGTATTGGGCTCCCAGCTCCACGGGGAGTCTGCTTCTCCCTCTGACCTTCTCCTCGCTCATGCTCTCTCTTTCACTGTCTCTCTCTCTCAAATAAATAAAAATCTTAAAAAAAAAAAAAAGACATTTGTCTCTCAAACTGAATCCCAAAGGTAAAAAAAAGAGAGGGATCACAGAAGGGCAAACTGCCAGACCAGCCATCCAGAGATCCAAGAGAGGGTATCATTGCTGGATAATTACCTTATGGAGGTAATTCTGTAAGTAAACTATACATATGTTAGCCTAGGATGGTATATATACATGAACCATATTTTTCCTCCTTGCTCTCTGCCTCCTTGAGCACAATTCTGGAATTTTGTGGTCATTAGAATATGGAGCTTCATTGGTTAATGTATTCATTTAATGGGTACATATTTGGCTTCTAATATGTGTCAGACACTGTATTAGACCCTACACAAAAATCATTAATACCAAGTCTTTCCTTATGGAACTTATAGTAGGTAAGAAAGATGAAATGTTGAATAGAAAAACATTAATTGTAATAACTGACTATCGAGATTGAGGTAATATCAAGTTGTTCTTAGAACAAGTAGCATGGAGACCTGATCAAGACTAGGAGGCGCAAAGAAGACTTCCTGGAAGAAATGATAAGTAACCTAAGTCTCAAAGGACTTAACCAGGTAAAGAATAAGAAGGAAAGATGTCTATCAAGTACCACATGCTGCAGACATGGAGATTAGAATCATCTGGGGGCATTTTGGGAAATGCAGGTAATTCAGAGGATAACTCAGTTGGAGAGTGCCAAGGCAATAAATATAACTGGCAAAGTAATTATAGCCAGATCTTGAGGACCTTGTAAACCACTGGAAGGATTTTTGACTATGGCCTAAAGGCATGTGGAAACCATTGAAGATTTTTGAGCAAGGAAATGGCATAATTATGTTTAGAAACATGACTCTAGTCATCTGTGCAGAATAAGACCCAGAGGCTAGTGCTGGAGGCTGTGGTAGTGAATCAAATGAGAAATCATAGTGAGGACTTGGTGACCAATACTATAGGGTCAGAGGAAGAAAGGAGGAATCCAGAGAGGACTCCTAGATTTTGATTTGGGTGACTGGGCAATGGGGGTGTAATTCACTAATTCACTAAGGAATGTTCTGTACTGCTGTAAAGAAACAGCAGTACAGAACAGGGAGAGCTTGGATGTGTGGATATAATGAGAAGGGAAGAGAGAAAGAATGGCAGAGGAGACTGTAAGGAAGCAATGGTGTCATTAATCCCAAAGTTGGAGAAAATGATGCGATTAGGGGATAAGGTATAGCAACAAATGAGAAACAGAGAGAGAAAGAGAAAGTGAAATAAGTACTGAAAAGTGTTTATTGAATTTAATAATACATCAGCCAATAGTGACTATGGTAAAAAACAGTTTTGGAGAAGAGCCGGAAGCCAAGAAAAGGTGGTTATATATTTACATCTGGAGGGAAATGAGCCAGAGGATGGCATGGAAGTCATATTCAATTTTTCCTTCCTTTGGGCACATGATAGGATTTCTCTTTCTCACACCCTTTGAAGTTAGAGCTATGTGACTTGGTATTACTAATGAAATGTAAGCAGATGTGACATTGTCACTTTGGGCTGGAAACCAGAACTGGTATGCAATTTTCTACCTTTCCTTTCCCTGTCTCAGTGATCTGGAAAGCATATGTCAAGGTAAATCTTCCATTAGCCTCTGTGCTTGGAAGACTGCAATGAATACCATCCTCCAGGTGATCCACATGGAGTGTGTAACACGAGCCAAAGGTCAGGAACGTAGTTAATGTTGATTTTCCATCTCTTGCATTTTACATTGTATTCAGCTCTGTGTCCACTAGTTTTCTTGTAGAATTATTTAGTCTTAGAATATAGACCACTTTGTGCATTTCTACATTCAGGCATCCAGAATAGACTGGCTAGAGGCTCTGGGTCCCAGTTCCATGTTCCCATAAGAAAGGATTTGATTGGCCATGCTTGGGTCAGGTGATCACTTCTAGTTCTAAGGAGCTTTACTGTGACATGGCAGGGAAAGAGATATACCCATGATACTTAAGTTGTGAGGTGAGTAAGTTCTACAAGAGGAGACTGAGGGTTTTGGAGGGGGGCGATGGAGGGTGGGGTGAACCTGGTGGTAGGTATCATGGAGGGCATGTATTGCATGGAGCACTGGGTGTGGTGCATAAACAATGAATTTTGGAACATTGAAAAAAAATTAAATTAAAAAAAGAGAAAAGAATTATTAGTGGAATAGATAGTACCTTTGACATCTCTAGCATAGTTGTGAGACTTCAGTGACTGTATCTTGTGTGGAATTAAAGGCACTGGTTGACTTCAACTAGGGTGGATGCAGTCTATGGCATTGCCTAACTAAAGGTAGACAGAAAGTCCCTAGACTTTTTTCAATTCTCAGGATTTTGGGTGGAGTGAGGGTGGGAATAGGAGGAAGCTATAAACCTTTCTCTGTGATTTGCAAAACCATCAGACCAGAGGATTGATGCCAACAACAAACAAAAGGTACAACCAGTGAAAGCTCCAGCCCAGCAGAAAGCGGATAGCTGACAATGGCCACACTTGCAGATAGGAGGAAGCGTAGCAAATGAGATTATTATCCTCCTCTGAGGACAGTGTCATGGACTTCTTGGGAAAGAGGTGTTCAGTAGACGGCAGACCCCAGAATGGAAAGGTCTTCAACCCAGAGAGAGCGGAAATGATGCTGGGGATTCCTTATTGTAAAGCACTAACAACTTTAAACCAATATGCTTTTTTGGTGTCATGATATCAAATTTCTTACTTGGTTAAAAAGCTACGTGAAAGAAATCCTTTCAAAAAACGTCCTTTTGGCATGTTGTGGCTGACAAGTTTGCAAGTAGGCAGTTTGTGAAAGCTGATTTGGTTTCCAGTGGGGATGTTTTCCTGGATTCCAAATGAGATCTTGTACCGAAAGAAATATGATGAACCTGAAAAGTAACTGGGATGCTTAGTTCTCTTAGTATTTCAGACACCAGGGTTTTGTTGCCATTTGTACAACAGAACAACTTCTTATTTGCCTTGAGAAGTGGATACCACGAAGGGGAAGAAAAGTGAAACTCTTACCAGTGAGCTGATGTTATGAAATCTGAGGGTTTTTTATTTTCCAAGCCAGTCAGGAGCAGAATTAATTTGCAGGCCTCTGACAGTCTTGCAGTCATAATCAGCACTGCAGGCTTAGGATCAAAGCCAAGTGGGCAATAGACAGTGTCCTTCCTCAGAGCTCCATCTGCCCACTATGAGACCCAAACTCTCTCTCTCTGGCCTTTTAGCTCTCAGTCTTGCCTGAAATGTGAATTTACGGCTTCTGCTTCTTCCCACTCTGAGCAGAGTAGACCCTCAATAGCTGGTTGATTAGCTGTAGTGGGGGATAAATGTCTTTCTAAGTCAGTGCTAACGATTGCCTTCTACAGGACAGGATCCATTTCTGACCTAGACCTCGGGTGTTTCCCCAGTGGTATCTTGATGTTGTCCAGACATACTCTCTGGACTACAGGCTGGTTTAGATTTTTTTATAATCAGGGCAATCAGTGCAGTGTATTTGGAGACTAACAGGGGCTACAAAGGGTGATAAAAGGATTTTAAGGTTCTGGCAGAAGAAAATGCCAGGTAAATTCAAGCTTCTACTTCACTTTGCTAAGATTGGGAGTTGGCACCTGCTGGGCATTCTTGGAAAGCAGCCCCACTAGAGCAGATGGGTCATGTGATCCTGAGCGGCCATATTCAGAGAAGTCCTGAGCTCTCTCCCGTGAATACCACTGAATGGCTTTTGCCATTTCAGTTATTGCTTTCCTGAACTGTAATATGTATGGTCTTGTTATCTGTTGTATATAAATGAACCTTTCCTTTCCAACAAAGATGCAACCTCCTAGACGGAAAGAGGCATGATTTTTATTTTTAGGATTTTTCTACAATGCCTAATAGACAGTATGGAAGGATTCAGGATATAGGACACGGAAATATTCTCTCTGAGGCAGACTTTCACTTAGATTCAAAATGCTGTTTTCAATCTACTTAATTGGCTCTAACTCATTGTCCTGTTCTCATCCCTCAGTAGTGCAGAGTTGATGGTTTTGACTATCTGTGTGGCCTTCTTAGACTCATAATATCTAAATGATTGAGGTAATCGCATTTCAAACCCCCATTTTACAGAAAGGAACTTAAGACCCAGAGTGGAGAGAGATGAAAGCTCAGGTGTTCTTACCCTCATGTCTGTCTTTCCCCATGTACTTGAGCCCATTGCCTCAACCGGACTTTATTTCTTCATGATCCCTGGTTATCTGTTGAGCTTTAATTTGTGATTCAGACTTGACCGAGGCTGGAATGCCTGTCTCTCCCTTGAATTAACTCTCTTCTTTCTTTCTTTTTTTTTAAAAAAGATTTTATTTATTTATTTATTTGTCAGAGAGAGAGAGAGAGAGCACACACAAGCAGGCAGAGTGGCAGGCAGAGGTGGAGAGAGACGCAGGCTCCTTGAGCCTGCTGAGCAAGGAGCCTGGTGTGGGACTCGATACCAGGACCCTGGGATCACGACCTGAGCCAAAAGCAGTGGCTTAACCAACTGAGCCACCAGGTGTCCCAACTCTTTTCTTTTGAACCTGGACTTTACATTTGTTCACCTGCTCCAGATTTTGTAACTATTTCGGTCCTGTGTGATACCTAGTCTGATGCTTGGGACCTGGATATATCCATGAACTGTTATCTTCCGAACACATCCCTCAAGGCCTTAAAGCAAAGGGGACCAGAAGGGCTTCTGAGCAAGGTTAGAAGTGCCCTGCACCTGTCTGGGTTTTGAGCAGGTGGAATGGTGACCAGCGAGGCAGCAAGTTACCTGAGTGGGACCTCCTGAGGAGAGTTATAGCTTAAACAGAACCATTAGAAACCTTGAGGCCAACTGTCCTTAAAGTACTCTAGGGATGCTTTTAGTATTTTAGAAGGAGGGAGAATTTTCTAGGAGGGAATAAGTTTGCCACTTGCAGATGGAAGCAATTTCCTAAACCAAACTTTGAAAAAAAAATTCTGGTGATTTATCAGCTTAATAACAGCTTCTTTCTATCAGCCTGATTCTAGGAAGCTGGATGAGATTTTGACTGCCAGTTTAGGATATATGCACAATGCCTAGTTTTGGTGAAAGAAACAAAAACAAAAAACAAAAAACAAACCAAAAAGAAATGGCACTGTGTATTGTCATCATTATTATTATTGTTGTCATTATTATTTATTGAAAAGTGTTTAGACAATAGCTGTTTATCAGGAGAGTCCTAGAAGGCCAACTTTTCCTTGACAAGGGACCCAAGTAATTTGAATATCCAAACCAGTTCTTAACTCTGATACCTCTGATGCGAAGACAAAATGGCAACCTTCCTAAGAACCATTCATCTCTGTCAAATTAGTTTATCAGATTAGCCAGCAGAGAGCTAGTCTGGCCCACTTCCGGCTGCTCCAGGCTGCCTGGAGGCAAGAGTGAGACTAGTAGAAGGCTAGATGGGCTTGATCAGAGATAGAGTTTATTGAAGTTTCTTTGCTTGGGATGAAGGGCAGGAAGTCTTGTATTAAAAAACAAAAACAAAAACAAAAACAAAAACCAACAGGGAGTGGCTTGGAGTGGGGACAGTTTGGTCCTTTCAATTAAAAGAAATGCTCAAATTAGTCAGGCAGGTTGCGAAGCACCAGGAAATATAGGCAAAATACTTTAACATATGTGCTTGTTGGGATTATCTAGAACACATGATCTCGGCCAAAATACCAACATGTAACTCATAGAATTATAAACAGGACTCATTGAAATGCCTGCGTTCCGTCTTCCCTCTGCCCTAATTTACCATTTCTTGTTTACCCTGGAGGTGGGGAGGGGGAGGAGAGCATCAACTTGCAATTGCAAAAAGCACACCCGAATTTCAAAAAGCCATGACTGTTCAATTCTCTCCGTCTTCTCTCTCACTAACTCCTTATCATCTTAATTTCATGGGTCAGATATTAGGATGAGCCTGAATTGCAGGTTCTGCTGAGAAGGAAATGGATAAATGAATAATATTTTTTACTGCTTAATATTTATTGAATCCATCTAACTCTAATTACAATATTGTGTTTCATCTCCTACAAGATTGCTTTTGCACACGGAATGCGATGACCTGTGACGTATGCTGCCACGATTAGCAGGGGTTCCTTGTAGTTATCATTGTTGATTTAAAATCCTAGCAAACTACAACACACAGAAATCTGAAATCAAGCGAGCATCCAGTGACAATGTACCTTTCTACTCGATTAAAAAAGGTCCCTATGAAATCCACTGTAATTCTTTTCTGCAACGGACTTCATTTGCTGCTAAATGGACTGGTGCACACACAAAAATACAATATATAACATTTTTAATAGTGGAAGTGTGAGATCATCTGGCATGCATTATTGTGGGATATGTGTGTGTATATGTAATAGATTGAAGCATACTTTGCCGTGTATGATTTTGAGTAGATTTTTGCTGGTACATTGAGAATGAAGAGTGAGAGGAATTGTGTAAGTGTATGTAGTAGGCACTCAATGTAAGTTTGCTTGAGCTAAATCAGAGGCTCTGTGTGCCTGTGATAGAATGGCAGGGTGAGGGTCTATGTGTGATGCCCAAGTTTTCGTGTCCAAGAGACCACCAAGAGCCAACACCCATGTAATCACACAAGGGTTTATTTGACAAACTTAAGTTTGGGCCCAAGTATACCTGACACAGCAGAGTAGGGACTTGGACCCTGAGGCTAGTTAAGGCAGGGGTTTTTAATGGGTCATTACAAGAGGCTTGTGGTGGGGGAGGAGAAGTTTCAGACTTTTCTGCAGTAAGCTGATTAGCTGTTGTTGGGCTGTTTACAGGGTTAGGTACTTTCTTGGATGTGTTTACAGGGTTAGGTATATTGGTTTTTCCTGGAAGTGTTTACAAGGTTAGGTATTTCTGTTACCAAAGCAGGGTAGGGGTCCCTGGAACTAAAATAAAGTAGGGGAAAATACCCTTGGTCCCAGGGACCTGAGATGGCTGCCGAAGCTAAGATGGCTGTACTTGTTCTAATGCTAAACTCAAGGTGGGATGACCTTCATTTTCTTGGCCTCCACGCTATATTCCAAAGGCTGGTTTTTCTGAGAAGTCACAGAGGGGCTAGCTGTTTCCTTCTTAGTTCCTACCTCCCCAGCCTTTAACAACCAGGATATTTCTGGTCTTAATTCTCTGAGTCTTTAATGCTGTTCTTTGTCTGCTGGCGACTTGAGAAAACCACCTGAAAAAATGGGGCAGAGATAAATTTTCTAAAAGGCAAAGGTAGAGAAAGAGAAGTGGAATAGTAACTGGATAAGATACATATTTTTTCCCATAATTTAGCTTACAGGCACATAGGAAAATGTAGTTGTAAAGGTCTTTTTTGTTTTTGAATAAGACAACTAAAAGACTGAGCTTTCTAAACCAATAAATACATATATCAAATTCTTATCGTCCTCCTTTACAGGAAACTACCTGAATCCCATCAGAAAAGACACAATGATTGGATATGCACTTTCCATTTTGGAGGAAAGCATTAAATGAATGCCTTTGATGCTATGTAGCCCACTCACTTCTTAAGAAAAAAAAAAAAAATAAAAAGCATTTTAATCCTTACACACATGTGTACACACATGCACACACTCACACAGAATTCATTATCATGCACAAGATAGGTTCCCTTTTATGGAATTGGTTAGAATCCAGGAAGACTAATCTAGTCCTTTTGTACCTTCCAGAACCACTGCTCTAAGCTGTTTGAAATTGTGCCCTACTTTAGCCTTTGTTTAGTTGGCAGTTCTTTCTTTAAACTCATTGTTGTCTTTTTTAAAATTAATATACCATAATACCTGTTAATACAGCTGGACCTTCTTTGGTTTTAATTTCAATCACTGAGGTATTTAAACAATAACAGTAGCTTTCAATACTCTGGTTGTGTGCTAGGATTGAACAGTTAGTTTCTGGAGCATCAGCAGGCAGTCCAAGGGAGGGTCCCACAGAGGAGATGATGAGCAGACCTGAGAAGCTGCGAATGTCTATGACACCCCTGAAGGTGAAATCCAGCAAGCTCCTGCTGTTACAGTTTCTAAAAGTGAATGCAGGATTTGGCATTGCTGAGACCTACCTCTACCCAAAGAACTCAAAGATTTGAGGGGAAGGGAAACGCAGGGAGTTGGAACAGATGCCAAGGCAGCTGGAGACAGACCCTGAAATACATAATTGCACCCAATTTAGTTACTGAATGTGGGGGTGCTTATGTGTACCATGATTTTTAAAGGAGTAATAGACTTTTATTGCTACTAAGCCTGAAATAAACAAGCAATTTGATCATTTTATCTGGATTAATTGGTAATGAATCAATTAGTAACCATTAAATCCAGCCAATCACCTAGTTACTAACTGGTTTATAAATTCACCACTCCAGTAAAAGGGGTTGTATCTGCACAGGACCTTGGGAACTCAATGTCCTAGAGAAAAGGAGGTGTTTTTTATTATTTTTTTTTATTTCTTTTTAGTGTTTCAGAATCCATTGTTTGTGCACTACACCCAGTGCTCCATGCAATAGATGCCCTCCTTAATACCCACCACCAGGCTCACCCATTCCCCACTCCCTGCCAAAACCTTCAGTTTGTTTCTCAGAATCCACAGCCTCTCATGGTTTGTCTCCCCCTCCAATTTCCCCCAACTCACTTCTCCTCTCCTTCTCCCAATGTCCTCTGTGTTATTCCTTATGCTCCACAAGTAAGTGAAGCCATATGATAATAGACTCTGTCTGCTTGACTTATTTCACTCAGCATAATCTCTTCCAGTACCGTCCATATTGATACAAAAGTTGGGTATTCATCTTTTCTGATGGAGGCATAATACTCCATTGTATATATGGACCACATCTTCTTTATCCAGTCATCTGCTGAAGGGCATCTTGGCTCTTTCCACAGTTAGGCGACTGTGGCCATTGCTGCTATGAACATTGGGGTACAGATGACCCATCTTTTCACTACATCTGCATCTTTGGGGTAAATACCCAGTAATGCAATTGCAGGGTCATAGGGTAGCTCTATCTTTAATTTATTTTTATATTAATTTGTGTTTTTTTGTTTCTTTTTTTTTAATTTTTAATTTTTTATAAACATATAATATATTTTTATCCCCAGGGGTACAGGTCTGTGAATCGCAAGGTTTACACACTTCACAGCACTCATCATAGCACATACCCTTCCCAATGTCCATAACCCCATCCCCCTCCCCCCAGCAACCCTCAGTTTGTTTTGTGAGATTAAGAGTCACTTATGGTTTGTCTCCCTCGCAATCCCATCTTGTTTCATTTATTCTTCTCCTACCCCCTTAACCCCCCAAGTTGCATCTCAACTTCCTCATATCAGGGAATTAATATGATAGCTGCCTTTCTCCGATGCCTTATTTCGCTAAGTATGATACCCTCTAGTTCCATCCACGTGATCGTAAATGGCAAGATTTCATTTTTTTGATGGCTGCATAGTATTCCATTGTGTATATATACCACCTCTTCTTTATCCATTCATCTGTTGAAGGACATCTTGGTCCTTTCCATAGTTTGGCTATTGTAGACATTGCTGCTATAAACATTCGGGTGCACATGCCCCTTAGGATCACTATGTTTGTATCTTTAGGGTAAATACCCAGTAGTACAATTGCTGGGTCATAAGGTAGTTCTGTTTTCAACATTTTGAGGAACTTCCATGCTGTTTTCCAGAGTGGTTGCACCAGCTTGCATTCCCACCAACACTGTAGGAGGGTTCCCCTTTCTCCGCATCCTCACTAGCATCTGTCATTTCCAGACTTGTTAGTTTTAGCCATTCTGACTGGTGTGAGGTGATATCTCATTGTGGTTTTGATTTGTATTTCCCTGATGCCGAATGATAGGGAGCACTTTTTCATGTGTCTGTTGGCCATCTGGATGTCTTCTTTGCAGAAATGTCTGTTCATGTCCTCTGCCCATTTCTTGATTGGATTATTTGTTCTTTGGGTGTTGAGTTTGCTAAGTTCTTTATAGATTTTGGACACTAGCCCTTTTTCTGATAGGTTGTTTGCAAATATCTTATTCCCATTCTGTCAGTTGTCTTTTGGTTTTGTTAACTGTTTCCTTTGCTGTGCAAAAGCTTTGATCTTGATAAAATCCCAATAGTTCATTTTTGCCCTTGCTTCCCTTGCCTTTGGTGATGTTCCTAGGAAGATGTTGCTGCGGCTGAGGTCGAAGAGGTGGCTGCCTGTGTTCTTCTCAAGGATTTTGATGGATTCCTTTCTCACATTGAGGTCCTTCATCCATTTTGAGTCTATTTTTGTGTGTGGTGTAAAGAAATGGTCCAATTTCATTTTTCTGCATGTGGCTGTCCAATATTCCCAACACCATTTGTTGAAGAGGCTGTCCTTTTTCCATTGGACATTCTTTCCTGCTTTGTCAAAGATTAGTTGACCATAGAGTTGAGAGTCTATTTCTTGGCTCTCTATTCTGTTCCATTGATCTATGTGTCTATTTTTGTGCCAGTACCATGCTGTCTTGATGATGACAGCTTTTTAATAGCGCTTGAAGTCTGGAATTGTGATGCCACCAACTTTGGGCTTTCTTTTTCAATATCCCTTTGGCTATTCGAGGTCTTTTCTGGTTCCATATAAATTTTAGGATTATTTGTTCCATTTCTTTGAAGAAAATGGATGGTACTTTGATAGGAATTGCATTAAATGTGTAGATTGCTTTAGGTAGCATAGACATTTTCACAATATTTATCCAGGAGCATGTAACATTTTTCCATTTCTTAGTGTCTTTCTCCATTTCTTTCATGAGTACTTTATACTTTTTCGGAGTATAGATTCTTAGCCTCTTTGGTTAGGTTTATTCCTAGGTATCTTATAGTTTTGGGTGCGATTGTAAATGAGATTGACTCCTTAATTTCTCTTTCTTCTGTCTTGTTGTTGGTGTAGAGAAATGCAACTGATTTCTGTGCATTGGTTTTATGTCCTGACACTTTACTGAATTCCTGTATAAGTTCTAGCAGTTTTGGAGTGGAGTCTTTTGGGTTTTCCACATATAGTATCATATCATCTGCAAAGAGTGATAGTTTGACTTCTTCTTTGCTGATTTGGATGCCTTTAATTTCCTTTTGTTGTCTGATTGCTGAGGCTAGGACGTTTAGTACTATGTTGAATAGCAATGGTGATAATGGACATCCCTGCCATGTTCCTGACCTTAGCGGAAAAGCTTTCAGTTTTTCTCCATTGAGAATGATATTTGTGGTGGGTTTTTCATAGATGGCTTTGATGATATTGAGGTATGTTCCCTCTATCCCTGCACTTGGAAGAGTTTTGATCAGGAAGGGATGCTGTAATTTGTCAAATGCTTTTTCAGCATCTACTGAGAGTATTATATGGTTCTTGTTCTTTCTTTTATTAATGTGTTGTATCACATTGATTGATTTGCAGATGTTGAACCAACCTTGCAGTCCTGGAATAAATCCCACTTGGTCGTGGTGAATAATCCTTTTAATGTACTGTTGAATCCTATTGGCTAGTATTTTAGTGAGGATTTTCGCATCTGTGTTCATCAAGGATATTGGTCTGTAGTTCTCTTTTTTGATGGGAACTTTGTCTGGTTTTGGGATCAAGGTGATGCTGGCCTCATAAAATGAGTTTGGAAGTTTTCCTTCCATTTCTATTTTTTGGAACAGTTTTAGGAGAATAGGAATTAGTTCTTCTTTAAATGTTCAGTAGAATTCCCTTGGGAAACTGTCTGGCCCTGGGCTTTTGTTTGGAGATTTTTGATGACTGTTTCAATCTCCTTACTGTTTATGGGCCTGTTCAGGCATTCTATTTCTTCCTGGTTCAGTTGTGGTAGTTTATATGTCTCTAGGAATGCATCCATTTCTTCCAGATTGTCAAATTTGTTGGCGTAGAGTTGCTCATAGTATGTTCTTATAATGGTCTGTATTTCTTTGGTGTTAGTTGTGATCTCTCCTCTTTTATTCATGATTTTATTTATTTGGGTCCTTTCTCTTTTCTTTTTGATAAGGCTGGCCAGGAGTTTATCAATCTTATTAATTCTTTCAAAGAACCAGCTCCTAGTTTCGTTGATTTGTTCTATTGTTTTTTTGGTTTCTGTTTCATTGATTTCTGCTCTGATCTTTATGATTTCTCTTCTCCTGCTGGGTTTAGGGTTTCTTTCTTATTCTTTCTCCAGCTCCTTTAGATGTAGGGTTAGGTTGTATACCTGAGACCTTTCTTGTTTCTTGAGAAAGGCTTGAACTGCTATATATTTTCCTCTCTGGACTGCCTTTGTTGTGTCTCACAGATTTTGAACCGTTGTGTTTTCATTATCATTTGTTTCCATAATTTTTTTCAATTCTTCTTTAATTTCCTGGTTGACCCATTCATTCTTTAGAAGGATGCTGTTTAGTCTCCATGTATTTGGGTTCTTTCCAAATTTCCTCTTGTGATTGAGTTCTAGCTTCAGAGCATTTTACTCTGAAAATATGCAGGGAATGAACCCAATCTTTTGATACCAGTTGAGACCTGATTTAGGACTGAGGATGTGATCTATTCTGGAGAATGTTCCATGTGCACTAGAGAAGAATGTGTATTCTGTTGCCTTGGGATGAAATGTTCTGAATATATCTATGATGTCCTTCTGGTCCAGTGTGTCATTTAAGGCCTTCATTTTTTCCTTGTTGATCTTTTGTTTGGATGATCTGTCCATTTCAGTGAGGGGAGTGTTAAAGTCCCCTGCTATTATTGTATTATTGTTGATGTGTTTCTTTATTTTGTTATTAATTGGTTTATATAGTTGGCTGCTCCCACGTTAGAGGCATAGATATTTAAAATTGTTAGATCTTCTTGTTGGACAGATCCTTTGGTATGATATAGTGTCCTTCCTCATCTCTTATTATAGTCTTTGGCTTAAAATCTAATTGATCTGATATAAGGATTGCCACTCCTGCTTTCTTCTGATGTCTATTAGCATGGTAAATTGTTTTCCAACCCCTCAGATTCAATCTGGAGGTGTCTTTGGGTTTAAAATGAGTTTCTTGTAGGCAACATATAGATGGGTTTTGTTTTTTTATCCATTCTGATACCCTGTGTCTTTTGATGGGGCATTTAGCCCATTAACATTCAGGGTAACTATTGAGACATATGAATTTAGTGCCATTGTATTGCCTGTAAGGTGTCTGTTACTGTATATTGTCTTTGTTCCTTTCTGATCCACTACTTTTAGGCTCTCTCTTTGCTTAGAGGACCCCATTCAATATTTCCTGTAGAGCTGGTTGGTGTTTGCAAATTCTTTCAGTTTTTGTTTGTCCTGGAAGCTTTTAATCTTTCCTTCTATTTTCAGTGGTAGCCTAGCTGGATATAGTATTCTTTGCTGCATGTTTTTCTCGTTTAGTGCTCTAAATATATCATGCCAGCTCTTTCTGGCCTGCCAGGTCTCTGTGGATAAGTCTGCTGCCAATCTAATATCTTTACCATTGTATGTTACAGACTACTTTTCCCAGCCTGCTTTCAGGATTTTCTCTTTGTCACTAAGACTTGTAAATTTTACTATTAGGTGACGGGGTGTGGGCCTATTCTTGTTGATTTTGAGGGGGGTTCTCTGCACCTCCTGGATTTTGATGCTTTTTCCCTTTGCCATATTGGGGAAATTCTCTCCAATAATTCTCTCCAATATACCTTCTGCTCCCCTCTCTCTTTCTTCTCCTTCTGGAATCCCAATTATTCTAATGTTTTTTCATCTTATGGTATCACTTATCTCTTGTATTCTCCCCTCGTGGTCCAGTAGCTGTTTGTCCCTCTTTTGCTTAGGTTCCTTATTTTCTGTCATTTGGTCTTCTATATCACTAATTCTTTCTTCTGCCTCATTTATCCTAGCAGTGAGAGCCTCCATTTTTGATTGCACCTCATTAATAGCTTTTTTTATTTCAACTTGGTTAGATTTTAGTTCTTTTATTTCTCCAGAAAGAGCTTTTATATCTCCCAAGAGGTTTTCCCTAATATCTTCCATGCCTTTTTCGAGCCCAGCTAGAACCTTGAGAATTGTCATTCTGAACTCTAGATCTGAAATATTACCAATGTCTGTATTGATTAGGTCCCTAGCCTTTGGTACTGCCCCTTGTTCTTTTTTTTGTGGTGAATTTTTCCGCCTTGTGTCATTTTTGTCCATATAAGAGTATATGAAGGAGCAAATAAAATACTAAAAGGGTGGCAACAATCCCAGGAAAATATGCTTTAACCAAATCAGAAGAGATCCCAAATCGTGAGTGGGGAGAAAGGGGGTAAAAAGAGGTTCAGAAAGAAAAAAAAGAAAAGAAACAATTAAAAAAAGAAAACAAATAAAGAAAAAATATAAAAAAGAAAAAAAATATATATTAGATAAACTAGTTAAAAATGTTAAAAAAGAAAAGGGTAAAAGTTAAAAAAAATTTAGCAGAAGAAAAAAAATTGAAAAAGAAGAAAAAATTAAATCAACTGCAAGACTAAAGAATCATGGGGAGAAAGCCAAGGGTTTCGTGCTTTGCTTTCTCCTCTGGAATTCCGCTGCTCTCTTTGGTATTGAAACTGCACTCCCTGGTAGGTGAACTTGGTCCTGGCTGGATTTCTTGTTCATCTTCTGGGGAAGGGGCCTGTTGTATTGATTCTCAAGTGTCTTTGCCCCAGGCGGAATTGCACTGCCCTTACAAGGGGCCACGCTGAGTAATCTGCTCGGGTTTGCTTTCGGGAGCTTTTGTCCCCTGAGCGCTTTCTGTAGAGATCTGGCGGCCTCCCGGTCTTTGGCCTGGAGGAGCCAAGAGCCTGGGGCCCCACTCCTCAGTGCGCCCTCAGAGAACAGCGCCCACTTACTCCTGTTTCCCTGGCCTCCGGTCGGGCTCTGAGCTCACCCATGCTGCCACAGGTTCAAGGTAACCCCAAGCTGGGAGCTCACTCCTCAGCTCTGTCTCTGCAGCCAGCTTCCCCGTTCTTATGCCTGCAAGCTCTGCGACAGACACCCCTGATCCTTCTGTGACCCTGTGGGACCTGAGGCCACGCTGACCCCCCATGGGCTTCACCCTAGTTTAGCCTCTTGAGTGATGTCCCTCAGTGGAACAGACTTTTAAACGTCCCGATTTTGTGCTCTGTTGCTCCGCCGCTTGCCGGGAGCCAGCCCTCCCCCCGCGGTCTATCTTACTTCTCCACCAGTCCTATCTTTCAGAAAGTGGTTGATTTTCTGTTTCTAGAATTGCTGTTCTTCTCTTCGATCTCTCATTGGATTTGTAGGTGTTTGCAATCTTTAGATAAGCTATCTAGCTAATCTCCTGCTAGCTGAAGTAGTCTAAGCCTGCTACTTCTCTGCCATCTTGACTCCTCCCCCTATTTTTAATTTCTTAAAGAATCTCCACACTGTTTTCTAAAGTGGCTGCACCACCTTGCCTTCCCACCAACAGTGTAAGAGGGTTCCCCTTTCTCCACATCCTCTCCAATGCATGTTGTTTACTGTCTTGTTAATTTTGGCCATTTTGACTGGTATAAGATGGTATCTCAATGTGGTTTTAATTTGGATTTCCCTGATGGGTAATGATGATGACCATTTTTTCATGTGTCTGTTAGCCATTTGTATGTCTTCTTTGGAGAAGTGTCTGTTCATGTCTTCTGCCCATTTTTTGACATGATTATCTTTTGTGTGGGTTGAGTTTGAGGAGTTCTTTATAGATCTTGGATATCAGACCTTTGTCTGTAGTGTCATTTGCTAATATCTTCTCCTATCCCATGGGTTGCCTCTTTGTTTTGTTGACTGTTTCCTTTGCTGTTCAGAAGTTTTTGATCTTGATGAAGTCCCAAAAGTTCATTTTCGCTTTTGTTTCCTTTGCCTTTGGAGACATATCTTGAAAGAAGTTGCTGTGGGCAGTGTTGAAGAGGATATTGCCTATGTTCTCCTCTAGGATTTTGGTAGATTCCTGCCTCACGTTTAGGTCTTTTATCCATTTCAAGTTTATTGTTGTGCTTGGTGTAAGAATGGTCGAGTTTCATTCTTCTACACATAGCTGTCCAATTTTCCCAGCACCATTTGTTGAAGAGACTATCTTTTTCCACTGTATATTTTTTCCTGCTTTGTCAAAGATTATTTGACCATAGAATTGAGGGTCCATATCTGGGGTCTCTACTATGTTCCACTGGTCTTGTGGGTATTTTTTGTGCCAGTACCACTCTTTTTTGGTGATCACAGCATTGTAGTAAAGCTTGGAATCAGGCAACGTGATGCCCCCAGTGTTTTCTTTTTCAACATTTCCTTGGGAATTCAGGTTCTCTTCTGGTTCCAAACAAATTTTGGGATTGTTTGTTCCAGCTCTTTGAAAAACACGGGTAGAATTTTGATAGGGATGGCATTGAAAGTATAGATTGAGCTAGGCAGTATAGACATTTTAACAATGTTTATTCTTCTGATCCATAAGCATGGAATGGTCTTCCTTCTTTTTGTGTCTTCTTCAATTTATTTTACGAGTGTTCTGTAGTTCCTCGAGTACAGATCCTTTACCTCTTTGGTTAGGTTTATTCTCAGGTATCTTATGGTTCTTGGTGCTATAGTAAATGGAATCAATCCTCTCTTTTTCCTTTCTACACTTTCATTGTTAGTGTATATAAGAAAGCAACTGATATATGTACATTTATTTTGTATCCTGCCACATTACTGAATTGCTGTGTGAGTTCTAGAAGTTTGGGGATGGAGTCTTTTGGGTTTTCCATATGAAGTATCATGTATTCTGTGATGAGAGAGAGTTTGACTTCTTCATTGCCAATTTGAACACCTTTTATTTCTTTTTGTTATCTGATTGCTGTTGCTGTTGCTTCACCAACTATTTTGAACGACAGTGGTGAGAGTAGACATCCTTGTCGTGTTCTTGATCTCAAAGGGAAGGCTGTCAGCTTTTCCCCATTGAAGATGATATTCACTGTGGGTTTTTTCATAGATAGATTTTTATGAAGTGGAAGAATGCTCCCTCTGTCACTATACTTTGAATCGTTTTAACCAGGAACGGATGCTGTATCTTGTCAAATGCTTTTTCTGTATCAATTGAGAGGACCATGTGGTTCTTCTCTCTTCTCTTACTGATTTGTTCTATCACAGTGATTGATTTGCAAATGTTAAACCATCTTGCATCCCATGGATGAATCCCACCTGGTCATGGTGGATAATCTTTGAAATATACTGTTGGATCCTATTAGCTAGGATCTTGTTGAGAATCTTGGCATCCATATTCCTCAGGGATATTGATCTGAAATTCTCCTTTTTTGGCAGTTTCTTTTTCTGGTTGGGGATCGGGGTAATTCTGGCTTCATAAAAAGAGTTTGGAAGTTTTCCTTCTGTTCTGTTTTTTGAAACAGCTTCAGGAGAATAGGTATTATTTCTTCTTTGAATGTTTGGCAGAATTCTCTAGGGAATTCCTCAGGTCCTGGGCTCTTGTTTTTTGGAAAGCTTTTGATCACTGCTTCAGTCTCATGACTAGATATTCATATATTCACGTTGTCAATTTCTTCCTGATTCAGTTTTGGAAGTTTATAGGTTTCCAGGAATGCATCCGTTTCATCTAGGTTGCTTAACTTATTGGCATATAACTGTTGATAACAATTTCTGATAATTGTTTCTATTTCCTTGGTATTAGTCATAATCTCTCCTTTTCATTCATAATTTTATTAATTTGGGTCTTCTCTCTTTTCTTTTGGATTAGTTTGGCCCATGGTTTATTGACCTTATTGATTCTTTCAAAAAACCAGCTTCTAGTTTCCTTGATGTGTTCTATTATATCTCTAGTTTCTATCTCATTGATCTCTGTTCTAATCTTAATTATTTCCCTTCTTGTGTGTGGGGTTAGCTTAATTTTTTGTTTATTATCCACTTCTTTAAGGTGTAAAGAGAACTGTGTTCTGTATTTTTCAATTTTTTTGAGGGAGGTTTGGCTGGCTATGTATTTCCCCTTTACGACTGCCTTTGCTGTATCCCATAGGTTTTGGACCGAAGTGTCTTCATTCTCATCAGTTTCCATGAATTGTTCAAGTTCTTTGATTTTCTGGTTGATCCAAACGTTCTTAAGCAAGGTTGTCTTTAGCTTCCAAGTGTTTGAATTTCTTCCAATCTTAGAGAAGGAGTTTTCAAATACATATTTGAAAACAAATACAGTTTTCAAATACATATTTATAGCTGCATATGCTTATATCCCAAGATGTCTGGGACCTATTATACCATGTTCATTATTAGAAAAATGGATGGAGTAACTAAGGTTCATTTTTATAGAAAGGACTACTCCTATGAGTAGATTTACAGATTTCTAGCTATAAGGAAATGTCATGTTCCTACAGTTCTTGAGCTTGCAATTTTGTAAGCCAGTTTAAACCTTACTTTTTCCTTTCAAAAAACAATGTATTGAATCCCATTCTTTACTTTGTACATTTGAAAAGTGGTCCATGTCACATCCGGTGTCTTTTACCTAATGTGATGCCACAAACTGCCTGGAGACCACTACCAGAGACATTAAGTATGGGTTGGAAATTTGATTGGAAAATTCCTGTGCACTTCAAGAATGAATCATGAAGCCTAGAGCATGGGCTTAGCAGCTGTGTATCCTTTCTGCAACCTCTTAGATATGCTTATGGGTGGCTTGCATAGAAGAGACTACCTTCTCTCCTTGTTAATCTTAGCAGATGCCTCAATATTTAACAGAACAAAAGCATTGGTGCTTTTGGTTACACCAGAATACATGTTTTGAAAGTGGAATATTAAAAGCTTCTAACTAATTCAAGTTGAATTTAAAGAATGCCTGCAGTATTAGGCTAGGTTAGACTGTGCTGCAGGAATGGATAAATCCTGATTTGTCTCAGTGACTGACCATGTACACATTTAATCCTTCCTAAGTGCAACCTGCTACAGGCTCAGCAGTCTTCCCTGATACCCCGCTTCCTGGTGTGACTCAGGGCTCCTGATGCCTTTCATCTTGTAGCAGCTCTGCTGTTGGACATAGGCTCCCTGGTTCCTATAGCCAGGGAAGAGAATTTAGAGGGTAGTTCATGGGACTTTCACTGCTTTAGCTCTACAATGACAAATGTCATGTCCCAGCATAGTTTACTGGCCAGAACTAGTCACTTGGCCTCACCTGACTGCAAGGTCTCTGTGAACAAGCTCTGTTTCAGGTCTTAGAGAGCAAAACTAGAGTTAATGAATGCTGTGAAAGTCAACCCCACCTACAGTGTGCCGCCTACCTTGCTACGTGGTGAGGATAACAACGATGAATGTAATAGAGTGTGAGCATTTAAGGAACTCATAATCCATTGGCTTAATAATATGTTTATGAAGTTTAAGGAAAGTATCCACATTGAAAAAACAAGACATGAAATTGGCTATATTGAATGGTTTCAGTTATATAAAATATAATTGTTATCAATCACACGAAAACATGCATATCACAGTATAAAGAAAGAGTGGCCTTAATGTGAAATTAACAGAACTTAATGTGAAATTAGTAATTTATTGAGACTTTAACTACACTTTATTTTGGCTACCTATAAAATTTTGGCTTCATGCAGTTTAGTGGGATTCTTCTTCTTCTTCTTTTTTTTTTAAAGATTTTATTTATTCATTCGAGAGAGAGGGAGAGCACGAGCAGGGGAAGAGACACAGGGAGAAGCAGACTCGCCGCTGAGTAGAAAGCCTGACATGGGGCTTGATCCCAGAATCCTGGGATCACAACCCGAGCCGAAGGCAGAGGCTTAACCCACTGAGCCACTCAGGTGCCCCAAGTTTTGTGGGATTCTACAGCAAAATAAAACAAAAACAAACAAACAAAACAACCAAAAAACCCTTATTTGTTAATATTGAACTGCAGCTGATTCTACGGAGGAAGCAACTCGGCATACAGAAGAACTTGCAGGATTTTAGAGAGCAAAATGGAAATCTCTTTTAAGCGGAGACTAGGCAGATTCAGGGATTCCCAAGAAGAAATGAGGGTTCCACAGATTTAGAGAATTTTCAGCAACGGGGGGAGGCTAGTCTCATCTCCTTTTGCCAGTTGAGTAGGTCTTAAAAAAGAAGGACCTTTGCCAGATTTTTCTCTCCTCTGAGTTATGTGCTGTCCAGTTCCAAGTCCTTCAGGAAGTGTTTTCTTTCTTACCCATTTTAGAGTTGTTTTTTCCTGAGAATAAGAGTAAAATTTGCTCATTGAAGAAAATTCAGAAAGTATAGGAAGATGGAAATAATCAGGGGCGCCTCCGTGGCTCAGTTGTTTGAGGGTCCGACTCTTCATTTCAGCTCAGGTCATGGTCTTAGGGTCATGAGATCAGGCCTCTGCACTGCTGGGTGTGGAGTGGGCTTAGGATTCTCTCTCTCTCCCCCCAAAAAGAGGGGTGGATAATCATTGTTAGTGCCCTTGTCCAGGGACGACCTCCACTAACATTCTGGTATATTTTACTTTAGACCTTTTAAATATGTATTTTATTTTATATCGTTGAAACCATACCTTTTACACAACATTAGGTTTTGCCTTGTTAATAGAGAAACTATTTCATACTTAATTTTCATAAGCATGATTTAAAAATATGGGATAACAGTTTATTCTATGAAAATTAGAAACTATTACTATTCTGCTAATATCAGTCACATGGATTGCTTCTAAGTTTAAACTATTAAGAATTGGCCTCTGATGAATAGCAGCAAATAGTAGGTAAGGCGTTGACCTTACAGTCCTGGACTAGACTTAACAATCCTTTTGGTTGATGGAAGTGTTCCATGGAGTGTCCTCTCAAAAGATAAAACCTAATACCATGTTTGTTTGAAGGGACAGTGAGGAAAGGTGATAATAAAATCATCTCCCACATATCACAAAGCTTCTCAAAAGAGTAGATGTTGAGCTAATTTGGAAAACCATGCTAAGGATAGAAGCACATTCCAGATTAAGAAAGATGTGAAAAGCAAGTCTGTCCATTAGTTTGGGTCATAATATGGCTGCACAGCAAACAACCAAAAAGTTACAGCCACATGCAAAGTCAGCATTTATTTAGCTTGTCCCCATGCAGATTGGCCAGGATCATCTGATCTAGGCAAGTCTTCACTAGGTGGCTCTGCTTCAGATCCCAGGAGTTGAGAGTGTCCCAGGCAGGTCTGTGGGTAGACTAAGGCAGCTTTAGTCAATGTGTGCTTACCCTCCCGGCATCAGAAAGATAATGAGGATGTGATCTTCTCATGTCTCTGGCAGAGCAAGCCTCTTTCTCACCCCTGGTCAGGCCCTGACCGTATCTTGCCTGCCAGCATTACAGTGGCCAAGGTAAGTCACATGCCCACACCTGAAGCAAGAGGAGGAAAAGTGCTTTCAGACCAGGGAGGTTTTGGAGAGGAGTGACTACCTCTGAACAAGAATCTATACTACCACAGCAAGCGGCAAATCTTTTTTTTTTTTTTTAAGCTTCTATTTATTTATTTGACTAAAAAGGAAAGAGAGAGAGCGTGAGCACACAAGCAAGGCAAGCAGCAGCAGAGTGAAACAGGCTCTCTGCTGAGCAAGGAGCCCAATGTGGGGCTCGATCCCAAGAACGTGGGATCATGTGCTTAGCCGAAGGGAGACGCTTAACACAGGCACCCAGGTCCCCCAGCAAGGGGAGAATCTTATAATGTCTTTTATCAAGGAACTCCTGTCTTCTACAAAAAAGGGGAAGAAGACCTCTTGAGATCTCCTTGTTTCTTTCTTTTCCACACATTTACCTAACTATGAAGAGGATGTTTCTGTGAAGAGCCTTGGCATCCTGTGAGCGAATGAGAGAGATCTGGGCCCAGACTTGAACGTGGAGTCCCCTACGTAACATTTTCATAGACACAATGTCTGTGTTTGTTCTCTAGGCTTTAAGGAAGAATCTGCTTCCGTTGACCCTGTGTCAGGCAGTACCAACCTTATTTGTCCTTCAGGACAGCAATCCTTAATCCTGGCTGTACATTAGAGTCCATTAGGGAACATTGAAAAACTACAGGGTGCCTGAGGCCCCCAAATCAGTGAGCTCATAATCTGTGGGGCCTGAGGCCCCCGCATAGAGACGTTTGAGGTGCCCAGTGAAAGCACTGTGTGTTCAGCGTTGAGAATTACTGCTCTGGTACAACCATATTCCCCTCTTTCCATCTATTTTCTGTTTTCCCAGGCCCAGCATCCTATTCACAGCCCTGTCTAACTCCTCTCTCACCTGTCATAGCCTACTGAAACCTGTACAACCCGCTGATACTTTATCAGCATTTCTTGAAGGGGGGCTACCTTAGAAAACCTATATGCTTCTGCCTCAAGAAATTGATTAGATGGGATGAGCACTGGGTGTTACAAGCAACTGATAAATTATGGAACACTACACCTGAAACTAATGATGTACTATATGTTGGCTAATTGGATTTAAATAAAAAAAGGAAAAGAAAAAGAGAGAAATTGATTAGCTGAGCTGTACCTCAAGCTATATAAACTCAGTCCGGGAAGCACATCAGAGTTACATCGGGAGGGGACACCTGGGTGGCTCAGTCGTTAAGCGGCTGCTTTAGACTCAGGTCATGATCTCAGGGTCCGGGGATCAAGCCCCGCATCAGCCTCCCTGCTCAATGGAGAGCCTGCTTCCCACTCTCCATCTCCTGCGTGCTGTGTTCCCTCTTGTTCTTGTGTTCCCTCTCTCTATCTCTCCATCATAAATAAATTAAAAAAAAATTACTTTGCGAATTAAAAAAAAATACCCCAAACCCAAAAAAATGGAATGTCTTTACCCAGCATCAAGCCCTAGAGATCCTGGCTCAGATGTTACCTTAGCCAGCGATGGTGTTTTCAAAGGGCTCAGGTAATTTTACTATGTAGTCAGTTTTGAGAATCCTAGAACTTTGATATCTTTCCTGGTCCCAGGCATCTTTGAACAATGAGAGGTATCTCTTTGGGTACAGCAGATGAGGAAATTGGGCCCAGGTCATGAGAGTGATAATGAAGAGTGTGTCTGGCTGTGTAGGAGTGCATGCAAACGGGAGTGATGGAAAATGGGATCTGTGAGCAAGAGAAGTGGAGACGAATGCTCGGGTCTTGGTCTCCAGTATAAGGCCAAGGGCTGGAAACCTGATTTACTAGACATTTGGGAGTTCCGCTAAGTTCCTGAGCAACACAGCTCTAAGCCATCAAGTGCTTCTTAATTTCTTCTTTGAAATCACCTTATTTCATCATGATTAGTGTGTCTCTGTGACAGTGTTATTCCATTGTTGCCTGTGTGTGTCTAGTCTGTCTGGTATACTAAGCAAATGTGCCTCTTGGGGTATACCCATAAGCAACAATATGTTTATTCTGTAGTCCCTTTAAAAATGTTTGTTGGAGCTCGCTCTTTGCTTGTCTCAGGATGAGAATCTAAGAGGCCCTTGGCTACTCCAATTAATTGTACATCATCGGCACTATCGAAGACCAGCTTTGTCCTCTGGACCTTTAAAATTGATTTGTCCCCTCGTGGGATGCAGAAAGTATTCTTTGGAGGGAAGCCTCCCTTCCTGCTTCCAAATTACTGGGGAATATCTAATTTTAGACACCTTGGTAATAGCAAATATATTTTTGTCTGGCTGGTAACTTCTGCGGCCACTAGGAACCAAGTATTGCCTACAGTTTCTGCTCAAGTCTGTTTTCCACTTGGACAGGACTTAACAACACTCATGCTCACTCTCTGCTGCCTGGCACACTTCTGGTCCATGAGAAACACTTACGCATCTTTTGTGCCGGCAAACTCTGGTGGTTCAGGCTGACCCCAACTCGGGCACCATTCTGTTGACTTCTCTTTAGTGGTTAGTCAGCTTGCCTCTGGACCATTGCATTTGCAGGAGGAAGTCAGACACCAGGCCCTGAGCCTTTGTAACTGGGGGTGGTCGGGGTGGTGGTGAGTGCTCTGAGTGTTCCGTGGAAACCCCTTTCACCAGTGCGAGGTGAGGCATTTCCTTACTCTGACTCGGGGTTGGGGTGAGAGTCACCCCACACTAATGAGACTCTCCAAAAATGCCTCCCCAGAGCTGCTGAAGAAAAATGTGTTAATCACAATTAACTAAGTCACGGATGCTATTTAACCTGAATTGTTCTACTTAGAGTTACCCAGGTGAGAAAGTGGTTCCATTGCAGACCACACCTGCCTTCATGACGATCGATTTGGGACTCATATTTAAAACTACTGATTGTTTTCTCTGTCCTTGGCATATTAATGCATCTTCATACTTATGGCTCATTACTCCCTTTGGCAGTCTTATGGGCCTCTTATTTCACTTCTGTTTCAGCTCTTCTGGTAAATGACTGCCTGCCTGCCCACTCCCCCCCACCCCCTGAGAACCCCAAAGCAAATTTTAGGTACACCACATAGCCTGTATTTATAATCATGTTGCTCAAAACATTCTCTCCAGCTTTCATAAAAATACGCCAAGCCAGTTCTGCTGATGTGCTAACAGAGATATGTAAGAACACATGCAAACATTTTTGTTTATATAGCTACACGTAGATGCAGTTAAAAATAAATAAATATTAGGCAGTAAATTCAACGGGCTAAGGGAAAAGAGCATTTTGATTGCATTGTTGGAGTAGATGGGAATTTGAATGGCATTGTTTCTCAACCCTGCTGGAGGCTGGGGGATAGTAAATTTTTCTCGAATGCCATTTAAAGCTCTGTGCTCCTTGCTATTTGTCTTGCCAGGGATATCATAGGTCTTGATGGATTTGTTATATGCAGTCATGCGTGGCTGATGGTTCCACCTCTGTGACCGTCCCACTAGGAATTCCATTACGGGGCTGTCCTTTGGAAATCTGCTTGTAGCTGGAGACTGCTGTGTTGCCCTGTGCCCTGCAGCTTTAGGCTGGTAAACTCCTTATTTGTTGTGTGGCTAGGCGCTTAATACACGGATGTGAGCCAGAAAAAAGGTTTCGTTTTAACCTTCCCAAGTTGCTAAATATAATTACATCTTTTTATACATCTTTACTATCCTAGAGACCCTGCTGGACATACCTAATTCTTTTAGAAGGGGAATGAGTTCTTTGGGTTCTTAAGAAGTGGTAGAATCGTCTTCATTTTTGCTCTAGTTGACATCACCTATCGGAAAATTTTCTTGCAGTGTATTAAAATGAGCTCTCTCTGCAGGAGGGAAGTAGCCCTGCCTGACACAAATGAGTGGAAGTTTTATTTTTATTGCTGTATTCATTTTCATTATTATTTTTAATGTTTAGTGAATCACCAGCAGACCGGAGAGCTCACCAAGAGGTTCCAGACTTTGTTCTGCATAAGCAACAGGGGATATTGACAAGACGTGATTTCTAAATTGAGATTCCTTGGCAGGTGCAATTGAGACTTGTATTAAATTCAGTAGGAAAAAAAAATAACCAGAAGGGGGTTCAGTTCAGTGTTTACCTCTTGCAAACATCTCTTATCACTCCTCCATCATTTGGAGTCTCTCTGGGGGGGAATCTCTTGCTTTCAGTGGCAAGTATTCATTCTTCATGAAGAAGTTATCATGAGATGAGGGTGCCTGGGTGGCTCAGTTGGTTGGGCAACTGCCTTCGGCTCAGGTTGTAATCCTGGAGTCCCGGGATCGAGTCCCAGATCGGGCTCCCAGCTCCATGAGGAGTCTGCTTCTCCCTCTGACCTTCTCCCCTCTCAAGGCTCTCTCTCTCTCAAATAAATGAATAAAATCTTAAAAAAAAAAAAAAAAGAAGTTATCATGAAGGATTGGGGGATGTCCTTTCTTTGTTGACGTCCTGGGATCTAAAAAACTTCCACCAACAAATGGCTTGAGTTTTTTGTATGTATTGTAAAGAAGTGTTGATTGAGTCTCTTTGTACTTCTCAAATTTCTAAAATTATGTTCTTCAAGGAAAAAGGGCTGTGGATTTACTATATTATAAGTAAGATAATTTCTTTAGAATTTTTATCTTCAAAGCTCCTATAACATTGACATTCAAATCTATGTATATTAAACATTTATCTAAATAAAATGAAAGATTTTTTTCTGTATCCGATCTTTCAGTAAAATTAATAATTATTCTTACTTTAGGTAGAAATTAATGTAGTCTGGTTCCCTTTTTCCTCCTATTTTACTCTTTCCTGGGTGACTAGAATCCTTCTTTCCTCTCAGTGAATATTTGCAAGTGGAGTGTTGTTGCCTCTCTCCTTCAGTCCAGTAAGCTCCACACTGTATTGTTGGCTTAATATATGACCCATGTTAGCACTTGTTAGAGGAGGGTTAACTTATGTGCATGTGTTAGTGCTATCTCGGGCAAATATGGAATTCTGCAATTTATAGCAATGCCCTGATGGTCCCCATTTATTTGTTTTTTAATACAACCTACCTCATCTTTGTCTCTCCCCCAGTCTCCCAGCACACTTTGAATCTGCCTTAAAGGCTGTCCATTTGCTAAAAATCATTTTCAACAGCTTATCTTCTTTCCTACCTATTTTCTCTAGAAATACATTGTTCATTTCTTTTTTTTTTTAAGATTTTTATTTATTTATTTGTGAGAGAGACAGTGAGAGAAAGCATGAGAGGGGGAAATGTCAGAGGGAGCAGCAGACACCCTGTGGAGCTGGGATCCTGATGTGGGACTCGATCCCGGGACTCCAGAATCATGACCTGAGCCGAAGGCAGTTGCTTAACCAACTGAGCCACCTAGGTGCCTACATTGTTCATTTCTTAAAGATATGTATAATTCCTTCAGGTATGCTATTTCAATCACAGCAAATATATCCCTAGGTGTTTTCTGAGTGAACTATTAAAGCTTTTAAATAAAGCTAAGCATGTAAAATGGTCAATAGCAGATTATTCTTGTCCCCAACAATACTGATAACTGGGGATTCCACAGATGGTGTTTCCATTCTCTTTTCCCTTTGTTAAGCACCCTGCCATGGTTCTTCTTCAATCCCACCTCACTCCCCTTTTTTGGTGTCCACTGTTATAGCTTCCAGAATCTCTTTAAAGAAACAAAGATGATGCAAATAGAATATCTAATACATGCCCAAAGGACAATCTTTTCTTTTCTGCTCTTCTGCTCCTGTCCTTAAACCTCATTTTTCCTGTTTCTGGATTAGGCATAACCTTTAATATTTTTCCATTTTTAAAAAAGATTTTGTTTGCTTATTTATTTGAGAGAGAGAGAGAGAGAGTGAGAGAGAGGGACTGCAAGCATGAATTGGGGGAGGGGCAGAGAGAGAGGAAGAGACAGGCTCTCCACTGAGTGGAGAACCCGATAAGGGCCTCAATGCTGGGATCATAACTTGAGCCAAAGGCAGACAATTGAGCTGCTGAGCTACCCAGGCACCCCTAATATTTTTCCATGTTAAAACAATGGTGCCCATTAATATCTATTAAATAGGTATGCAGGAGAAAATTTAATTGGCACCATCCTGCCCTTAAAAACGAAGAACAGGGATGGGTTAAATCATTCTGGATGAAGAACCAGGATCTGAACTTACTGCCATTGATTCAGAGCTATTTTTTCTCTCTCCCTTGCAATAGCACTGCGAAGTCAACCATAGCACAGATTTTCAGAAATAAATAGAATACTTAAATTAGAGCTGTGACCTGCTTTTAATAATTAGCTAATAACAAAATACTGACCAGAAATTTACCTAATTACCCACCATATGTGAAATCTTCCCTGTGTTTCTTGGATATGAGGGAATAAATTAATTTAGATTTGAATCAAATCCATTTAGTTGGAATTATGTTCTAGCTGTAGATTGTCCTCAAGAAATATATACGTAAATAACTCTATATCTTAGAATGATGTTTAAATCTTGTGACTTTGACTTCAGAAGTTTCTAGTGTTAGATTTCATAGGATTTGGTTGCATCTAAGCTGAAGCTGAACTTCTTTTGTGGCTCTTAGGCTGCTCTTATCATTACTCAACAGAGGCGGCATGAACATTGTAGACACCTAGAGCTGGATGAAACACTGGAGACTGCAATTTAAGCTTTTCATTTTACAATTAGGATATAGACTAAATAGAGTGACTTGCCCAATGATGCACAAATTGCTGGAGGCAACACAAGGCATCTTGATTCTGAATTGTTTTCCTACCTCCCTAACCCATGTTTCCACACAATTTGGTAGAGTACCAGAGCCTTGTTTCTCAAGTGACAGTTTATTCTTCATTTGAAAACAAACTCTCTGCCTGCTCTAGAAGATAATTCTGGGTCTATCTGTATCCATTTTTAGATTTCTGGGATCTTTTCTCCCAGCATGCTAAGGCATAGTTGTTTATTGTTTCAGAGAGTGATCAAATTGCAATAAAGCTTGATCTAGAGAGACCCTGGGCTCATTCTTGTAGGTCCTAGGAAAGGTGACAATTGCAGTGGGGGATGAGAATTTTCTGTACCAGAAGAAGAAGTTATTTTAAGAGAAGTTCCTGCTCTGCTAGTATCAGTTACTTTTCTTTGTAGATTTGACTCATTCTTCTAGGCATTTTAATTTTGAATGATATGAGGGATATATGCATATATATCCAGATAGTTAGATATTTAAGCAGAAGAAGCATGAAGTTCTCTCTTGATTACAACCCCCCCCCCCAAATAATCTCACCTTAAAAAATAAACTATAGCTGGGTAATGGCTTTCACTGTCTGCACAGGATGTTCATTAGGAATCTGGGGTGTGAGGTTGATGCACCATTGCCAGCAAGTACAGCACTATTTGTGATCAATCAAAAGACTTCAAAAACTCATTCAAAAGTTTATTCCAGGTAGAAAGAAGGTCTTTGTGAAGCCCTCTCCTTTTATTGAAGATTTATTTACTTATATGAGAGAGGGAAAGAGTGTACCAGCAAGAGGTCGGAGGGGTCAGAGAGAGAATCCACAAGCAGACTCCCCACTGAGCGCAGAGCCCCACAGGAGCTCTAGGTAGGGCTGGACACAAGGCTTGATGCGGGTGCAGCCAGGGCTCAGTTGCATGACCCTGATGTCCTGACCTGAGCCGAAATCCAGAGTCGGCTGCTTAACCAACTGAGCTACCCAAGTACCCAGGACTTTGTGAAACTCCTTCTGTATCTGATAGGTGTTCATGGATAGTCCACTGCTGGTACACAGGGGAGGGCCACAGTAGAATGTGGCATCCATACCGTCATTCAACTGCTTTCACACCTTTCCTTCTCAGGCCCAAATCATGGGTAAGCCCACATAACAACGTCTCCAAAAAAAAAAAAAAAAAAAAAAAAAAATGCTGCAATGCTGCATGCTTATTGGTCTACATGAGGTTACAAATCTCTGTTCCCATTCAGGGAAAAGAAGTTCAGCCTAGCGGAATTTAAAAATTTTTCACATTGCTTTTACATATTCACAAGCATGCTAAAATTTTATATACTTTTGTGTCATGATCTGCTATGTCATGGTATGTGTACTTATGTACTGACCATCATTTTTCTTAGCACTGTCTTATACCCGTTGCACAGAAGTCTAACTCCTACCTTTGGTCTCACCCAGACAGAAGTTATCTACCCCCTTCCCCACCCACCCCTTGGACATCTTGATTCTCAGCGTGAGGAAGACCTCAGGGTCACCAGTGAACCACTTAGAAAATCTTCTCTTTACGTGTTGGGGGATTAAAAACAGAATTGCTCAAAAGAGCAGGAAGATTTCTGTCGTTCTACTATGACCGATACCTTGTAGTTTTACAGATTTCTAGCTTTACGTACTTCATTGGATCCTTCTAAAATGGTAGATTAATGAAGACAGGCTTTACAATCATGTTTTTCAGGTGAGGGAATTGGGTCTCAAAAGATAAAATGATACCAAAAGTCACCAAGTCACTAGGATGAAAACAAGACTGGGACACAGATTTAATTCTTGGTACAGAACATTTTCCTAAAGCATCCCAGGTCTCCATATTTTCTTATCTGCAGTTTCAAAGTTTGTTACCACATAAGCAGCCACAGAATCCTGAACCTACAACCCAAGTCAATATATGATACATGTTGCACGTTGTATGTGACTTTCTGCCAGTACAGCTGATAACGTTTGCCACTGATTAGGTAAATGATTGAGTGAAGCCCAGGAAGTCTCTAAGACATGTACACATTTTCTAATCATGGCCTGAAGGAGGACAAGGGAAGGCAATGAACTTTATTGAGTGTCTATTAGATATAAATGCTGTGCAGTGCTTTACTTTTGAGCACAGCAATCTTGTGAGGGAGTTAGGTATTTTCTGCATTTTCACATTCAGAGATGAGAGGTTTTGAGAGTCAAATCATGCAGCTAGAAAGTAACACATTCAGGTGAATACATTATAATGAACTATACCCTTCTTCCTTGAATAAAATTGAGTTTTTCAATCAAGGCAAATATGTTTGTTCTCTCACTAAAAAGACCGGGGTGTTCTACACTGTTGAAATTGAGGTAGTCAGTTAATGAAGCACGGTATGACGTGGAGAGACAGATCAGGATTGGAATTTTAATCTATATATTATACTCTATTATTACCATCATCAAACCCAATAAATGTCAATATTTCTGGTCTTCTTTATTTCTTAGAAAAGAACACATTCCATTTTATTTAAACTGGTATTCTCTTGTAGTCATGAAATCTTTAACCATGTACTCATGTGGTGTCATGCACAGACATTTGCATATGTTAGTACCCAAGGGAGTCCTGGGAACGTCACATTTAATATACAGTGAATTTTAGAATAGGGACTATTTAATACTTATGCCTCCAGACATTCTCTGGAGAGTTCCAAGTTGGAAACAAAAAAAGAAATAAAAACTTTTCAAAGCTCCTAACACATCTAAGAAGTGACATCCTGTTGACAAATACTTTGGCCGAATGCCATTAACTAAAACTTCTGCTAACAAATTTCATTGAAGTTTTATTGAAAAGAAAAAAGCAATTCCATTAAAATGACAACAATAACAGCAGTCAGTTCCAGCTTGATGGTGAAAACTGTGTTTAGGGGAGATGGTTCTGATCATATAAGTTTTTTCTTTTTTTTAAAAGATTTTATTTATTTATTTGATAGAGAGAAATCACAAGTAGACGGAGAGGCAGGCAGAGAGAGAGGGAAGCAGGCTCCCTGCTGAGCAGAGAGCCCAATGCGGGACTTGATCCCAGGACCCTGAGATCATGACCTGAGCCGAAGGCAGCGGCTTAACCCACTGAGCCACCCAGGCGCCTCTGATCATATAAGTTTTTTCTTAATGAAAATGTGTACGTAACGGAATTTTCTCACATCCAGCCTCTTCTCTTGGCCATGAAATATCTCTATGGATATACTTGTCATCTTAACAACTGGCAGAGTATTTCTTTCATGCAAAGAGGTAACATTTACAATTACTGGTGAGATCTGGAAGGATCTACTAGATGAATAGTGAGCCAAACAAGATCTTAAGTGTAAAGGCTTTTCTGGATGTACTGGTGGACCTTTATCACCAAATGTTGGTTCCTTCAGTTCTCCGATTAACATTTGAGTTTCTGGCTGCAGTGGTTTGAAGGTTGGGATTGGTTCAAAATACTTTTGTAATATTAACATCTACCTGTTTGAAGAGCTGCTTTTTTCCTTCTCACCTAAGACTGGTGTGTGTGTGTGTGTGTGTGTGTGTGCATGCGTGTGCGTGTGTTTTAGTTTCTTTGTTTTTTTTTTAAATGTTTCAAGTTTTTATTTACTTTCCAGTTACTTAACATATAGTGTAATATTACTTATTTGTTTCAGGAGTAAAATTTAGTGATTCATACCTTACATATAACACCCAGTGCTCATCACAACTGCCTTTAAAACCCATCACCCATTTCGCCCATCTGTCTTCCTTCAGGAAACCCTCAGTTTGTTCTTTATAGTTGAGAGTCTCTCCTATGGTTTGCCTCCCTCCCTCTCTCTCTCTCTTTTTTCTTTCTCTTATGTTTATCTGTTTTTGTTTCTGAGTGAAATCATATGGTATTTGTCTTTCTCTTTTCTTTTTTCTTAACATAATGTCATCCATGTCATTACAAATCCATCCATGTCATTACAAATGGCAAGATTTCATTCTTTTTGGTGGATGAGTAATATTCCATTTTGCATATATGCCACCTCTTCTTTATCCATTCATCAGTCAGTGGACATTTGGTCTCCTTCCATGATTTGGTTATTGATAATGCTGCTATAAACATCTGGGCTCATGTGCCCCTTTGAATCAGTATTTTTGTATTCTTTGGGTACATACCTAGTATAATTGTGTGTGTCATAGGGTAGTTCTATTTTCAGATTTGAGAAATCTCCATATTGTTTTCTAGAGTGGCTGCAGCAGTTTGCATTCTCACTGACAGTGTAAGAGGAGTCCCCCTTCTCTGCATCCTTGCCAACATCTGTTGTTTCTTGTGTTGTTAATTTTAGCCACTCTGATGGATGTGAGGTGATATCTTATTGTGGTTTTGATTTGTATTTCCCGGATGATGAGTGATGTTGAGCGTCTTTTCCTGTGTCTATTGGCCATCTGCACATCTTTTTTTTTTTTTTTTTTAAAGATTTTATTTATTTATTTATTTATTTGGCAGAGAGAGAGATCACAAGTAGGCAGAGAGGCAGGCAGAGAGAGAAGGAAGCGGGCTCCCTGCTGAGCAGAGAGCCCAATGCGGGACTCGATCCCAGGACCCTGAGACCACGACCTGAGCCGAAGGCAGCGGCTTAACCCACTGAGCCACCCAGGTGTCCCCCTTTTTTTTCCCAATTAAAAATTTCATTTGTTTTTAATTATTATGTTCAGTTAGCCATCATGTAGTACATCATTAGTTTTTGATGGGGTGTTCAATGATTCATTAGTTGCTTATAACACCCACTGTTCATCACTCCATGTGCCCTCCTTAATATCCATCACCCAGTTACCGCATCCCTCCACCCTCTTCCCTTCTGCCACCCTGAGCTTGTTTCCCAGAGTCCAGAGTCCCTCATGGTTTGTCTCCCTCTCTGATTTTTTCCCATTCAGTTTTTCCTCCCTTCCCCTGTGGTCCTCCATGCTATTCCTTATGTTCCACATATGAGTGAAATCATATGATAATTATCTTTCTCTGCTGTACTCATTTCACTTAGCATAATCACCTCCTGTTGCATGCATGTCAGTACAAATGGTAGGTATTCATCCTTTCTGATGGCTGAGTAATATCCCATTGTATATATGAATCATATCTTCTTTATCCATTCATATGCTGAAGAAACAGTATGGCTATTGTGGACATTGCTGTTGTAAACATTGAAAAGAATGAGCCCCTTCTTTTCACTATATCTGTATCTTTGGGATAAATACCTAGTAGTGCAATTGCTGGGTCATAGGGTCGCTCTATTTTTAATGTCTTGAGGAACCTCCATAATGTTTTCCAGAGTGGCTGCACCAGCTTACATTCTCACCAACAGTGTTACAGGGTTTCCCTTTCTCTACATTCTCACCAATATTTGTTGTTTCCTGTCTTGTTAATTTTTATTTACTTATTTCTTATTAAAAATTTTTAAAAAGATTATTTGTCAGAAAGAAGGAGAGAGAGAGAGAGAGAACACAAGCAGGGGGAGCAGCTGGCAGAGGGAGAAGCAGACTCCCTGCTGAGCAAGAATCCTGATGCAGGATTCAGTCGATTCCAGGATCCTGGGATCATGACCTGAGCTGAAGGCAGACACGTAACCTACTGAGCCACTCAGGAAGCCCCTGTTTTGTTAATTTTTACCATTTAACTGGTGTAATGTGGTGTCATTGTGGCTTTGATTTGTATTTTCCCAATGGCTAGTGATATTGAACATTTTTTTATATGTCTGTTAACCACTTGTGTTTCTTCTTTGGATAAGTGTCTGTTCACGTCTTCTGCCCATTTCTTGACTGGATTATTTGTTTTTGGGTGTTGAGTTTGATAAGTTCTTTATATATTTTGGATACTAACCCTTTATCATATGTGTCATTTGCAAATATCTTCTTTCATTCTATAAGTTGCCTTTTAATTTTGTTGATTTTCTTCACTATGCAGAATCTTTTTACTTTGATGAAGTCTTTGTGGTTTAGGTTTTGTTTGTTTGTTTTTGTTTCCCTTGCCTTGGGAGACATATCTAGAAAGAAGTTGGTATGACCAATGTCAAAGAGATTACTCTTTGTGTTCTCTTAGAGCATTTTTATGGTTTCAGGCCTCATGTTTAGGTATTTAATCCATTTTGAATTTAATTTTGTGTTTGGTGTAAGAAAAGTGGTCCAGTTTCATTCTTTTGCATATTGCTTTCCATTTTTCCCAGCATCATTTGCTGAAGAGATTATTTTTTTCCTACTGGATATTCTTTCCTGCTTTGTTGAAGATTAATTGACCATATAGTATGGGTTCATTTCTGGGTTTTCTGTTCGATTCTTTTGGTCTATGTGTCTATTTTTATGGCAATACCATACTATCTGATTACTACTGCTTTGTCACTTAACTTGAAGTCTTGAATTGTGATCACGTCAGCTTTGCTTTGCTTTTTCAAGGTTACTTTGGCAATTCAGGGTCTTTTATGGTTCCATACAAGTTACAGGATTGTTGATTCTCACTCTGTGAAAAATGCTGTTGGTATTTTAATAGGGATTGCATTAAATGTGCAGATTGTTTTAGGTAGTGTAGACATTTTAACAATATGTGTTTTTCCAATCCATGAGCATGGAATGTCTTTCCACTTCTTTGTCATAGACTCCAAACTTTAAATGAGTACTTCAAGTATCTTGTTGAGAGTTTTGGCAGTTACTTTGCCTTGAGATATTCCTATGTCAATAGGACATAGTCATTTGTTTTTAAATGTTTGTAAACAAGTAAAATATAGGGCCTTGAATAGAAATATGAAACATTCATTACATTCAGCCAGGCTCCAACATTTGCCATAAAATCCTCTTGTCATCCCTATGTGATCTAACACCCAGTTGATGCAAATTAAATGTGCTTTAAGTTATCTGTCAATTACTGTTCTGTTTAGTTTCCTAAATGGAATCAGCAGCCTTGAGTACTAAAATTTCAGGGATGTCTTAGAAGGTAAGTTGTGGGATCATCTTTTATGCAAAGGGCGTAGCTGTTTCCTCCAACACTATTTCTTGACTGATAGACATTTGATATTTCTGATAGTCCTCAAATTGCTTGAGTCTGTGAGAATGCATCCCTACAAGACCCCCAGAAATTGAAGCTACAGCTTTAGGGATAAATCCTGGCTGTAGCACAAAAACTGAAGTATCTTCCGAACAGAGTGCGTAGACCTAGGAAGCCTGTGCCTCTGTGTATGTTGGGCTCAGGCATGAAGAGTTACATTCATGGTCTGCTTGTAGAGAGAATAGTTCATTTTTCAGGTGCCACAGGAAAGGCTTTCCTGAGATACACTACTGGTTGGTTGGATTTAATCTCCTGGAATAGAGCCATCCCTATGGACTGTATGGCAGTGGATCCCTGGAACTATGTCCAGTCGATATGTCTGTTAGAAGACTTAGCAGCTCTATGATATGTAATTGAAGTTATTAATTGGAGAGAGTAAAACCTGAAAGGAGATTATAGTTTTTTTTTTTTTCTTAAGATTTTTATTTATTTATTTGACAGAGAGAGAGATCACAATTAGGCAGAGAGGCAGGCAGAGAGATAAGGGGAAGCAGACTCCCCGCTGAGCAGAGAGCCTGCGGGGCTTGATCCCAGGACCCTGGGACCATGACCCGAGCCAAAGGCAGAGGCATAACCCACTGAGCACCCAGGTGCTCCAAGGAGATTAAAATTTTAAATGATACTTTTTAAAAATGATATTTTAAAATGATACTTTAAATGATAAAGACACTATCTATAGTTTTGTCACCAGAACTTTTGAATCTTCCCCAGAATGTTCTAGAGCTGCATTAATAGACTTCCCTATTGCCTCTAGTTCTATCTCATCCCAACAGCTGTCAGTTAATTAAAATGGGCCTCAACTTCCTGCATGCAGCACTGGGTGTGATGCATAAACAATGAATCTTGGAACACTGAAAAAAAAAAAAAAACAAAAAAAATAAAGTTAAAAAAAGTCAAGCTACAAAAAGAAGAAAGAAATACTAAACTAATATTTGAGTACAATATAAAAATAGGTATTGATAAGGTTTAAAAATCCAACTTGAACAGTCTGACGTCAAAAGTAAGTTACATGTCATAATGTGAATATTAATTTTTTGAAAAAAAATTTATTTTTAGAACAGTATATTTCAGGAACATATCTTAAAGTTTTATAACAACCAAAAGTATAATATTTATACATAATAAACCATGTAATATTTCTTCCTATACATTAAAAAAAACTAATTCTAAAAAAGAAATAAAATTGTTCTCTAGAACAAGATTTCTTAGGCTTTACTATGCATAAAAATATGTAAACAAATGTCCTGGGGATCTTGATAAAGTGTAGCTTCTGATTCAGTGGGTCTAGGGTGGGGCTTGAGGTTTATATTTTGAAAAAGCTCCTGGATAATAGAGATGCTCTTGGCCCATGGATCATTTCAGTAGCATAACTTCAGACTTGCTTTCAAGGAAATAAAATGAAATTAACATTTATGAGTTACGACTCAAGTCAGAAAGCTCCAGGCAATTTACAGATACTGTTTCACCCAGTTTTCTAAGGAATCTGAAAAAAGCACATGACATCCATTTTCAGATGAGAAAACAGAAGCTTGGGTACTTTAAGTTAGTCCAGGTCAGCTAGTTAGTAATAGCAAAGTAAGATCGGATCCTGGTTTCTCTGAACCCAAAGATTTTCATGCTTCTGCCTGACCATGCTGCCACCCAGTGCTGATGTCCCTCAGAGTCTGCTGACCTGCTGAGGTTTTTGTTGTCGAAACATATCCCAAAGGATAAGTAAACTAGCCAATTGAAACCCTTTCCACCCAAATCCCAATAATACAATAACAAAGTGATTCTTTTAGAAGTCATAAATATAGAAAAACAAGGAAAGCAGGAAACCTTGGGGATGCAAGAAAGCAGACAGGCACATGGTAACTGTACTAATAAACCAGAGAGAGCTGGGTCAGGGAGGCAGTGGGCAGAGCCAGAAGTCAGCTGATAGAATGGTCAGTGATTCTCAAGCCTCTGCCAGAAGGGTCATCTTGTGAGTTTATATCATTCACTAGAAGAATAAGCACTGGAAATTTTAGAGTAGCTCAGAGCCTAAATAAGTAAGGAAGACTGGAGGACAGTAGTGAAGTTCTGATAGGGACCTGATAAAAGGAATGAGAGTCGGGAGTAAAAATTTATTAAGGTGCGAGCGGCAAAGTGACAGTGGCCTGCAATTTGAATAGAAGGGAAATAAGAGGCCAGTGAGCATAGCCAACAATGACCTACTAGCCACTGACTCCAGGGAACGGCACTGTGACTCGTCCCCAGGTTTTGCTTGCTCCTGTAGGTCTGTCAGAATGGAGCTGACAGGTGCAGAGCAGGACCAACAGGTGAGTACCACAGCAGCCAGAGAAGCAAGGGGCGGCTGCCAGTTATCAAGGAAACAAAGTTTTGGCATGAGGATTTCATTCCTTCTAATCTGAGTGCATCTGGAGATCTGGAATCTGGAGTATCAAATTCTTGACCTAGGTATCTTTATTCATCCTGAGAAGGTATTTTGCTGCAAATCCCAGTGACAAAGCTCCTGTTTCTTAGTTCACTGGAGGACAAAGTGTGAGTTGCTGAATTGTGGGAATCATCAATCTTTATTCTTTTAGGAGGTTTGGTCAAGAAGATGCATGGACCCTGTGGCTGTAGGGTACCCAAATGGTGATTCTACTTACAAGATGATAATTGTTTTAGTTGTCTTTTAGTTTTAAGCCCCATAAAAAGTCTTTAAAATTATGATTTCTTTTTAAATTTTCCTCAGTATCTTTGCACTCTGTTTAGTATATACGAGTGCTTGATACATATTTTTTCACTTGTTTTTGAACTTTCCCAGAGGCAACACCTTAGGTTTTTGTTTTTGTTTTTGAAATAAGGTGCTTTATGTAACAACACACAAGCAGAAACTACCCCCAAAGTAGCACAGATATGCAATAAGGAAAAAATAGCTCAAATTTTGGATTTTGAAAGCACTGAATTTTCCTTTTCCGTTTTCAGTTGTGGGACAGGGGAAGGGACAGGGTCCTGAAGTTACTGTGGTATAGACATTAACAACCTTGGGTGATCCTGGATGTGTCATTACCTCTCTGGGTTTTGACATCCTGAAATATAAAAGGAAAGCTTATACTAAGCCATCTCTGTGATCCTGTTAGCTCAAACCCGCGCTGATCCTGAAGATATAATCTTGGTTTTATAGATCTACATTTATGTCAAGGGAAATGTCATTGCAAGTTTTTCATCATCATAGCAAAACTGTTAAAGTAGCAGATTGAACAATACATTTGATATCACAGTACAACAGGTCATCCCTCACTTATACAAATCTTGTTGAAGAAATGACAGTCAAAAGCCTCTCCAAATTCAGGCATAAAAAAAATCTATAAAATTATATTCAACTGGTTACCAGCCTGTGTCTGACGTTTTAATAGAGTTATATTTCTTTTCTATGTTTAGAGAAGACTTTTCCAAATGAATGTGAGATGGGGCACTTGATTTGGCTGCCCTTTCTAAACTGTAGACTAAATTTATTAATGCAGCTCGTGACTTATCCTCTTAATTTGTTTCATTAAACATTGTTTTTATTTTGTCAGAAGCCAATGTATATATTTTGTCATTATGGAAATGAATTTCAAGTAAGCAGAAATGAGAGAACAGATTATCCCACATGAAACAAATCTAATATGTGAAAACCTACATTAAAACATAATTCAATGTAGGGGTTTCTGGGTGGCTCAGTAGGTTAAAGCCTCTGCCTTCAGCTCAGGTCATGATCCCAGGGTCCTGGGATCAAGCCCCATGTCAGGCTCTCTGTTCAGTGGGGAGCCTGCTTCCCAGCCGCCCCCCTACCCCGCCTGCTTCTCTGCCTACTTGTGATCTCTGCCTGTCAAATAAATAAATAAAATCTTAAAAACAAAATAAATAAATAAAATTTAATGTAAAATTATTCACTTTCCCCAAATAATTATTTATAAATGTATTTATTCCTCAAGGATTATATTAGAGAACACTTAACCCCCTATTTATTCATTCATTCAATTAAAACAAATTCAACTTATGTACAATTTTTAGAATTTGATTTCTTGTTTAATTAGGTCAATTTGTGAGACTTAAGCAACTTATGATTTTTTTAAATGAAAGCACAAGTAGAATTTCTATTTGACAGCAATAATTACATTGAATTTAATGATAATGTAAAATGAGAGGGCAGATAAAACTAAAAAAAAGAAAAGACTAAGAAAGGCTACTGTAAAAAAAAAAAAAAAGAAGGAAAAGAAGAAAGAAAAAAAGAACTAATATGTTTCCACCTAAAACCTGAATAGAACAGATTAAGAAAAAAATACTGAATAGGCTAAGAAACATACATACAAAATCAAAATAATGATCTCATATGAGAATTTAAGGATTAAAAAAGCCAGAAGCCATCTCCCCTACCCGCCCCTGCCTCTCTGATTCTCTTTTATACATACGCTGTCTTTTTCACTGGGAGCACACAAGGTTCGTTTATGTTTTATCTCCCATGTGGGAGGCACTAAGATTTGGAAGTTTAATTCTTTAAAGATTTTGCTATACTGGAGATTTAAACAGGATTGTTCAGCTGATGATACTAAGTTCCTAGTATGACGACCTTTTTAATGGCCTACATGTCTGTGCAAATGAATGAAAAAATGTACATTCTCTGTGTGAGGAGCCAGGAAGTCTCTGAATATGTAAAAAAACAAAAACAAAAACAAAAGCAAAAAACAAAATAAAAAATGTAAAGGAAAAAAAAAGCAAAAAAAAAAAAAAAAACTTATAAAAACTGATATTTATTTGGAAACTACTCTGAGCCAAACACTGTCTTAGTCCATCTGTGTGTGGGGCTGTTAACATTATTTGCACTTTTCCGAATCAAAAATTAAGGCCTGAAAAGAATCTTTAGCAAGTAGAGCATGTGGGCTTCGTCCCCCACCATTAGATTTAATACATCAGCCCCTGCTCTAGATCATCAGGGATAAATATATCATTCCAGTGCCCTGTTTTCATCCATTCTTTGACCCCCTGGCACTTCTGTTACGCAGTGTCTTTTACATTACTCTTTCCTATCCCCATGTACTCATTTTCCTGATCACCCAGATTAGAACACACGTTCCAGTACAGTACCCTAAACAGTTCCTTAACTGCTCCCTCAACTTTTTCCCCTTCTCTCTTTCTGTCATGCTTACTTGATAATATCTCTACCACTAAACCCAACTCTCCAGATACTTAACCTCTGCATCCAAGCATCAGAGTGTGGTTGAAGAAAAACACAATCACACTGCCTCGTCAATGCTGAATTCTCAAAAACATCATCAGTGTCCCATAGTCAGCCTAGCAAATTCACCTTATTTTGGGGGCTGACTCATTCACACTTCCCTGTCTTCCAAATTCTAACACCCTTCCCCAGTGCTTTATTCCTTACTCCTCTGAAAAAGTAGGATCTATCAGAATAGACCTCTTTTCATCCCCAAATCTCTTACTCTACCTGCATCCATTTCTCTTTCTTCTCTTTTTAGTCTTGTTTCATGATTGAACTGACCCCAAACTAACCTTTAGTTTATGTACTTGTCTATTATGTATCAGTCCCTCTTCTTCTTGAAGAGCTTCTCTTTGCACCTTACTATTTTCTTTCTCTTGTAGATCTCGTCCATAAATACAAGATCATGCTATAAAATCTTTCACCTTAAAATATAGGAAAGCACTCACCTTTGATCAAGCAATTATCCCATTTGTCTGCTCCCTCTTAGAGCAAAATAAAAACTTGTCTCCCCCCACTGACTGTCTCTTCCTCTTCTGTCATTGTCTCTTTGATTCACTCCAGTTAGACTTTTGTTTTCACCATGCTGCCAAAATAACTCTTATAAAGGATATTTCCATTTTGCCAGGCTCAGTGGTCTTTTTTCAGTTTTTATATTATTGTATTTCTCAGCACCATCTGGCATTGATGATAATTCCTTTTATACAGAAACACCTTCTTACTGGCTTTCAGAGTCCTACTCTCCTAGTTTTCCTCCTCTCTTTTATCACTGTCTTCCAATCATCCACTTCCAATGAATCCCTGTATGTAGGGTTTTGTTTTAATCACCTGTATACCTGGAACCTCTAACAGAATCTGGCACATGGGCACTCTGGAGATAATAGTTTCAGATGGAAAATTTAGGGAAGACACTAAAAACAGTGCCCTTGAACCAGACCTTAAATAGGGGGGAGAATTTCATAAAATATTTTATTTTGAAGTGTTGGGGGCTTGAAATCAGAAAAAAAGAAAAAGCATTAACAAAGATGCAACGTTAGAGATCATGGGACAAACACTGGAAATAATGACATGGTTTCTAGTCACACTACAGCATGGAGGCTAGGGTTTCAACATACAGATTTTGGGGTTTCACAAATACAGAGTTAATAAGAGACATCTACACTAAATCCAGAGGAGAGTGTACATTTAGAGCTCAGCTGTAGTTCCTGGCATTTGGGAAATATTAAAATACCCAGATGGAGTCTTACTAGAATACAGTATATTGATTAAATAATGTTTTTGCAGGCCATATTTGCAAAATGCAGTTGTGTTTCATGCCAGTTATCAATTACTGACTTTTAGTTTAGGAACCCCCCCCCCCTTCTTGGCCTTGATTTTGATACTTGAGCTGAACTCTGTAAACATTCATCTCCTGGCGTAGCACGAGGCCCTGTCAATAAAAGGCACTGGGGGGAGCTCTCTTCCAGTTTCTGTGCCTTGACTTCTCCTGCTCATTCCCTTGTACTAGTTAACAATTCCTAATATTAAAGTTCCCCTGATTAAATTACAAATGTGGTTTATGTATTGCATTGAATTATTACTAATAAATTATTATTCCATGTATAATGGATATCACCCAAGATGTAGCAATGAGTAAATTCAGAGTGTGTCTGCTAAATGATCACATATTTTCTTTTCCAGCTACCAGCAGTAGGTCATTAGGTGGTAAATGCTACATCTTAACTTAGTCAAAAAAGCCGGTTACCTAAGCATACACTTGAAATAAAACAAAACACCATCAAATGTCTCTAGGCAAATGAATTTGAGAAGTGTGCGAGAATGATGTTTTCTTTTCTTTGCAACACATACTAATATAACAAATATTTGAATCAGAATAAAAGAGAATCAAATGAACTTGAGATCTGTTGAAATTGTATTTCCATGATAAGTCATCAAATGGAAAAATCAAAACAAACAAAATATGTTTCATCAAAGCTCTGTGTTTACACTAGTGGAGAGAAGTAAAATACTGAGCCAATGTTGGTTAGTTCTTGGGGGAAATTATTATTGCATTTTCTAGAGACATAAACCAGAGACATTGTATGGTCCAGACTAGGGAGTAACAAATAAGGCTGCAGGTTGACCTCCTGCTTTTGTAAATAAAATTATATTGGAATACAGCCATGGCCATTTATTTACACATTGTCTATGGTGCTTTTGCTCTGTACTGTGGAATAGAGTAGTTATGACACAAACTGAATGGCCCCAGAAAGCCTCAAATATTTACTGTCTATTTAGGAAAGCTTCCTGACTCTGCAAGGCATGGGATCTCTGCCACTGGGGATTGAAAGCAGCTAAATAAATGGATGTGGTGGTGTTCCAATAAAACTTTATTTATAAAAGCAGCCTATAGGTTTGGCCTATGGGTTTTAGTTTGATGACCCCTGCTCTAGAGCATAGTAGGTATACGATAAATATTATCTGAATAAATGAGAAAAAAAACGAATTTTAAAGAATTCTAAAGCTATCTGCACATTCTGTTCTCTTTCAGTCTGTGTGGTGTCTAGATGATGCCCATGTGACAGCTGAAGACTGGCTCTGATGGATGACTTAGGTAACCTCTAGAGGGTACCCACATGGTGACCATAAACCACTGTGCCCATGTGGAAAACACTGCAGTCCTGGGGCAAAAGATAAACTTCATGCTTGATAAAAAACAACTGAAAGGTAAGATTTCTCTCTGGTATGTTGCCGTCTTCAGTCTTCTTCTGTTTTTCATTCCCACTGGCAGCTCAAAGCTGTCCTCAATCCATCATATGCCTCTTGAGTTTGTGCTCTGGGTTCACTGTCATGATGAAAAACTACTTCATGAATTTAGTGTAGGAACTCAGGATTGAGTGTGAGCTGTTTACATAGCTTCTGGGGAAAAGACACCCAAATGTGGGGGAAACAATCCAAGAGGCATTTCAAGTATGTGTTTTAAAATAGAACTATTGACAATGGTACCTATTTTTTTTTCAAAGGTGTTTGTTAGTTCTACAAATCCAGTTCGGCACATTTCACCAGCCCGTTTGGGTTTCCCTAATTTGATGATGCTTCCTCTCTTCTGTCACTCCGATCTATCCTACTACTCCTATCCTACTGCTGCTCACATAATTCAGGTTCTCCTACCTGTCCTCTGAATTGCTATCTCTAACACTTCATGTCTCTAATTTGTTTTACCTTTCCCAGACAGATTAATCTTCCTGAAGCACAAATCGGAGCATGTTGCTATTTCCCTCAGAAATTCCAGTTGATTCCCCTTTGCCTGGAGAATAAAGTCTAATCTTAGTTGACAGTCTACAGTTCCATCTATCTCCACCACGCCTGCTGATACCCACCTACCTCCTTTCATGGAGGGTTGCCAGATAGAATACAGGATACCCAGTTAATTTGAATTTCAGATAAACAATGAGTCATTTTTTGGTATGAATGTATCCTTAGAACTGCATAGGAAATACTCATACTATACAAATGACTCATTGTTTATCTGAAATTTAAATTTAACCGAATATCCTATATTTTTTTATTTGCTAAATCTGGCAACCCCACTTTTGTGCTACTACATTTACCAGATTCAAATAGTCTTTGTTCTCTGTATGTCCTTCATGATTTTCAGCTTTTCTTTTTTTTTTTTTTTTCAGCTTTTCTGATTTTGCCAGAATTACCTTCTTAGTACTTAGATACCATACATAAAAGTATGGAGTAGAGTATATAAATACTCCCTCTTCTTAGTTAACATGATGTAGAGGAAGGCATGTGGATGAGATAGTCTGCTGTCTGGATTACCATTATAGCTCTTACTTGGCCATCTCTGTGATCTTTGGACAAAACTGCTTAGCTATTTTTTTTTTTCTTAAAGATTTTATTTATTTATTTGACAGACAGAGATCACAAGTAGGTAGAGAGGCAGGCAGAGAGAGAGAGAGACAGAGGGGGAAGCAGGTTCTCAGCGGAGCACAAAGCCTGATGCGGGACTCAATCTCAGGACCCTGGGATCATGACCTGAGCTGAAAGCAGAGGATTTAACCCTCTAAGCCACCCAGGTGCCCCAAAACTGCTTAGCTTTTATAGGTTTTAGTTCCTTTACCTACACAATGAATTGGATAATAATACCAATTTCAAGTGATTATTTTAAGGTTAAGTATGAAATTTTATAAAATCTTCATATAAACAGGTAATTCATAGGAGGAGTTCAGTGGGTGACAATGCTTTATTAACTTTCTTTTTATATCACTCCTTCTTAAACTTGATGAATCCCAAAGTCCCCAAATATTTCTGGATCCCAATGTAAGAAACATTTCATTAAAGAGTTCAAAGGGAAAGTGGTTTTTAAGATTGTCATTTTACACCTCATAAATAAGCACTCATCAGATAAAAGCAATGAAAGTCTGTGGCAAAACATGCTCTACTAGATCTTTATCTAGGTAATCTAGAACGGGATTATGTTTTTAGACTCTCAACAAAATACAAAGGCAGTATTTTAAAACTGTCATGAAGAAGTTTTTTTTTTTTTTAAAGATTTCATTTATTTATTTGAGAGAGAGAGAGTGAGAGAGAGCATGAGAGGGGAGAAGGTTAGAGGGAGAAGCAGACTCCCCATGGAACAGGGAGTCTGATGTGGGGCTTGATTCCAGGACTCCAGGATCATGACCTGAGCCAAAGACAGCTGCCTGACAAACTGAGCCACCCAGGCGCCCGCATGAAGAATTTTTACGGAGTCACAGGAAAACCAACAGAAATGTTCTCATTAGAGAAATACTGTGTCCTATCTTGTTTATTTATATGATTTATTCTCTACTAGACAGGTTGTCTTTGCACAAGGTACATGTTTGAGTCTCTGTTTCTTCTTCCTGGAGCCTTCTGCAGAGCAGAAACAAATTTGTTTCTGCTCTGAGCTAACTCAATAGATAAATATTAACCTCTCAAATTCAGAATTATAGGCTTCAAATGATGGCTCTATGGGTGTTTTGTCAGTTAGTATCAGTTGTATCTTCTTGATATACGTGTATTTTGATATACCTGCACTACCCCTGCCAAGTAGGGAATGGGTTACATAATTTGGGTTCTGTTTTATCACACATCTGACCTGGCTGGCATCTGCTGGGTTGGCCAGATTTTTTTCTCACAGGATGTCAGGGTTAATGGCAGTTGCTGGAGGTTCTCTAAACTTAAAGTCATTGTCTGGTTTTCATGGGGCATCTTATTTCTTCTGGGAGAAGCAGAGAAAACTTTTCTGCAGAGGGTGATAGTAATGGGGCAGCCACTGAGTCAGGACTTGGAGAATTGCCCAGTAATCTTGTGACCTGCTTTTCCACTTCCTGATTTGGTCTATTGTGGGAATGAAGTGGTCATAACTATGATTTTTGTTCAGGGAAATTTAAGACTATCTTTTGTTACCTGAAATCAAGTAATCTCTAATAAAGGACCTGGGTCAAAATGGGCATTAATTTTATCCTATTCTATTCTATTCTATTCTATTCTTTTCTATTCTATTCTATTCTATTCTACTTTACTCTATTCTATTCTTTTTTAAAGTTTTTTTTTAAGGTTTTATTTGCTTATTCATTTATTTGAGAGAGTGAGTATGCACTTGCGTGTGGTGGGAGGGGCAGTGGGAGAAGAAGAAGAAGACAGGATCTGAAGCAGACTCTGTGCTGAGTGTGGAACCCGACATGGGTCTTGATTGCACAACTGGGAAACCATGACCTGAGCCAAAACCAAGAGTTAGACATTGAACCAACTGAGCCACCCAGGCACCCCTGGGCAGTGTGAATTTTAGAGTTGGCTGTGTTCATAACTGCTGTAACGAAATAGTGGAAGCTGAAGGAAGGAAGAGGGAATCATAGACAGGTAAGAGAATGGATCACTGATTGGCTAAGTGGCCCCCCAAAACTTGGGAAGATTATCTCCTTCAGTTTCTACTAAGTCCTAGTAGCTGGTATGTACCCTCTCCTTCATTTCCCATGAAACGTTCAGAAAACAAATATTCACTAAACTTTGGATACATATGTCTTATAATGAACGTGCAGGATAGATAAGTCAGATGGCACAATTGATACCTGGTGTGACTAAATGCAGCAGTGGGGTCTGGAATTGTATCTCAGATATGCTGGATGATTGCTTTAGTTTTCATTTCACTGATAAACATTTTCATTAAAGAGGTATAATAGAAAGAGCCTTGGACAAAGAATTGCAAGATACGGGATAATATCCAAGATCTCCTACCTCTTTGTCATGTCTCAGGTCATATTACTGATAGAGTAATTCTGAGAAACTGTTGGAAGATTTTTACAAAGTTCAAATGTTATCAAGAGAGTGAAAGCAGTTTATAGACAGAGCTACAAAGTTTCAATGTGTTTAGGTTTACAATTCAAATGAAAGAACTTCTTTTGTTTCTTTCCTAATGCCTAGCACAACAACAGCAACATAGGAGATGCTCATAAGTTGTTTGTTGACAGGGTCACATAGGTATTTTATACATATATAAATTAATTAATCTCAAAGGGTTTATTGACGAAGGGATGCAAACTGTCCTTATCAGCAGTGGGACAAAGGACAGGAAGTAGCAACAGACTTGATTTAGTTTAGAGTCACAACTAAACATTCAGGAATGGTACCCAACAGTGAGAATAGTAGCAGAGGAAGTTGAATATCTCTTCCCTAGAGAGTCTAAGGAGATTGGATTCTGTTCTCCTTGGAGCAATTTAAGTCTAATCTTGATGAACTTGAAGATCTCTCAGCATCTTTTCTATCCCTTTAATCTTAGGATTAAAATGAACCTGAAATCTTCTTTACTGCTGGGACAGCAATTGATGTCTTCTGTATGGGCTTCGATAGCACTAATTTGGTAGGAAAAGTCCCACAAAGGCACTGCAGCATTTATGCAGCTTGTTTGGCTTCCCCATTGGCTACTTGGAGCATATTGATTGTAAGTATTTCTGATGTATAATTCTAAAAGGCCTAAAACAGGTGGTGGGCATTTTCACCTCCAGTGAATCACCCTGAGGGCATATAGCATGTACCTTTTGGGCTTCTTATGTAATTAATAAAGGGAGATTCAAGGCCACACACATTCACTTTCCCAAAAGGGAAGGCACAGCAGCTCATATGCCACTTGATCCAGTTCTGATATTCTGTGACTTGAATATTGAAATACAGAGTCAGCCCATATGAGCATATTTTATATTTCATGATGGAGGATGGAGAGGAAGATTAATTAATCAAGTATATATGTATTAACGAGTAAAGAAAATATAGACAGTTACTATCCCTTTTTTCCTACAGCTTGTCACATGGCCATACTTGATATTATAACTTCGTACTTCCACTACCCATAGTTCCTTTGCCCTAAGCAAATTTATTATCGTTTTCTTCCTACTGGGGACTCAGACAGTGTCTGTGTTGCTGATAAATTGTTCCCTTAGTAGTGGATATAGCTACATAAGCCATGGTGAATGAAAATTCTTATTTTCGAGACTATATAATGTCCACAGCTCTAGCCATGGTGCTATTCACAGAATGGAACATTTTGTCCGTCTAATTGTTGTAGGCTCCTCTGCTGTGTTTGTCCTCCTATAGTTACAGGAGACACATATCCCCTACTTTGTACCCATTCTGGAAGATCCATTCACATATCTCTTCTCCTAAGCAGATTTTTCAATTTTTGAATCTGGCTCTTTCAAATCCCTGACCACTCAGCTCAATTGTTAGTGACGGCACACATAAGAGCTTGGGTTTATATTTTCATATCCTTGGCAGTCTCATCTATCAGGCAAACCAGATAACTGTTCAAAATTCTATGCACTGGGAGGATATCCCTCAAATAATTCTCCTTCAAGGACCAGTACTGTCATCCATTTTTGGGGGGGGGGTTAGGTTCTCTTCCGGGGCGGTCTGTGTGAACTGAGCCCAACTCTTTTCCCTTCTCAGTAAACAACTAACTGGTCATAGGGGAGACTCCATGAGACCATATGTGGGGTGAGGGAGAAGAGGCAATGAAACAGAATTAGGCACCATGAGAGCCTTGCTCATGCAGCTTATGTGTGCTTTGAGGACCTTCTGGAGCCATTTCTCAGATACCACTTCCCCTTGAGGATGGACTTCCCTGCCCTCATCAGTGTTGATGGCTTGGCGATTCAGACAGCCCTCAGCATGTGATGGACAATTCACGCTGCCTCGTAACTCTGTGGCTCAAGTCAGTTAGTCAGGGCCCAATCTAGAGAAGCAGCTGAGTTTCAAAGAATGGTTTTCATGATTTCCTCTAGAATCTCAAGGGTTTGCATGGTGATTCCTCAGTAGGACCTTGCCAAAGACTCCACACACCACCCCTATCACAGATACCTCATGTGCCATGGGAGCAGTTGTATCAGGAGGCACAAGTGGTAGAGAGGCTTACACAGTAGTGCGGGCTTGTGGCAGAGCCTGCTGTCCGGACTCTGCTGACAAGTAGAAACCTTACAACTTACTTGGTAAATATGTCCAAGCAACATTTGTGCCCCAATCTGGCATAGGTTGCCTTCAAAACTCAAAAGAGGCCTAAAAGGCATCATGTTTCTTTCTCTGTGGTGGTGGGTGCCCAATGTACCAGCTTGTCCCTCACCTTGGAGCTGATATGTTGACATGCACTGGAACTCTAGAAACCTTACTCAAGTGACAGAACCCCGAGTTATTGATGGGTTTATTTCTTATGCTTTGTCACACTTCTAAGGTACGGACTGGAAACTTGTTTTTCTGTGAAGGGCCAGATAGTAAGTATTTTAGGTTTAATACATCGGATAATACTCTTTATCCCTACTACTGTTGCTTCTCCTCTCCTTCTTTCTTCTTTTCCTCTTCTTCCTCCTCCCTTTTTCTTTCTTTTTCCTCCTCCTCTTCCACCTTCTTCATCATCTTCCACTTCTTCTCCCCTTTCCTCTTTCCCTTCCTCTTCCCCCTCCTCTTCCTCCTTCTTCTTCTAACATTTCTCTAAAAATATAAACTATCATCCTTGGCTCATAGGCCGTGCAAAAGCAGGCTCCTGGTAGTTTGTTGATGTGTGCTTTAGGCAATATCTCTCAAACTACTTATTATTTTTTTAATTTTAAAATTTCCACTCCATTTCAGACCGCTACTTTTATAAAATACAGCAAAAGTGAGTAACTAAAAAAATAAAATTATGAACACAGACCATAGAAAATACAAGTTTGATTTTCAATAATCTAATACAAGTTAGATTTTCAATAACCTAATACCAGTTAGAAAATACAAGTTTGAATATGAACATAGAAAATACAAGTTTAAATGTTTTAGTATTAGATGAAAGAAATTATGCTATCAAATTGCTATATAATTTCTAAGTGCTTAGTCTAATTTTCTGTACCTAACTAATAACAGATTAGCCACAAACAGTATTTAAATATCCAGTGGTATGCAGACTATACTCTGAGTAATACTGATCTATGGTACTTGTTCTTTCCTGCTCAGTGGATCAGTCTGCATTCAATGTAGTGAACTGATGCCATGACCTATGAAGTGGTCAGATGATCAAGTTCCATACAGTCTAGATTAAAACTGTAGGCTGGAGGGGCACCTGGGTGGCTCAGTTGGTTAGGTGTCTGCCTTTGGCTTGGGTTGTGATTCCAGGGTCCTGGAGTTGAGCCCTGCGTCCGGCTTTAGGCTCAGTGGGGAGCCTGCTTCCCCCTCTCTATCTGCCTGCTGCTCTGCCTACTTGTGATTTCTGTCAAATAAATAAATGAAATCTTAAAAAAAAAAAAAAAACTTAAAAAACAAAACAAAACCGCAGGCTGGAAAGTCAATGTATTCCTGAAAGAAGGTAGAAGTTTATTGCTACTGCTTCATTTGTAGAAGGCCTCGAGAGAGATAAGAAACTTGATCAGATCAGTAGCTGCACCGGTATTTGGGGTTGTGCTGATTTGCTGGAACAGCAACTGGGTGGAATCACCACTTGATTAATTTATGATAATCCACTGTAATTCTCTCAAATTCGCCTGGCTTCTGCATATTGTCCAGATAGGTGAGTTGATTTGGTGTTTGATAGGAATGATCTTCCAACCATCTTTTAAGTCCTTGATGGTGGAATTAGTCTCTGTAGGTCTCCAGGAATGCAATATTTTGTTGGTTTATTTTACCAGTCCATGTCATGGACTACCTTTGTTTTATTTTCCATTGCAGGTGGAGTTTTGGTAAGATAGTTATCATTAGACTGGAACAGATCTCTGCTTATCTCTGGGAAGTATGGAAGGCAGATAAGGCAATATAAAGATGGAATTGGCTAGGTAATGATGTGCCATTAAAAGCATGAAATTCCCTTGGTGTAGGCCAGGGCCAAATATTTAACGTTTTTTAGGGATATGTAGATTGGATGACCTATACCTGGTTTAACCAGCTACATAGCCTGGTTTTGGCTCTATGGTAAACAGGGCATGGGAAACTTCTCTGGAAACTTGTTGAGCTCTCCTCAACCAAGAGTTCTCATCTGGGCGCCTGGGTGGCTCAGTTGATTAAACGACTGCCTTCAGCTCAGGTCATGATCCTGGAGTCCCAGGATCTAGTCCCGCATCAGGCTCCCCGCTGTGCAGGGAGCCTGTTTCTCCCTCTGACCTATACCCTCTCATTCTCTCTTTCTCTCTCAAATAAATAAAAATTAAAAAAAAAAAAGAGTTCTCATCCATATCCAGACTGTTATGGTTGCTCATAGTCCAGAAATGAGACTCATCCTGGGTGATTGAGGACCTGATCGTAGAAGTCTCTTGGCCCACAATGTTTTCTATGTTTGCTTCTTTTTCTTCTCTACTATATAGTTTGCCTTGAATATACTCTAAATGAGTGTACCCTTTTAAAAATTAGTAACATATAATATATTATTTGCCTCAGGGGTACAGGTCTGTGAATCATCAGGCTTACACATTTCATAGCACTCTCCATAGGACATACCCTCCCCAATGTCCATAAGAGTCCTTTCATTTCTCTAGCCTTATGTAATGTTTGCAGCATCATTGCTATTTTTCCATATAATCAGAGAACCAATTCAGATTCTTATTAAGATTCTTTACCCTTGCCCATTTTCCATTTTCCCATACCAACATTATTCCAATCTTGATTCAATTAGCTTGGGAATGAAGGAGTTTAATGTAAATACTAGGGCTTCATAAATGTAGACAGACCTATGAGAATGATAGCTGGGGAGGCTGTAGCCAGAAGATCATTGTTATGTGGGTGTTGTTAAAAATTACTGCCATTTTCAGCATTTGTTGAGAAAATTTCCATCTACAGAGAAAAAAATAGCTTTTTGTTTAATTTTGACTTAACATGTTGATTACTAAGTCTTATATATTCAGACATGTGATATGCATTTTATTTATTTATTTATTTATTTTTTAAGAAGATTTTGTTTATTTATTTGACAGACAGAGATCACAAGTAGGCAGAGAGGGGGAAGCAGGCAGGGAGCCTGATGCAGGGCTCGATCCCAGGACCCTGAGATCATGACCAGAGCTGAGGGCAGAAGCTTTAACCCACTGAACCACTCAGGCACCCCATGATATACATTTTCATTTACAGTCTTACCTAATTGTATTAACTCAATAGACCATCATCAAGTATTTTTATTGTGATATATTTCCATTTAATAAAGTAGTTTATTGATAAAACTGGAGAAGATTCTAGAGTGTATTTAGCCATATGATTAAAATAGGAATAAATAATATGTAATAAGAATGGTTGTGTGGGGGTTTTTTGGGAGTGGAAGTTGAGCATTACTAAGACAAAGTTTGGGGATGATTTTCAGTCCTTTTACTATTACTATTCAATCAATGATAGATTTTGTTTTAAAATAACTTTAAGTTAAGAAAAGGTTTAAAATCCATTGTCCTGACCCAAGTCCTTATTTTATATTTGGGGAAATTGGGATCTATAGATATAGATGAGCTAGCTTCAGGCCACATAGTGAAATAGTGTCAAACCTGGGAGTAAAACCCAGTTCCCTAGCCCCTATGTTCTTTCTAGTCTTTTTACAAGCAGATGGTGGAGATCATTGGTCTTTTGAAGTTCTTTACAGAGAAACAGAAAAGGCTGCAATGGCTTGGTTTACTTAAATTCAAATAGAATTTTCTGTTAATTAAATAACTGAATTATATTCTAGTATATATGAATAGAAGCTGATACCAGATACATACCATCTCCTTACTGTCTCTGTTTATTTCTCTCTCCCTCACACACACATACATGAACAAAAATAACTTGAAATTTAAAAGATTTTATTTTTTCCGGATGATTGCCTCCCTCAAGTTGGAAAAATACCGTTTTAGTGGCAGGATACCTAGATGTAACTGGAGAAATACCACTTTTCATAGATGCAGATGCACATTTGAGAACCTGGAGCCACTTCCTGCTACCTCTACCCATAGTTTCTAAGGCTCTGCTATAAGGAGTGGTAGTTAATGTTTTATATATTTAAAATTGACATGTGTTTTATACAATCAAAAAATAATTATTTTATTTCCTCTCAGAAATCGTTTTATTTACTTATTTTTTTTATTTTTTAAAGATTTTATTTATTTATTTGACAGATAGAGATCACAAGTAGGCAGAGAGGCAGGCAGAAAGAGAGAGAGGGGAGGAAGCAGGCTCCCCGCTGAGCAGAGAGCCCCAAGTGGGGATCAGTCCTAGGACCCTGGGATCATGACCGGAGCCGAAGGCAGAAGCTTAACCCACTGAGCCACCCAGGCACCCTTCTCTCAGAAATCTTTACTACACTTGATCTTAGCCAAAAGGCCGAGAATCAATCTCTCAGAAATCTTTAAAAAATGGAATTTTGATATCTGGTAAGAGATATAAAATACATTCTAAAAATACCTTCAGAGCTTATCTCTGAGTTTGACCTTCAGCTGAAAAGTATAAAGATTCAGAGGACAGTATTTCAGTGATTAGACAACTTACTAATTTTTTTTAAAAAAGCTTGACCTAATACAAGCCTAATTTGTTTTTCTGATGAATCAGCACTTTCTACTAATCTAAAAGAAGAATAATACATCATGAATAGTTCATTTATATGTTACATGGTTGAGTGTCATCAAGGCATCAAGATAAAATGAACCCTTAGGTCTGTTTTGTCAGGTGCTCTTAGAACAAACTGAACTCAAAAAGTCTTGGAATTTAACATGTAAGGGTGACTTTTCCAGCTATTTCACTTAGAGTGTTGCATGACATGTCATCTCAAGAGAGAGATAGCCTACCATGTGATTTGAGAGTTTCAGTGTATCGCTCTCATTCTGCGTCTACAATTTCTGAAAGCTCTCTATTAAATATTTTTCCTTTGAAGTTAAATGAAACTTTAATATATGACAGAGCTGTTACTGGATGGTGATTGGACATCATGGGATATGGTGATTGGGTCATCAGCCAGCAAATAGTGAAGAAAATAATTCTGTGTGCCAGGCATGCAGGTGGTGAACCTAGGAGTGAAGATGTGAGGGGGCGTGATTTTAGAAACCCAGGAGCTTTCAGAATGTGTGATGTAATGGCTGAGGATGCAGGAGGGAATACTCATAAATACAGAGGTGCCTGGGAGTAGCTGGACTAGGAGTTATTAACTGACCAGAATCAAGTAGGTGGTAGAGGAGGATTTCAAAGTGGCCAGCCATTAAGAAAGGAACTTTTCAGCACAGAATAAAAAGTGCATTAAGAAACATTGTGAAAAGTAGTTTTTAGAAGAATCCTGAGAAGCCTTTACATTTTTTTCACTTTTTTTTTTAAAGACTTATTTATTTTTTGGTAGAGAATGAGTATGTGAGCAGGGGAACAGCAGAGGGAAAGGGAGAGAGAATCTCAAACAGACTCCTCACTGAGTGCAGAGCTCTACGTGGGGCTTGATGTGGGGCTCGATCTCATGACCCTGAGATCATAACCTGAGCTGAAATAAAAAAATCAGCTGCTTACCTGGCTGAGCCACCCAGGTGCCCTCTGGGAAGCCTTTAATTCAGGGATCTTCTTGGACCTGAACTGAGATCAAAAGAATTTTATTTTCTTAGGCACAAAGGACACTGAGGAGATTCTTGTCTCAACACTGAAGGGAATTAAATGTGGAAAATGAGAATGAAGAGTAGTGCTAGATGTTGACCTGCTGGAAGATGATGTGCAAAGAACCCTCAAGATTTGAATTAATTCCTTTATACCAGAGAACATTTCACCTAGAAAGTCAGCATCTCTCACTTCATTGTTGGAAAATTCTATACTTCGCAAGCAGATCACTACACATAGCCTCACCATGGCTGTTTACACTCCTTCGCACTTCCTTGTCTCCATTCCTTCTCCAAGTAGATTTTCACATAGCTGGCTTCATTGTATATAAAGGGATCATAAAAAGTGAACTTCCTCATAGAGTTGCCAGATCAGGAAAGGAAAAAAATAGGAATCTGGTTAAATTTGAATTGTAGATAAACTGTCCATTTTTTTTTTTAAGTATAGATATTTCCCAGGTAACATTAGGAAGATACTTATACTAAAAAAGTCTGCCTTATTTATCTGATATTTAAATTTATCTAGGTGTCCCATATTTTATCTGACAACGTCTTCAATTGCTTTCTCAACTGATATTTTCCCCATATCTTCATTCATTAGCTTATGTTTTGCCTTCTTTCTAGAACTGGATCCATTCATTTGCAGTCTTTTCTAATTTTTGCACTCACTTCTATTTTTTCTAGTAGCTTACTCTATCAGTATTCCTTCAATTTTCACTCAGTTTCTTCCTCCTCTCTCCTCCCTCCAACCCTCTCCCTCTATGAGTAATATATCTGTATTCTAACAATTTTCCCTTAACTGCTAAGCTACTCAGAAGAGTGATCCATACCTAATTTTCCTTCTTCACAGTACCATGTTTGGTATTATAATTCTGTATTAATGTGTCTGATTCTCTAAGTAGTGATCATCCTGACTGTGGAGAAAAGGTTGTCTTTGGAGACCAGTGTATTATCTAGAAGTTTATTTCTCAAAATGGCAGTTTGAGGAGAGACCAAATGACAGTCAAGGATGAAGTAGAGTTGAGAAGCAAAAACAAACACTGAAACAAATAAAAACAAGTTTTAGTAAAAATTGTTACCATTTACTGAAATCTTTGGCCCAGATACTCTTGAGTAATTTATATTTCGGGGTCATTTAATCCTCAAAACAACTATAGATAATTTTATCTTGCTCAAGCTCACTCAAGAGAGTAAATGGTAGAGCAGGTGATTGAATGTAAGGATTTTAACTCTGAAGTCTATGGGATGCAGCCATGAGGAACCATCATGTAAGCAAATTAAACAAAATAAATGCCTACCCATTTGTTTACGCCAGTTTCAGTTAGTTCTTGAACTGTATGTTCTGCATTAGCATGATTTCTGTTTATTCTGGTTATTAATTGGGTGCAACATAAGTACTTAATTTTCTTAATGACATGATTGCTTGATTGCTTGGGGAAAGGCAGTTTGGATCAATGAAGGCTAAAATTTCCATATTACAGTAATTCCCCCTTATCTGAAGTTTTGCTTTCCACAGTTGAAGTTACCCATGGTTAACTCTGGCCAGGAGACAGATGTTCCTCCTTCCTGACACATCGTCAGAAGGTTAACAGTAGCCTAACACTGTCACAGTGCCTACGTCATCCACCTCATTTCGTCTCATCACATAGACATTTTGTCATCTCACATCATTGCAAGAACAAGGGCGAGCAGAGTCCAGTAAGATATTCTGAGAGAGAGAGGGAGAGAGAGAGAATCCACACTCACATAATTTTTATTATAATATATTATTATTATTATGTTTTATTATTGATTATTGCTCTTAAATTCTTACTGTACCTCACTGATAAATTAACTTATCATGGTATGTAATTATAGGAAAAAGCAATATATAGTGTTTCGTACTATTTCTGATTTTAGGCATCCACGGGGGGTTTTCAAACATATCCCCCACGGATAAGAGGGAACTTTTAATTGACATTTTTAATTGGTTGACTAAAGTAACAACATGGCCTACTGCAAACCTTTCTGAGTCTTCGTTAACTAAGTAAGCTTCTTTTTTTTTTAAAAAAAAAAAGATATGATTTATTTATTTGACAGATAGAGATCACAAGTAGGCAGAGAGGCAGGCAGAGAGAAAGGAGGAAGCAGGCTCCCTGCTGAGCAGAGAGCCTGATTCGGGGCTTGATCCCAGAACCCTGGGATCATGACCTGAGCCAAAAGCAGAGGCTTAACCCACTGAGCCACCCAGGTGCTTCCTAAGTAAGCTTCTGATATATGCAGCAATTTAATGTATCATATCTACATCGAAGAGTATATTCAGACATGAAGTAATGGAAGTATGTAACTGGGATATGTGGACCTGAGCATTCTTCTTGGTGGCGGTCATACAGTATTTTCTAGGATTTTGTATTTTTAGTATTTTTAGTTCTGTATTTTTAGTATTTTCCATCTTCAAATTTAGTTTACTTGATATCACAGTCTCTTCCACCTACAGTTCAAAAAATACCTATTAAACAGTTATTATGTGGAGAGCCTATTTGGATTTAGAGTTGATAAAATAATAGCAAATTCCCTGGCTGTATGCAACTAGTTAGGGGAATGAAACCCACATGTATACACAGGATGATGAAAGCCAGTGCTGAGAGCCTGAGCCAAGATAGCCAGAGTGAGGTTGGAAGACTAGGGCCCCAGGTGGGACGCATCGTTAGAAATTGGGGATTAACAGGATATGGCTGTCAAGAAAGAGCTGTATCATATTAACACACACAAAAAAAAATTGAAAAGAAATAAAGAGAAGGCAAAGTATTAAACAACATTAGGAACATCAAGAAAAAAGTTTGGGCAAGAAATTATTGACTAAATTCAAACTTTTACTTCCTTCATCATTTTCAATTTTGGAGGCTCTTTTCAAAAGTAAAATTTAAAATTAATTTTATCTTCTGTAATCCTCTTCCCTTTTCAGTTTTGTCTTGTCCTGTTCTAATTCTTCCTAATCATTTTCACATCAGTCTGACTATGTAGGAGAAAAATGTTCAAGACTGACATAATGACTATTGAGTTAGGAAACATATAGTTATTGTATTATAAAATGCAGGGAGAAGTTGATATTTTGCTTTTACTTAAAACAAACTTTATTTTTGGGGGAAAAAAATAAAAGATTTTTTCTTCCATGCAAGGACCCAGGCTTTTAAAAAGAAGGGGCACATTTAAAGAAATAATACATAATATTTAGAGCTAAGATTATTACATGGAAGTACCAATTCCAATTATATAGTATGTTGTTCAGTTTGATAGAAGCTAATAAGTTTTGATAAACAAAAAATTATAGATCTCCTTATTTTTAAGTGGTTTCAAAAGCTCTTGCCTTTCCAGCTCAGCAAATACTACTAAATTACTAAATCTTAATTAGTAAATACTTGCTATGTGCATAGCCTAATTGGGCCGATAGCAGATAAATAATAGCAAATAATCTCAACATTTTTGAGATTCCCCTTTCATCCAATTACAAAAGCATCTATTCTTCTGGATATTTTTGTAATTCACAGCTGGTGTTAGGAAAGTCCTTCTACTCATGGCCCATCTTGGTAAACAGTCTCTTTATTGAGAAGTGCAAAGCTTTTCCATACAGGCTGAGGAAATACAGGGCAGAATTTGGTTTTGGTTTTGTTTTGTTTTTCTTTACATTCCTTCTTTTGGTCAGTCATTGCTTTGAGGTGCGGATCTGACTAAGTAAGTTTGCTTTGTGATTTTCCTATTCAGTATTATTAATTTGATCTCATAATGGGTATGAAGCATGTGATTTTCCTACCTACAGCTCTAGTGTATAAGCATGGATATTGGACATGTGCAACTCTTGGACTTAGCTTTATTATTCTCTAACTGGCCAGTCTTTCCATTCATTTAACCAACATGTAAACCAAGGACTGGAAACCTACATGATGGTTGGTTGTCCTGTGGTTATCTGAGCAGTGATTTCTTCACCTTTGTAAGGACAGTGGTCACAGCAGCAGGGATGTTAGGATAACATTTCTCTCCATGTACATCATGGGTTCCTCCTTGAAAAACCGTAAGTATTTCTAGCACTGTGTATTTTTTTTTTCAATAATGGTTTTATCGAGATACAGTTCATACATCATGCAACTTATCTACTTAAAGTGTACAACTCAATAATTTTTAGTGTATTTACCAAATTATTCATCTATTACCACAGTCAATTTTAGAATACTTTCATCACCATCAAAAGACATGCTGTACTGCTTAGTCATCACATCTTAAATACTCCATCTACTTCAGACTTGGGCAACAACTAATCTATTGCCTGTCTCAATAAATTTTCTTACTCTGGATATTTCACATGAGTAGATTCCTACTGCACATAGTCTTTTGCAATTGTTTTTTTTTTTTTTTTTCACTTAGCAGGTCTTTAAGATTTATCCATGTTGTAACATGTATCATATTTCATTGCTTTTGTGGCCAAATTGCATTCCCTTGTATGGTTATATCACATTTTATTTACCTGTTTATCAGTTGACAGGCATTTGCATTATTTTCACCTTTTGGCTATTATGAATAATGCTGCTGCTCATGACACGTTTTGCATGGACGTATGTTTTCATTTCTCTTGAATATATACGTAGGAGTGGAGATTCTGGGTCTAATTATACATCTGTGGTAGATAATGTAATGCATCTACTCTTAGAATCTTTTTAGTTAACTTTCAGTATGATCCCTAATAAGTAGAGACTCATTGGGAAGAGACTTAATCTTACTTATACTGGGTCCAATTCCTCGAAGCTTAACAGCAATAAGAGTAATTAAAAGTAGTAAAATCAAACCTCAAAGTTATGTAAATATATGCTGATGTATTTTCTAATAGGCCCAATCACAAGGTTAAAAATCATGGAAAGCATTTATTGGGCTTTTCTTTTGGAAAACGTGCTTATGTTCATTGTGCTGAGAATCTGTGATTATGCCAATAATTATATGATACTATCCTCTCCCAACTCAGGAAAACAAGATATGTAAGAACATAGCATATATCAAAGAATTAATTTTTGGTTTCATGCATATGATAGATTGTTGTTTTAGTGTGTATTAGGAAAGTTTGTGGGATGGGTTTATGGGTCTCTATTTGCATTTTTATTGTTTTAGTTTAAAATATACAGCATGTATCTATAGAACTGTTTGTTTACAGGCCAGAGGGAACTTGTCTCTCTGTGGATTGTTAGGGGGAAGGGAATGTAAAGATACAGAAATTATAGCCTATCTTTATAGTGCAGTTATAGTCTAGCTTTATCTAATTCATTAGACTGTTAAATAAATTCTTTCTGAATTGAACTGAATTTTGCAATTCCATATGCAAAAAAAATCTCTACCCAATAATTTAACCAGAGTGAAGTTGTGTAGAAGAAGTTGTTTTTAGTTTTCTCATTTAAGAGTCTAGTGGAGATAGTTAAGGGTTCAGGGAGAAAATCAGGCAAATAAAAAGGGGTGTTAGACATTCCCAATGATAGTTGTGCTTTAATTTTCTTTGGGGGACCAATTTAGGTAAATTGGAAGGGGTTTATATAAAAAGAATAGAACTTGCAGTCAAGTAGAGGTGTCAAGGTTTACCTTAAACTTTATGCTAAACTCATTTTTGGTGGCTAACATAATCACTCAATAAAGCGATTTGTGAATGTGGACTCTGGGGGAACCTATCCCGGACTCCCAAGTGGGACATGTGATTAGCCTTTTTAATCTTTTTTGAGCCATCACAGGGCTTTCTCTTTACCAATGCCCAAATTATTTCTGGTTTCTTTTTTAAGTTTCTTGTTAAGTATTGCAATTTATAGACAAGAAGGACCCATTTAAAAATTTTTTTAAAAATTTTTTTATAAACATATAATGTATTATTAGCCCCAGATGTACAGGTCTGTGAGTCGCCAAGTTTACACACTTCACAGCACTCACCATAACACATACTCTCCCCAGTGTCCATAACCCCACCACCCTCTACCTACCCTCCTCCCCCCAGCAACCCTCAGTTTGTTTGTGACATTAAGAGTCTCTTATGGTTTGTCTCCCTCCCGATCATATCTTGATTCATTTATTCTTTGCCTACCCCCCAACCCCCCCATGTTGCTTCTCCACTTCCTCATATCAGGGAGATCATATGATAGTTGTCTTTCTCTGATTGACTTATTTCACGAAGAGTAATACCCTCTAGTTCCATCCACGCATCACAAATGGCAAGATTTCATTTCTTTTGATGGCTGCATAGTATTGCTCTGTGTGTGTGTGTGTGTGTGTGTGTGTGTGTGTGTATCACCTCTTCTTTATCCATTCATCTGTTGATGGACATCTAGGTTCTTTCCATAGTTTGGCTATAGTGGACATTGCTGCTATAAACATTTGGGTGCACATGCCCCTTCAGATCACTACATTTGTATCTTTGGGGTAAATACCCAGTAATGCAATTGCTGGGTTATAAGGTAGCTATATTTTCAACTTTTTGAGGAACCTCCATGCTGTTTTCCAGAGTGGTTACACCAGCTTGCATTCCTACCAACAGTGTAGGAGGGTTCCCCTTTCTCCGCAATCCTTGCCAGCATCTGAAGAAGGACCCATTTTTAAAAGGATTATTTGTTGTTTTCAATGATCTTCACTCTGTTGTTTCATTTGTATTGCTGTGAGAGTTTTTCCTTTTCCTTTGCTCTTCTTTCAGAGTCTTGGTAGTGCTTAGCTATTTGTGATGATTTTTCCAGATGAGCCACTTGCCAGTCCCAAATCTCCCTATCATTTTATTATTTCTATTTTTTAATCCACATGTATACCAAAATATTGTTTAAAGGTATCAGCAAAAAAAATTTTTTTAAGTACTCAGTTGATTCAAGAATCTTTTACCTATAGTTGGGGCACCTGGGTGGCTCAGTGGGTTGAGCCTCTGCCTTTGGCTCAGGTAGTGATCTCAGGGTCCTGAGATCGAGCCCCACGTTGGGTTCTCTGCTCAGTGGGGAGCCGGCTTCCTCCTGTCTCTTTGCCTACTTGTGATCTCTCTGTCAAATAAATAAATAAAAGCCTTAAAAAAAAAGAATCTTTCACCTATAGTTTTGGATACTTGCTCAGTTTTAATCAGGATGACATCAGGATGGGCTACAGTAATTTTCTTTGGAAAATAACTATTTGTTATATTAAAGTCCTCTGGTATGATGGTTTGTTATGTTTCTATCTATGTTAACTAGTCCTTTTTCTCTCCCTCTGATATGGTAACCGAGAATTGATTACCTTTATGGAAATCTGGCAATCTAGGGTATAGATATGTCACAATATTCTAAATTTCTCTGTATTTTTTTGCATGTCTTCTGTAAATCTGTGACATTATTTAACTATATCATGAAGCTTAGCATGGGATTGAGGTTGTGAGCAAGTTTTTACTGCATATTGAATAAAAATCTCCTTTTTTTGCCAAGGGTGTGCTCAGCTACTAGAAAGGATGTGGGAATTTGTGAGACTGGAAAAGGAACAATGGGTTAAATGTACCTCGAAACCCCTACGGGTAAGAAAGCTATGCAATAATTTCAAGTCTTCATAGGAACCTTTATCCTCAATAAGTCAAAGGAAGAAGGAGGAATGCCTCTTTGGTTTTTTTCCTACATTTTCATTGCCAAATTGAACAGAGAATCTTGTAAAAAGAGAAAAAAAGAGCTACATGAGACTCATACTGATATAGAGAAGACTTGGTGCAGCAATCAAAGAAAGAAGGCCATTAGGCATTAAAAATTTTGTCTCTCGAGTTCAAAGTCAGTCCATAAGTGAAGGGTTATGTAAAAGGCACAATTACTAACTGTAGGTCACCGAAAATATGGATTGTCTTAAATAAAGAAATGCCACTTCGCCAAATACAGACTTGTGATTATAATGAGAATATATTAATGGATGACATTCAGGACACTCTACCCAAAAAACAACACCTTGGCATATTGAATATTTTAAGATGGATGAATTTGAGAAGCATGTGCAAGAAGGACTTTCTGGCCTTCCTCTGAAAGCAGGTCATAAAACCCTTATATGAGAGGTGACTTTTGTATACCTGGAAGCAAGGAGCATCCTTATCTCTGAGGATGAAGGGACATAGAGAGGAATCTGAATAAATGGGTCTTGCTAGTTTCTTCCAGTTTAATATGATTAACTCATACCCTTTGTCTTATCATACTTTCCATGACTTTCCACTTTTTATCAAAAAAAAAAAAGACATTCACGTTTAATTGTTACTTCTGGTCTTTTTTTTTTTCCTTATGAAAACTCCTGTGTCACATAAAACTTACTTTAAATAAGTTGGTATTTTTTCTCTTATTAATCTGTCTTTTGTTAGGTAAGTTAGCTGAGAACTTAAAAGGGTAGAAGAAGGTTTTGTCTTTCCCCTACGTAAGTAAGGAGAGGTTTTAAGATAAAATGGGGAACATCTTGCAATTGATTACAAACACAGAAAGAAAGATAGAGTCAACACAAGTTAATTTGGAGATTTTTTTCATCAGTCAAAGCATAGTAAGATCAGTGGTATAACATAGAACATAGGACAGCTTTCTTAAGCATATAGTTAAGACTGTAGCCTCTATGACCTGGTTGTTAAGAAGCCTGAGTCAGAGGTTTCCTGGATTTCCACTATATGATTCAGACATATAACCAGAACAGAGACAGGTACCACCTTTCAACACTTGCTTCCAGTGGAGAGAAACATGTAGCCAAGAGGTTAAAATAATCTAGAGAATCAGAAATCCATGAGCCAGAAGCAGTCTAGTCACACAGGGATGAAGAAGTTCTCTAGCAGTGAGGGAAGATTCACCCATGGAGGCATGGAGACCAGCTTATACCTAAGGGATTGTTGTCCCTTTTCTAGGATACAGATTAGTCAGCTCCAGTGGTTTAGGTCTGAGGAGGACTTCTAGAAAACTGTTAAAATATTTTAGAAAAAATTGGGGGAGGGGAGAGAAGATTTTTATTTGTATGCAAGTGATCTAAACTTTAAAAAGGGACCCAGGACATATAATAAACAGTATTCAGGGCTAACCTTCCTACCTAGGAGTCCCAATTCTGATTAGATAACTTGGGACAAGTTTGATAGAAACCATGGGTTCCTATCTTTTTTTTTTTTTTTTAAAGATTTTATTTATTTATTTGACAGAGAGAGATCACAGTAGGAGAGAGGAAGGGAAGAGATCACAGAGAGAGGAAGGGAAGCAGGCCCCCTGCTGAGCAGAGAGCCCAATGTGGGACTCGATCCCAGGACCCCGAGATCATGACCTGAGCCAAAGGCAGCGGCTTAACCCACTGAGCCACCCAGGCGCCCCCATGGGTTCCTATCTTCAGCATCAAATACTACACAGTCTTCCTTGTTTTCTTGGGCAACAATGTTTTGGGAGGAGATTTCTTCCTTCCATAGCTTCTGTTTATGGATTCCTTTGTTACTCATGGCTAGTACTTTCAAGTTTCTGCCTTTCTTTAAAAGTAAGCCTTTTATTATTTTAGAAATGTAAATATTTCCTGATGGAAAAAAGCATTTGACTTAATTTGTGAAGTTTGCTAGACTGAGAGCAAAATGTCTTTTTCCTTTTTCATTATTCCTTTTATATTTTTCCATTATTTCCCTTCTTTGAGACTGACAAGAGAAATATAAAGTAGAACATATTTACATGGGTTACAGTTTTGTCCTAAGTAAGATATTTTTATAAGGAGCCAGACCTGGAAAACCAAGAATTACAGATTAAATATTTGTTCCGTATCTCGTGTTTGTAATGAATTAGAATACGTAATTTAGAATAAACATTGGACTGGGATTTAGAATATCTAGGATCTTCATTTATTAGTTGTGTGAACTTGAACAAAACTCTTTTTGCTAAGTCGCAGGTTGTTATCTATAAGCAGGATAACATACTGTTTTTTCCAACTAATGGTTGGAAAAACTAATGGTTGTGGGATTCAAACACCTGAAAACTAAATATAGTAGATTGTGAATTATTATCATTCAATTAAAAGTAAAAAAGGACAATGCCAAGATAATGCATTTGTAGTGTTAATTAAAGTATGTGGTGACACAATTTACAAAATAGAGGTACCCAAATAGTCAAGAAATATATGTACAGGTACTCAATTTCATTAGTAGTAACAATGCAAATAAAACCAGTAGGAAGATAACTTTTACCACAAAATTAGTAAATATTTTCAAAATTGTTATTTCCAGGGTGCCAGGAAACCTCAGGTCCTCACACACTGCTGGTAGGAATACAAATTTATAAACATTTCTGAGGGACAACATGTAAAGTAATAAAACTCTTAAAAATGTGCTGACACTTTGACAGAGTCATGCAGTTTCTGGGAATTTTTCCTATGAGGAAATCAGAAACAAGCAAGATGATTGTGTAAGTATATTAACTTTAATACTGGAAGTAATTACAAAAGAAGCGGAGACAATTTCTGTGATCAATTATAATTTAAAACATGTCATGTGTTCAGTGGATATCACCTACTCTCATTCTTGTTGTAGTCATTGATAAGCAACCTTGTCACCACCTCTCATTCCTTGTGGTATTAGCTCCTGGTTCTCAATTATTTCCCTAATTATAATTATATTATATTATTTTTGTTTTTATTTTTAACTCATTATCCATGTAGATGATCATTCCTGCCCTGACTTCTCCCCTAGTGATCTTTCCTGACATAGTAGTCCAGCAACACACTATCACAGTCAACTTCTACCAACAGTGGGTTTCAAATTAGAGTGCCTGTACTTTGGAACACAAAAGACATTCCCAAGAAATTCTTGGGTAATTGAAGGATACCACTTCCCAGATATCTAGCATTTGTATAAGGTCCTTTCCCTGAAGTAGCTTAGCTTGAGAATGAGCTTGTGGTGAGCATCATGTCAATTATCCTTTTCTGTCTCCACTCACATAATTGTCCTTCTCCAGTTTTACCATCTGTGTTAATTTCTTTTTTTTTTTCCTGTGTTAATTTCTTATTGCTACTAGAACAAACTACCACACATGTGGAGAATTAAAGCACCAGGCATTTATCATCTTACAGTTCTGCAGGTCAGAGTTCTGAAAATGGGTCGTACGAGGCTTAAATGAAGGTGTTGAAGGGGCTTCATTCTTTCTGGAGGTGCTTTCCCTTGGCCTCTGGCCCTTTCTTCCAGCTTCAGTGCCAGCAGCATAACATCTTCCATTGCTTTCTTTGATCTGAAATCTTGCCTCCCTCTTAAAAGGGCACCTGAGATAACATTGATCCCACCAGATAACCCAGGACAGTCTCTCTGTGTCAGTATTTTTCATTTAATCCCACCTGCAGAGCCTTTTCTGCCATTTCAATGAACATATTCTGTTTGTACTGATTAGGACATGGACAGTTTAGAGGGTCATTATGTTGCCTATTAATCATCCAACCAAAATCTTATTTTGATGCATTGCTCTTGGGTATATAAAACTTTCCAGAAGGCCAAACAGAGTATTCTAAACATTAATGATTGACTCTGATGACCAGGTGGCCACACTTTGGCTCTTTCCTACCAGTTCTCTGACTGAAAAAAAAAAAAAAAAAAGACTAAGAAATAATTTAAAGTAATTTATTTTAAATTACAGATTTCTATTTCAGATCTCTAGTAAAGCTTGAAATCAGGTAATGTGATGCCCCCCATTTTATATTTGTTTTTCAACATTTCCTTAGCAATTCGGGGTCTCTTCTAATTCCATACAAATTTTAGGATTATTTGCTCCAGCTCTTTGAAGAATACTGGTGGAATTTTGATTGGAATAGCATTAAAAGTATAGATTGCTCTAGGCAGTATAGAAATTTTAACAATGTTTATTCTTCCGATCCAAGAGCATGGAATGGTCTTCCATCTTTTTGTGTCTTCTTCAATTTCTTTCATGAGTGTTCTGTAGTTCCTTGAGTACAGATCCTTTACCTCTTTGGTTAGGTTTATTCCCAGGTATCTTTTGGTTCTTGGTGCTATAGTAAATGGAATTGATTCTCTAATTTCCCTTTCTGTATTTTCATTGTTAGTGTATAAGAAAGCCACTGATTTCTGTACATTGACTTTGTATCCTGCCACGTTGCTGAATTGCTGTATGAGTTCTAGTAGTTTGGGTGTGGAGTCTTTTGGGTTTTCCATATAAAGAATCATGTCATCTGCAAAGAGAGAGAGTTTGACTTCTTCATTACCAAATTGGATACCTTTTATTTTCCTTTGTTGTCTGATTGCTGTTGCTAGGACTTCTAATACTATGTTGAAAAAGAGAGGTGAGAGTGGGCATCCTTGTCATGTTCCTGATCTCAACGGGAAGGACGCAAGCTTTTTCCCATTGAGGATGATATTTACTGTGGGTCTTTCATAGACAGATTTGATGAAGTTCAGGAATGTTTCCTCTATCCCTATACTTTGAAGCGTTTTAATCAGGAACGGATGCTGGATTTTGTCAAATGCTTTTTCTGCATCAGATCTCTAATTCAGGAGGAGTTCAGATAATTGAGCAAAATTAATATGACCGTCTTCCTTCTATTCCTTTCTGCTTATTTATACAAATGAATTCTCTTAGTGCTTCAACTGTAAAAAGACAAACAAATAAAAAATGAAGGGATGGATTGATGCTAACGTTTCTCCCATCCCAGTAATAAGAAATGCTAGCCTATGGGAAAAATACTTTAAAAAAGGCCTTATCCATCTTAATAAGAAATGTGTTTTTAATTAAATTTTGCATTTGTTGTTTAATAGTGAAAATTAATGGCTTATTTATAATGTTTGAATCAATTGGCCACTACCAATAATTGCACAATAACTAAATCCAGAACAAATTTTACCACCTTATAAAAATTAATTCAGATGCACCTTTTTGTTGCAGAAATGAGATAATAAATAAAAGACTTTCAAACATAAAAACATGTATCTCTGGGTTAAAATTCTGTGGGAGGCATGGAATGAAATACAAATTCAGTATGAAAAAGAATGATGTAAAATATCTACCTGTTGAAGAGGAACTTATATACATACTGTAAACATGAGTGAAAGTACATATAAAACTGCTATAGTAAGAATACTTTATATATCACATTATTAGAGTGATACAACAGTTTTTTAATTTTAATATTTACAATAAGCTGAAAATTATTCTTTGCATGTACTTGAACTTCCAAAGAGGAAATTTCATTACCACTATACTTTTTCTAAATCTTTGTATAATTACTTTTAACTTTGAAGTTTATTCCCTCGAGGAGTTGGACTCCAACAATATTTTCACAGCATCAGGTCCCGGAATGCATTGTTCATACAGTTCTTTCATTACTGTTAGGCTTGCTTGTACTTTCCTTCCTTTCCTATATATTTCTTGTATGTGTCCTCAGTATTTTGCCCTATTCTCAATTCATCACACTTCTTGGAAATGCTTCAACTTTGAGGCTGTGGATAGAAATCATATTTCTAACCACACTGAGTCTGCATTTACCAGTTGAATATAGCTTAAAAAAAAATAAAGCAAATACTGACTGGTCTCACTTTATATTCAACAGTTAGGTTAAATGATTGTGGACTGAATATTTAAATAGAAGGAAAGATGGATTTTTTTTTTCATTTATTTATTTTCAGCATAACAGTATCATTATTTTTTCACCACACCCAGTGCTCCATGCAATCCGTGCCCTCTATAATACCCACCACCTGATATCCCGACCTCCCAACCCCCCGCCACTTCAAACCCCTCAGATTGTTTTTCAGAGTCCATAGTCTCTCATGATTCACCTCCCTTTCCAATTTATCCCAACCCCCTTCTCTCTAACTCCCCATGTCCTCCACGCTTTTTTAAAAAATCAAGACTTAATTACATGCTATCTGCTGAGACAGCCACTTTCAATATAAAGACATAGAAAGATTACAAGAAAAACTATAGAAAAAAATTTCATACAAACACGAAGCGTAATAAAGTTGGAGTGGCTGTATTATTATCAAAGAAGTATGAATAATTTTATCAAGAATAAAGGGTGGTGTTGGATAATAATGAAAATTGAATTAGTTAATAACACATATCAACCAGGTGTTTATGTCCTCAATAACTGAACATAAAAGTTTATGAAGGAAAAACTGTTAAGACTTAAAGGAGAATCAGGCAATTTCAGAATTATGTTGAGGATTTCAAAACTTTTTCCCCCCAGTAATTAATGTTGTAAGCAAACAGAAAATCAGTAAAGATATAACAGACTTGCACAGCACTACCAACTGACTTGGTCTGATTGGCATTTATTAAAGACTCCACTCCAAAATACAGAATACTATTTTTCCTACTTTTTAGAAAAATACATGGAATATTCATTAAGATAAACTATTTTTCTGGCCATAAAACAAGTTTCAGTAAGCTTAAAGGTACTAAAATAACACAGAACATATTCTGTTGCCATAATAAAATTAAAATAAATATCACGAACATAAGAATATCTGGAAAATAAAGAAATATTTAATAATAATATCACATACTTTTAAATAGCCAAAGAATTGAAATTGGAGTCTTTGAAGTAACAACAAAGAAAACACAACATATGAAATTTTTGGAATGCACTGAAATTAGTGCTTAGATGGAAATCTATAGTTTCAAATACTTATATTAAAGAAATAAGAAGGGCCCAAAACGAAAGATGTTAAGTTTCCAACTTAAGAGGTTAGAAAAAAGAAGAGAAAATTAAATTCAAAGCAACAAAGGAAATAATGAAGATAAGTATGAAAACCAATCAAAAGTGATGAGAGAAATCAATGAAACCTATACCTGGTTTCTTGAAAGTATCAGTAAAATTGATAAACATCTACATAGATTGAGCAAGAAAAAAGAGATGATATACAACACAATTTTAGAAATAAAAGACACAGCTATAGAGCCTGCACACATTAAAAGAATATTATTAAACATTTTATGCAGTATATTATAAAACTTAGATAAAAGTAGGCAGATACTTTGAAAATAACAGGTTAACAAAACTGACTCAAGAATAAATTGAAGGACTTTGTATTTCAGAAAATATCTCCAAGGCCGAATGGCTTCACAGGTAATTGATATCAAACACTTAAGGCAGAAATTATATTCATTCTGTACAAATTCTTTCAGAAAATTAATGAGGAAAGCAAGCTTCGTAACTCATCTTATGGGGCCAATATTACTTTAATGCAAAACCAGAAGATATAAAGACATTCCAGGAAAAGAAACCTACACAGCCATATCCTTCAAGGACATTAATGTGATAGTCCTTAATAAAATATTAACAATAAGTCCAGCAATAGGTTAAAAAAAAAAGGATAATCTACTATAATCAAGTAGGATTTATCCAAGGAATGCAAGGTAGGAATATTCAAAAATCAATCAAGATTTCAGTCTCAGCCAAGATTGAAGAAGTTGATTATAGTCTGTTTTCTCCTATTGACAATTTAAAAGCTCTGGATGGAACACACACACACACACCCTATAGGAAGACTGAAGGGTAAACAGAAGCAGGCTGACTGGGAAGGGAGAAAAACTAACCACCATTAAAGAAGTAGGGCTGGAGTGCACAGTAGCATAGCGCAGATGACTAAAACTCCGAGTGGTTTCTGTCTTTTCCCCACAATAAGAAGATATTATAAACAACTCTGTCCATAAATTTGTCAACTTAGATTAAAGAGTTAGGAAACTATGGTCTGTTGCTCAACTCAGCCAGTCTGTTTTTGTAAATAAAGTTTTGTTGGAAAACAATCAGGTTTGCTGGTTTATTTATTTTGTTTTCCTGCAGGAACATCAAAGTTGAGTTGTTGTGACTGTATGTATGCCTACAGGCTTAAAATACCTACTAATATGGCCCTTTATAGGAAATGTTAGTTCACCTTTGGCTTTTTTCAGGGTCAGTTTTCAGATATAATGTTTTGGAGTGGTCCTTGACTCCTTTCTCTCTCATGCTTGCTATCCACTCTGTTGGCAACTGAAGTGACTCTACCTTCAAAGTATATCGAGAGCCCAATTATTTCCCACTATCCCCGCAGCTGACCTCCTGGGAGAAGCCACCATTTGCTCTCACCTGGATTATTGCTATAGATTCCTCATGTTCTATGTTTGTCTGTTCTCTGTGCTGCTGCTCCACTTTCTACTAAATGCAGAGAAGAAAAGGTGATTTGTTTGAGAAATCTGCTCATATTATTCTTCTGCTTAAAAGCTTTCTGACTTCCTGTTTCGCTCAGAATGAAAGCTAAAGACCTTCCAAAGACCCAGTACAGTCTGCCTACCTCCTTACCATCTCTACCTCCAAGATCTGACATCTTTCATCTCCTACTCCCACTCATTTCCTTATGGTCTCCCTGGCTCACTTCTCTCCAAAGCTCTGTTGACCTCCCAGCAGTTCCTTGAACATGCTAGACCCTCTCCTGCTCCGGGCTGCAGTGATGTGCTTCCTATTTCTCCTCAAATATCCCATGACCAGTGATGTTCTCCTTGAGTACCCTAAATAACATAGTGTCATCCCCCCAAATCCTGCACTCTCTCTGTCCTCCTTAATTTGGTATATATTCTTCTTAGCACTTTTCATCATCTGACAATAAATATTTGTTGATGGGTTTATGAAAATATACAAAATCTTGAGGAAAATATTTAATGTCTGACAAAACCTCAAGATATGTCAATTAAAAATGCATATTATAACACTATTCTGCTACATATTCTAAATTTTGTAGATGAATATGTATATATGTCTGCATGTACAGAAAAGGATTTATTTCTTATTTCTGTGATCTTATTTCTGTGAGGATTCTGTGAATGGTTTTAATTTTCCCCAGTTCTCTGCGGTTAATGTTTATTATAAATAGACACAAAAATTACTACAATACAAATAAATTTCCCTGGAAAGGGTGTGTAATTGATGGGAATCTTCATCTTAGTCCCTCTCTGGTTCAGGGACATTGCAGTGCCTAGAGTTCAGGGACTTGAAATAGCCGGCATGTGTCCAGAGAAGTTATTCTAGAACATAAAAGCATGCATTTATTCCAAGGGGCTAGAATGTAGGCTGAGGTGCCATATTATGTGCTATTGTCTCCTCTTCTTTAGCATATCACTAGACCTCTAATAACTCCACCCTCTTTAAAAGATGTAATTTTAATAATGTAAGCCTTTTTAAATCTAGCAGTTGGCTCCATATCAACTTGATTTTGACAAGATTACAAACTTATTATCTGTTTAAATAAATCGGTAGGCTATTTGTATGTTTAAACTTTGGATATATTATTCGTGCCTCAAATCTGCCTTTTTCTATTTTTACCAGGTCTAAAAAACAAACAGAAAAGAACAATAAGTAGGAAAAAAAAAACCCAAAACAAAAACAAAGGAAACAAAAACCCCCAAAGCCTTAACACCAGGTAAATTGTTTTCAATTCTAAATATATTTATGTAAAAAATTCATCAACCACAGTTAAACTAGGTGTTATTAGCTAATTATACTTCCAACTTTAGATTGACAGATACTATGAAAAAAGTGGGATAATGTATCAATCCATGGATCAGAAACTTGTTTTGTTTTTCTTTGTCTTCTGAAAAATTAGTGAACACTGTATTTAGGAATGTTCAAAACCAGAATATTGTGTAAGTTCTGAATAGAGTGACACATTTTTAAACCAAGCAAGTTTACTTCAAAGAAATATACCTTTGAGAAGAAATAAATGGATTGGCATAATTTTAAACCTCTCCAAACACTAAAATGTTCATCAGATTTCACTGTTCAGAGTTAAACTTGTTTCATTTCTAGCTGAGGTGGTTAGACCCTCTCTCACTGGGTTCCATAAAATCTAGTATGAAAAGTACATCACCCGAACATGTTTGATGAGTACAAATGGGTGTCTGCATACTATAGTATCAGCCACAGCATTTGAGATGTCTCTTGTGTCCCAAGAAGTAGAATTTCCAAAATTTTAGGGGAAGACCTTTTCTTGCTCAAAATTTTCCAGACACATACTTTTCTTTGAAAGTTTACTGTCTGTTTCCTCCAACAAACTGATATCTGCTGTATAATCCTTATTATATAGCTTCATGGAATCTTACAAACAACTCTTGTTGAGCTGCCTATAGTTCTGATAACTGTCCCACAAAACATCCATATCCTTTTGCCACACATCTTTCTTCCTCCTCGATTTTTGTGTCTGTGGTTGAGGGGAAGCTCTGAACTAAATGTATAATATTGGTCCATTTTTAGAGTAATGAAAATAAATAGATTGGATTCCTAGTCCAACGTTGACTAGAAACCTAATGAAGCTTTCAAAAGCCTGCAGGAAATAAGGGATGAGTTCTTGGCCAACAGACCTTGGAAGGGAGAAGTGACTTCCATTGGCAGTTGGAGCAGATGGTATCTTAAGCATGACAGATTTCCCACCACTCCAAGTAGAATCAATATCCAGTAGCATGAAGTAAATTAGCTGGCAGTGGGTAAGATGTCTGCCTATTAGTTTGATTTAGGTTTAGGTCAATTTGCATAGTTTTGCCATGATACTTTGTTTTAGTACATTACTTTTAACCAAATCCAATAGCAATCATCTCAAGGATTTTGTAATGACTGCCTCACTGAAATAAATTTGAAACTGGAAAGATTTAAAAAGAGCAAAAGATTAGAAGAGGCCAAACTATATGTCCATGCTGGCATTCTTTCCCTATGGATATTCAGATAAGGCAATTTTCCTGAGAGAAAGTTGCAAAGTAGGTGGATGAGAGTAGAGAAGTAAATGGAGAAGATACCAATATTTTTCATGAGTTTACTAATGTGTGGTGTTTTTCAACTGGAATTCTTTTAATTTTTATGACCAATCACATGGGTGGTAAGTGACAGTCTGACCTCAAATCCATGGTTGGCTGAGTCCAAAAGCCATGCCATTTCAAACTTCTAGCTGCAGTATTTTGATGGTTGGTCTTCCATTAGCATTTAGCTCTTTTCTTCAACTCAATATCATTCCTGACTCCATTCTTCAATTCTTTTCTGCCCAGAAAACTCCTTATGTTCCTGGCCTAGGTCTTGTTGACTGAATATAAGGGCCAAGTATGTTTTAATTGGGAAATAGTAACTAAATGCAAAGAAAGAATTCTGAGTGGTGAGTTATTTCACATATTAATGGAATTAGTAACTGTTCACCAGGTCTATACTATGTGTTATAAACACTGTGCTAAGTACTGGAGAAACAATAGTGAACAATAACAGGGCTCTTGTTTTCATGGAGCACAGAACTTGATGGAGGAGACAGGAATTAATCAAATAATCACATAATAACGTGTAAAAATCCAATTGTTAAGAGTGAGAGGAAAAAGAATTAAAGGATACCTAATAATATGGAAGCTTGGTTACAGGTTGGGTTCACAGAGTACAGGACCCTTATTAAAGAGTATTCCTGAGGGCAACACCTGTGGAAGAGAAGGGAAGAGAGTAGAATAGATCAGGGGAGCAGTTGGATTGTGTGATGCACTCACTGAAAGCTTCAACTGACATACCAAGAGCCCTGAAGCAAGAATGACCCTTCAGAGTTGCCTAATGTTGGGATGACGGTCCAGGTCTTCATAGTTCATCACAATCAGTCACTGGATTTGTGTTAGTTTGGAAGAGAAGTGTTTTGAGAACAGAGTAGAATGTGTGAAAATGGATACAACTTTTTCCTTGAAGTTTGGCTTGGATGGGAAAAAGGGAAATAGAGTGGTAACTTGGAGGAAATGAGAGCTGCACTGAGCATTCTGTTTTCAGTAGCAGTAGCACAGGCATGGTCTTGGTGAGAAGGAGAGGCTAGGGGAAGGGGTGCTTCTGGGGAGGAGGTTTTGCCAGAGGTACAGATGTCTCCTCACAGAAATAATCTATGTGTGAACCCTGCCTTTGTTCCTTGGTGTGGGTATAAATAAGTATGATACACATAGACTTTACAAGTACTCTTTACATAAAGATATTTTTCAAGATATTTGCTAGGAGGCCTGTTTCAGTGGTAGAATGATGAAGGTCAAACATAGAAACCTGGGTCATATGCTAGGCATAGATTAAGGGGGGAAATGGGTTTGGCACAGGATATTGGGAACACTCATTTTAGGATCTGTAATGGTTTCTCACAATAACCCCAAAGGATGTGACTATTGATTGATTCAGAACTAGAATTTGTGCCTTTGTTTTAAGTGTTGGAAATTTACATGGTATAGTTAGAACTAGAGAAATGGCTGTCCCCAAGAGGAAAGGGTTCAAGACATGGTAGCTGTTGGTGATAGCGATAGGGAACTACATCAGAAATGAAGTTCTGTGATTTAGCTCATCAATTATCTGCTTATACCTGGAATTGAAAGGTGGGAAATTATGAATTTTAAGCTTCTTGCTGCCCATATTCTAAATACGTTGCCTTATCATTTCATCACATGGAATTCTGCAATTTTCACTTTCAGTCTGGGTGGTTAATTCTGTTGTCCTCATAAAAACACATTCATGGGGAAGACCTGTGATGATACACTTATTTATTCATTCAGCAAATGTCTTTTCAATGTCTATTGTGGAATTGGCACTGTGTCAGTAGCAGAGTACAAAGTGGTAGGAAAAAATGATTCAGAGCAGTCTTGCAGGGGAAGACAGACAATGAACATCAACATAATATCTTAATGGTTGTATATTGTTATAAATGCTTTAAACAGAATGAGAAGTCATGGTAGAGAATCATAGAACAAGAGTGAGATGGTAGGTAAGCAAACACACTTTAGACAGAGTGATCGGAAAGGAATCTTTCAAAGGAATTGACACTTTTCAGCTTTGCACAGTGGCAGTATCATAGCCAATGAGGTTTATCTGAGGCACAATTATTGCTAATTGAAAGGAATTGACACTTTTGCTAAGACTTCAGGATAAGTGTGCTAGAGAAAGAAGCTAGAAGAAAGAACAAAGAGTTTTCAAGCAAAGAGAGCTGTATGCATGAACATCCTAAGGCAGGACAGGGCTTGGTGTGTGCAAAGACCTGAAAGGTATACAGGAAGACTGGGAAGGTTGCAGAGAAAGGAATCATATCATCAGGTTTCAATGGCAGCCACATGGAAAGAAGTGTGAATTTTATTTTCAGTGTAGTAAGAAGTCATCAGAGAGTTTAAGAAGAGCATCATGACCTGATCTGCACTTAAAAATTATCTTCTGGCTGACTTATGGGGAAGGATTTTGGTGATGGAAAGAATGGAAGCAGTAGTGACCTACTATACTATACTATAAGAAATAATAATGGTATGGTGGGAAGAAAAATTCATGGACTGAGTTAGATTTTTGAGAAAAATGATTAAAATATTAATGAATTGTGTCTGAGATGTTATGGAGAGAAATAAATGGAGATGTTATGGAGAGAAATAAATCTTGACTGATTCCCACATTTCTGGGTTGAGCATCTGGATGGACTCTGGTACCATTTATGGAGAGGAAAAAGACTTGGGGAAAAAGAAATTACAAGAGGGTAGGGCTGCTGGGAATTTGTGGGCGTTCTATGTTAGAGATACCTACAGTTGAAGTGGCTGTTTCGGGTAGGCAATGGGGTATGTGTATGTTTAAAGATGAGAGCAGTGATCTGTGTATGAGAGGTAAATTTTGGAGTTGATGACACATTAATGATACATAGTCCTAGTAAAGGATGAAATCATTTAGTGAAGAAAATAATTAGGGAAAAGAAAAGCAAGCCTTCTACAGAGACCCAAGGAACTATAAAATTTAGATTTCAGGTGGATGATAGAATTATCATGGTTCTGTAGTCAGAATTCCTCTGGTATGATGACATAATCTCTGGTTGCATTTTCACAATGACACTTAGGAATAAATAATAAGAACATTTCCCATTTATAAGGCAATTGCTGTGGCAGCCACTCTTTCAAGAGTTCTGCCTATAGTCACACACATAATTGTCACAACAGTCTTACATGGCAGGCACTACGGTCATCACGTCACTTTCTAGTTGAGGAATGCAAGGTCCACAACTCACTTGCCCAAGGTCACACACGAGGCAAGATTCAAACTCAAGCAATCAGGCTATAAAGCCTGAACAAAACTGTGATGTTCTTTTGCCCCTTAACATGCTCTTTGCATGTAGTATAGTGTACTGTTGTTAAGTGTTAAATGTTATGGATTCGGGGTAAATTCAGGGGTGCTCACGATTTACCCATAAGTCTATCTCCGTGCTTTTTGCACTGAAGAATGAGATATGATTCACCATATGAGGAGAGACAGACGGCACCAGTAAGATCAGAAGGGGAGTCTCCCAGCAGTGTCTGTTTGTCCGATAATATTCTGACCAAGCCCTGAATTCCAGTTCTAGAGCAGAGAGGGAGAGGCCAGCTCCTCCATGCTCTCTCTGAGACAGCCCGAGCACGAGGCAATGTGGCTGTGAGAACCTGTGTGAGCAGTGTCATATGCAGGTGGGCATCTCCCTACACGCACGGAGTCCCACTGGGTGGTTTCCCTGTCTGGAAGGCTCAGGAGCTCAGGAGGGCTCAGGAGCCACGACCAGTGCAGAGAAGGAGGCTGGCAGCTTTCTGAGTCTCTGTGAGTTTAGTGGTAGCAGAACATGGAGACGGTCTCATTGGTGATGGTGCCATGTTTTGTAGCCTCTTCATGGGCTCTATGTAGGCTTTATATCGTGCAGGGGAAAACTTCAGTGTGGGTTTTCAGTTGGTGATGTGAGAAATGGAATGAGGTAGAGGGAAAGGAACATAAACCATGTATGTCAGTCATTAAGGGATTCCCCCCCCCCCATTTTTAAGTTCACTCTTTTATACTCATCTTGTGGTGCTGGACAGGGACTCTGAAACCATGTCAGCATCTGGCTCATTCCATGTGAGGCTCTGCTAGTAGGACACGCTATGGGGAGACTGCAGAGCTGATGGAGAAAGTAGACTTTCTCCTTTGCGTTTTCTTCCTGCAAACTCCCTGTCTGCTGGCTGTTCTGGGAGGTCCTGCCTCAGCCTCACCTTTCACCCTGGGAACAGTGGCCCCTCCTTACAGCAACCGCTGAGTTCAGCTCAAAATTCCCCAGCCTTTGAAGAATAGGCTTCTTTGACTCCACTGAGCCCTCTCCTTAGTGATCTGGGTCCCAGTTTCACAGGGTCCTCCTCCAGGCTCAGAAACACCCAGCAGCTGGCGGGCCTTCCTCAGATGTTGGAGCTTCTGCTTCACAGGGTTCCCTGTAAGTTTTTTTTTTTTTTTTTTTAAAGATTTATTTATTTGACAGAGAGAAATCACAAGTAGACAGAGAGGCAGCCAGAGAGAGAGAGAGAGGGAAGCAGGCTCCCTGCTGAGCAGAGAGCCCGATGCGGGACTCAATCCCAGGACCCTGAGATCATGACCTGAGCCGAAGGTAGCAGCTTAATCCACTGAGCCACCCAGGCGCCCCTCCCTGTAAGTTTTAATGCTTCTAGTTTCTTCCCTTTGTTGCCTGGCTATTGGGATGACAGCTCTCTCTTGCAGATACTCCCCTCTTATTATAGAAATCTCTTCTTACGATTTCAGTTACTTAGTTAATAGCTGTTTATCGAGTTTTTATATCTTTATATTAAAATCTCCCATTTGGATAACTCAACATGGTTTCTGTCTCTTGCCTGCACCCTAAGGGATGCCTTATGTGTGTTTATAAACCCCTGAGCAGGAAGGATGCCACCCGAAATGCTTATGTATGGAATGTCAGGAATAATGTTATTCTATTCCTAGATTTCACCTCAGGTTTGATATGTCTGGCACACCTGTATTGATTTGTGTGGAATCAAGCTCACTGTTTTGAGAAAATCCCTGAAAATAAGGACAGTTAAACCCACTTAATAGAGGGGTTTAAGGTACACATGGGAGTCTCGGTGTGCTTCTTTATATTTCTTAGGTGACAGGTAAGATTTGCTTATGGAACAGTGGACTGAAACCAGGTGACCTCCATTCCAGTCTTTGTTCTTTTAGCTTGCCTTGTGATACCTAACAGGTCATATCATCATTTTATATCTGATGTGAAAGGTTTGAGGAGAAAACTTTGATTGTCTCATAGAGGTTTAACATTGTATGATTTCTTTCTCATTTCTTGCTGAAAATATATAAGAAGTGTCCTTGAGAAGACAGTTGTTGGTGAGACTATATGAGTTTTCTATTGCTGTATAACAAACCATGGTAAAAACAACACCCATATATGGTTTCACTCTTTCTGTGGGTCAGGAGCCCAGACATGGTTGGCTGTATCTCTGGTTAGGTCGGGTCTCACCAGGCTGCCATCTAGTGTGTCTTCTGACAGTCAGGGTCCTCTTCCAAGCTCAATGGCTGTGGTAGAATTCAAATCCTTGTAGTTCTAGGACCGAGGTCCCCTCTTTCTTGCCACCTATCAGATGGGGATGATTCTCAGATCCTCAAGGTCACTCACCGATCCCTGCCACTTGGCCCTCTCCACAACATAGTAGTTCACTTCTCCAGAACCAGCAGGATTGGAAGTGTCTCTCACTTCCAATCTTATCCTATAGGGAGGATCCAGTTTGTTTTATGGGCTCACCTGGTTAGGTCAACCCTACGCAGGGTAATAATCTCTTTTGATTAGCTCAGTGTCAGTTTATTTAGGACCTATATTACATGTGCAGAATCCCTTCACCTTTGTCATATAATGGAACCTAATCATGAGCATGAAATTGGCCCTATTCACAGACTCGCTCATATTCAACGGTAGGAGAGTATGTAGGGTGTGAACACGGGTGAGGATCTTGGGCACTACCTGAGAATTCTACCTGCCACAGGGACCAGCCACCTACCAAGCTGGGATGGCTTTGGCCTCCTGGTGTACTTGGGATCATCTGGGCATGGTGAATTTGAATGTCGCTCATTTGAATATGTAGATTGGAAGCCACTGCTTATCCAAGTGACCTCCTTTTCACCTTCCTCCAAAGTAGACCACAGCTGCTCTGGAACTGATGTTTCAAGACCACATACTGTGCAGTTGCTTTGGCAACCGACATACATTCTGTCCCATTTGAGCACTAGTTAAAATGGCTTCTGCAGTAGCATTGCTAAGCAGAGTTGAAACTAAAATGTTGTAGGATATTAAAAGCCCGGATATGGCAGAGGTTCAAAGCCAGTGATTACCTGAAGAGCCAGCATGAGCTTTTGTATTGTATGTAAGTTCACAACGTAGTCTCATTATAATTTGTTCAAAAGGAGGCATGCCTTCTATCACGGCTAGTGGTTTACTAGCCAGTATGCTGCATACAGTATACACTAGGCATGCAGATATTAGCAGATAATCGTTAAACAAAATCAAAGTTTCCTTTTCAGAATGGCTATTTATTATATATCTGACCGGTGCAAACAAAATTTGAATTTCTATGACCCTGAGTTACCCCAAACCTACTTTTCAACAGTCTATTAAAAGTGTAAAAACGTCCAACTCCTTTTTGTCCAACTAATTATATTTCTGGATTACGTGACCCCTGCACCTTTAGAAATTATGCTCATTTGCCAAGGAGCTGGTACTATAATTATTCACTGGATTGTTCACAAGATTGAACAGCTAACTTTTAGTCATCCACATCGGAAAAAAGAAAAAGATGAAAATCACCCAGTGGCTGAGGGAATTTCATCCTTGTTGTACAGATGAGTAATCCCGGGCATAGAAAAGATACAGGAAAAGCAGTATTATCATCTGAGGTAACAGATACTGCCCACTGGTCTTGTCAGTTCAGTTCCCGAGACCCATATTTGCCACACTGTGCTCCACAGACTCTTGGTTCCTTCGGGTGTTAATAAGTGTTCCTGACAAAAAGGTTTCTACTGCCCAGAATGTTGGAAAATGTAGCACGCTTTGTCCCCACCTCCAGAGTCATAGTTTCCATTAGCAGTTGAAGAACTCTAAGCAGTCATGAAGACAGGGGTTTAACCCAGCTGTTCCCAAACTTACTTGACCAACGACACTACGCTTTCCCTCTTCCTGACTCAGTAGATCACCTAACAGTAGCCCAAGAAAATAATCTTTCTGGAATGCCCTTGGACAGATGGTATCCAGATGAAAAATATGTTTGATAATGAGGATTGTATTCATTTCCTTGAGGTAGTTGTTCTAATGGGAGTGACTAAATGAGCTCCTACTATGTATAGGACACTGCCCAGTTAACTTTTTTCTTTTTTTAACATTTAATTACTCCCTCTGAGACAGGTAATCTCACTCCAGCTCTACAGATACAGATACTGGAGTTCAAAGAAGTAGAGTAATGTCCGCAATCCCTCCCCCGCAACCTATCAAACCCAAGTCCTGGTAGGCTCTTTGCACTCTCCTGTACAGAAGTCCAAACAACAAACCTCCTGACAACACAATTTTATACTTTTTATTTGAAGAGTACAGTTTTCGGGGTGTGTGGGTGGCACAGTCGTTTAAACGTCTGACTCTTGGTTTCAGCTCAGGTTGTGATCTCAGGGTGGTGAGATCGAGCCCCGCATCAGGCTATGTGCTCAGCATGGAGTCTGCTCTCTCTCCCTCTGCCTCTGTCCACCTTCCTCCTCAAATAAATAAATAATATTTTTTTAAAAAACAGTATAACTTTCATGAAAGTGTTCTGGAGAGGTCACTGGAGGAAAATTAAGTCTATTCTTGTTTCTAAGTAAAGTTTTGGATATTGTATGTTGGGCAAAGGTGCATCAATGTTTTTATTGGTCAGGGGCACTGAAGCTGAGAGTGAAGGGTAAGAGCTGAACCAGCTGTCAGATCCAGGTACCCTCAGTTCTTAGGATGAGATGACCATTTTCCGTTTCTGAAAAAATTGGGTCCCTGTTTTTGTCATTGCTTTGACCATATCCCTTAGATTCTGGCTGAATATGTGCCTTCTGGTGAAAAAAAATTGTTTGTTTTTTAAGATTTTGTTTATTTATTTGACAGAAAGCGATCACAAGTAGGCAGAGAGGCAGGCAGAGAGAGAGGGGGAAACAGGCTCCCCTCTGAGCAGAGATCCCAATACAGGGCTTGATCCCAGGACCCTGGGATTATGACCCGAGCCGAACGCAGAGGCTTTAACCCACTGAGCCACCCAGGCGCCCCCCCCTTCTGGTGAAATTTTGATCAAAACTGTATTGCCTTGAATTTTCTCTTAAAAGAAGTAAATACTCAACCAGGCTTTACCACATGTACCAGTGATGGTTGATAAAATCTTTAACGATTTTATTTTTCTGAAATGTCCTCTAAGTAGAACAGCTCACAGGAATATGTCTTCAAGGAAATAAAGAAACCTAGCTAGCTTACTGAGGGCTCCAGTGTATAATGGTATTCTGTTGTTTGAGGACTGCCTTCTCAGCACTATATTTTAAACCCTTTTTGGAAAAATTGCTCTTGCTATAACCTGCTCTAGTGATTTTGAATAATAGTGTTAATAAAAGGTGGTTTGTTGAGACTCAGGGGTTTTTTTTTCCTTTCAGTTAGTAGAGAGAGCAGTATTAATATGTCTTAAAATTGCACAATAAGAAAAACAGGGTGTGTTTATTTTTTCCAAGAGTGTGATATATTGAGTCGTTCCACATCTTGAGTGTTGTTCAATTTTAACCATCATGCCAAGCATTTAATCAAGATGGACTTTAAAATAGCTCACTGTGGTATTAACCAAATGCACTTACCATGGAACTTGATAAAGCGTATTTTAGCTGAGTTATTTGTAACCAAAAATGCTCTGATACAAGCTTGTTGCCTTCTTGCTTCAGGCCCATGCCTCAGCCGACCTGTCACCGAATGACTTTGCACCTTAGCACTGCACTAATCCGCCATGCCTCAGCTCTGTGAACAGCCAAGCATGGAAGGAAAACCCCACGGGAAACAATTCACCCCATTCTGGCCCTTGTTCCAATCAAACAGGAATGTATACTGTTTTAGCATATTTTTATTTGTGTATACACTGTACTCATACACGTGAAGGCTCTGCTAGTTTCTGTTAAGACTTGTAGCTTCTGAGATCAATCAGTCACCTACGTGCCAGGCTCTGTGTTTTCCCCCATGTTAATAGGTCTGAGTGTATCTGCGTGTGTTACTCAGTGAGGCGGTTCTTAGTCATGGCTGCTCACTAAGATTCCCCAGGAATTAAAAAACAAATCTGGGTATTAACAGATCAATGAAATCAGAATGTCTGGCAGTGGGGTGAGGATCTAGTTATTTACTACTTATTTTTAAACTTTATTATGGAACATCTTTAATATATAAACAAAGTGGGAAAATAGTATAATGAACCCACAGGACAATGTAGCTATCACTTAGCTTCCCCCAATCATTGTTCATCTTGTTCAGCTATACCTCAGTCATTCCCACTTTCACTGCCTCCTTCTCTTGGATTTTTTGGACATGAGTCCTAACTATAATAGAATTTCATTTGTATATATATATTTAAATGCATATATGTGTGTGACTAAAAGGTAACTCATTAAAAGGATCAACACCATCAGACCAGTAAAAGCTTACTAACTTAATTAATCCCTTTATATAATCAAATGTGTCGGTGTTCACACATCCTCAGATGTTTCTTATTTTTTATAGTTTGATGGCTCAAATCACGATTCAATAAGGGCAGTTCATGAGATTTGTTAATGTGTTTCATAACATTTCTTTCAATCTGTAGATTACCTCACTCTCTTCTTCTTTCTTCCAATTTAAAAAAGGGACTGGGTGATTTCTATGACATCATTAAATATGTTCCCTGTATCTCCTATGAATTGGTAGTTAGAGCGATGAGCTTGATAGAATTTAGATAGGATCACTTTGGAAAGACGATTTCATCAATATTTTGGGCACACCCATCATTAGCCAAAACAATTCTGCTTTTTTCTCTTTCTGTGATGTTAACATCCTCTGATAGATTCATTTTTTTATTAAGGTTTACAAAATGGTAATCTTTGAGTTCAGTGATTCTCTACTTACTAGCTGGAGTACTTCTGTAATGAGAATTTTTTCCTTAGCAACTCTCTGATTATCCCGAGATGTAGTTTCTACAGCAAAGAAAAAAAAAAGTTTGATTCTTCCCCTTTATATATCAGATTTCAGATAATGAGCGGCTTCCCTTGTTCTAATGAAGTGTTTTTTAAATGGCATTATTATGAAAGCATGAATTAAAAGATACTTGATATATTTTAATATCGTAGAGTTATTTTCCTTATTGATGCTTAACTTGCCTCCAAATGACCAGAGAAGCCTCTCAGTTTTGGGTTCTGAGACCCCTAGACACAGTCCTACAGCAGCCTCTGATAGCATGCTCACTTTCTGGTATAAAAGCCCTTCTTGAACCTTCCTGCAAACAGCCATTTCTCCAAGGAGTCCTAGGTTTTTATGGAGAAATGTATTTAGAGATGCAAATCTCATTGCTAGGCATACTCATTGTTAACCACATTGCTCATTTCCTAGGCCTTTCCAGTAGATAGAGCTGAGAAATATGTATATATTTTTAAATTCAGGAATGCAGTGTTTTTCTTCACTTTTACATCTGAATCGCCTTTCTTCTATGCCAGAAAACCTCAGTTCCTCATTAACATCAGAGCTCATTTAATATCTCATATGGCACATTGCACTTTCCAAATGCAAATGGCCACAAAAATATTTCCAATTCCACACGTGTTTTCGCGTCTCATCAAAAGGAATCTATTTTCTTTCCATTGAAACTGTACACTTCAATGAACACAATGAGTCAGCAATGACTTCGTAGGACTTCTCGTAGGTAGGTCCTAAAAGGCGATGAGGCTTCTGCTGGGTTTCCTCTAGGACTCTCACTCTTGGGACCAGCCACTGTTTTAAGCAAGTCCAGGTTCCAGAGAGGGCTTACCTGTAGCTGTTTGGGGCCAACAGCCTCAGGTGTGGTCTCAGCAGACCGTGTCAACCACTGGACCCATCAATGTGGGAGCCATCAGATGATTCCTTTTCCCCAGGTGATAAAGATTGGAGCAGAGAGAAATGGTTTCCACTAAAAGCCACCTAGATATTCAATTCAGGAGCAAAATAAATGTCACTTTGTTGGTATTAAACAGCTCATGCCTTACTGCCTGTAAGTATGGCCCTTTTATCTTAGTTTTATTGAAATATATATTGACATATAAAGAAGCAATTTAAAGTGTATAATTCAGTAAGTCCCATTGGCACAATAAGGAGAATAAACCTGTCAACACTCGTCTCCTCCTTTGTGATCTGTGTAATCCCTACCTGTTGACCCTCTTGCCCCCAACCCCTCTCTCTCTCCAGGCTTCCTGTTATTATACATGGGTAGAATTTTCTAGAATTTTATACTAGTTGAGTCATACTCTGTAAACCCCACCCCCTTTTTGGCTTCTTTCACTCAGTATTTTTTATTTTAAGTTTCCTCCATATTGCAGTTTCTACCAATAGTTCATTCCTTCACATTTCTCTCTCTGGCTGTTTCTAGTTGTTCCCAACTACCAGAAATCTTAAATTTACTAGTAATTTCTTCCATCTCTTTTCCCTCTCCTCCAGGACCTATTTGAAATATTGTTTTTACTCCTAGGTTGTACCAGAAGGCAATCAATGAGCTCATTCTCCTTTCCATATATGTCCCAGGTTTCGCCCCCCATTTGAAAAAAAATTTAATTTAATTTAATTTTTTAAATTAACATACAATGTATTATTAGTCCCAGGGGTACAGGTCTGTGAATCGCCAGGATTACACACTTCACAGCACTCACCATAGCACATACCCTCCCCAATGTCCATATCCCCACCACCCTTTTCTGTCCCTCCTCCCCCTGGCAACCCTCAGTTTGTTTTGTGAGATTAAGAGTCTCTTACAGTTTGTCTCCCTTCTGATCCCATCTTGTTCATCTATTCTTTTCCTACCCCCCCAAACCTCCCATGTTGCTTCTCGACTTCCTCATATCAGGGAGATCATATGATAGTTGTCTTTCTCTGACTGACTTATTTCACTAAGCATAATACCCTCTAGTTCCATCCACGTCATCGCAAATGGCAAGATTTCATTTCTTTAGATGGCTGCATAGTATTCCATTGTATATATATATATATATATATATATATATATATATATATATACCATTGTATATATATACCACCTCTTCTTTATCCATTCTTCTGTTAATGGACATCTATGTTCTTTCCATAATTTGGCTATTGTGGACATCATTGCTATAAACATTCAGGTGCACGTGCCCCTTTGGATCACTACATTTGTATCTTTAAGGTAAATACCCAGTAGTGCAATTGCTGGGTCATAGGGTAGCTCTATTTTCAACTTTTTGAGGAACCTCCATGCTGTTTTCCAGAGTGGTTGCACCAGCTTGCATTCCCATCAACAGTGTAGGAGGGTTCCCCTTTCTCCTCATCCTCGCCAACATCTGTCATCTCCTGACTTGTTAATTTTAGCCATCCTGACTGGTGTGAAGTGGTATCTCATTATGGTTTTGATTTGTATTTTCCTGACGCCCAGTGATGTGACAGCACTTTTTCATGTGTCTGTTGGCCATCTGGATGTCTTCTATGCAGAAATGTCCGTTCATGTCCTCTGCCCATTTCTTGATTGGATTATTTGTTCTTTGGGTGTTGAGGTTGATAAGTTCTATATAGATTTTGGATACTAGCCCTTATTCTGATATGTCGTTTGCAAATATATTCTCCTATACTGTCAGTTGTCTTTTGGTTTTGTTAACTGTTTCCTTTGCTGTGCAAAAGCTTTTGAGCTTGATGAAGTTGCAGTAGTTCATTTTTGCCCTTGCTTCCTTTGCCTTTGGTGATGTTCCTAGGAAGAAGTTGCTGCAGCTGAGGTCGAAGAGGTGGCTGCCTGTGTTCTCCTCAAGGATTTTGATGGATTCCTTTCTCACATTGAGGTCCTTCATCCATTTTGAGTCTATTTTCATGTGTGGTATAAGGAAATGGTCCAGTTTCATTTTTCTGCATATGGCTTTCCAGTTTTCCCAGCACCATTTGTTGAAGAGACTGTCTTTATTCCATTGAACATTCTTTCCTGCTTTGTCAAAGATTAGTTGACCATAGAGTTGAGGGTCTATTTCTGGGCTCTCTATTCTGTTCTGTTGATTTATGTGTCCGTTTTTGTGCCAGCACCATACTGTCTTGATGATGACAGCTTTGTAATAGAGCTTTAAGTCTGTAATTGTGATCTCACCAACTTTGGTTTTCTTTTTCAACATTCCTCTGGCTATTAGAGGTCTTTTCTGGTTCCATACAAATTTTAGGATTATTTGTTCCATTTCTTTTAATAAACTGGATGGGATTTTGATAGGGATTGCATTATATGTGTAGATTGCTCTAGGTAGCATAGACATTTTCACAATATTTGTTCTTCCAATCCATGAGCATGGAACATTTTTCCATTTCTTTGTGTCTTCCTCAATTTCTTTCATGAGTACTTTGTAGTTTTCTGAGTACAGATTCTTTGCCTCTTTGGTTAGGTTTATTCCTAGGTACCTTATGGTTTTGGGTGCAATTATAAGTGGCATCAACTCCTTAATTTCTCTTTCTTCTGTCTTGTTATTGGTGTATAGAAATGCAACTGATTTCTGTGCATTGATTTTATATCCTGACACTTTACTGAATTCCTATGCAAGTTCTAGAAGATTTAGAGTGGAGTCTTTTGGATTTTCCACATACAGTATCATATCATCTGCAAAGAGTGAGGGTTTAACTTCTTCTTTGCCAATTCGATGCCTTTAATTTCTTTTTGTTGTCTGATTGCTGAGGCTAGGACTTCTAGTACTATGTTGCGTAGCAGTGGTGATAGTGGACATCCCTGCTGTGTTCCTGACCTTACCGGAAGGCCCCCCATTTTTAATCAGAGACTGTAACCATCACACATTATGCTTTGTCCATTATGATCATCATCTTATCTTAAGTTCTACAAATGAATATATAATATTTACCACCATGTCTTACATCAGTGTTTCTCTAGCCATTTTGGTTATTTGAAGCTTTCTTTGGTAGAGAAACAGAATTGTGTGTTTTCTTGAAGGTTGTTGTAGTTGTTTGCTTGTTTGTTTTGGCAGGTTAATAACAGTTGTGCCCTTTTTACTTGAAGTTATGTATGGCTGGATAATATAGAACGTTTTCTTTTCGATAAGTATTCTACGTGTTGTTTCATTTTCTTCTGACATAAAGTCAAAATGTCTGATAATAACCTGTTTTTGTTTTCTTAATAAGTGACTTTAGAGAAGGGAGGAGGCATTCTTGACACCTACAGCCCTCTCTCTCTGTTTCTCTATTGTTTTCCTTGAAATTCAATTCTTTTACTAGACTATATTATGACTATGCTAGCCCTTAAAAATTTTAATCTTTGTATTTTTACTTTTTAAATTTTGTATCTTTTAATCTACTTTTAATCTTTTTTTTTTTTTTTAATTTTAAGACTTGACTCTTTTCCACTTCTGTTTCTCTTAAGGGATTATCCATGGTGTTCATTTGCTTTTCAGTGATTTTGGGTTGAGTCTTTATTTCTAGAGCACTTTTTTCTTTTATGGATGTTTTTTCCTGAGTTTTGTCCCCTATCCTTTCATAGAAGGTTCCTTTTCCCAATCACTTCATTTCTGTGTGTTTCTAATTCTGTTTATTTTTCCTTAAGATTTTTATGTATTTATTTGACAGAGAGATAGAGAGCACAAGTAGACAGAGCAGCAGGCAGAGGGAGAGGGAGAAGCAGGTTCTCCACTGAGCAGGGAGCCTGATGTGGGGCTCAATCCCAGGACCCTGGAATCATGACCTGAGCCAAAGACAGATGCTTAATGACTGAGCTACCCAGGCGCCTCTGTTTCATAGCTTCTAACATTTTTAAAAAAGATTTATTTGAGAGAGAATGAGAACTAGCGAGTGGGGAAAGGAGCAGAGCGAGTGAGAGAGAAAGAGAGAGAGAGAGAATCCCAAGCAGATTCCTGGCTGAGCATGGAGCCTATGCAGGGCTTGATCCCCTGAGCCTGAGATCAAGACCTGAGCTGAAATCAAGAGTTGGATGCTCAACTGACGCAGCCACCAAGACACCCCAGCTTCTATCATTTTATTATAAATATTTTCACTTTTCTTTTTTCTGAAATATCATGATAGAGTTTTGTGAATATATATTTCTGAAGAACCTTTATTGGATCCTACTAGGTATATATTATAATATTGGAATGGAATTTAACCAAATGCCTTCTCTTTTGCTCATGTTAAAGTAAGTTTCCCCATATTTTAGGCAGGAAGGGTGATCTAGGTTAGCTTTTCTAGATTTGGAGCTTTAGAACTATCTTTGTTGCTATTTTCATGGAATAATTTCAGGAAAGTGTAGTGGTCTCTGAAATTCGACTCCTGTATACTCTTCAGTGGCTTTCATCTCGGTTTTCTTTCTCCTTTGGTCTGTCCTACCTGTGCTGCTCTATTGGTATTTTTCCTCAGGGTGTGTGCATATTTTGCATGGCAGCTTCCCTTTCTTCATTTGGAAACTTCACAGGGCTCACATTGCCCATGGCACATCTAGTTACAGTGGTCCCCACTCCCTACATTAAAATGCTGCCAGGAAAAGCTCTCTGAGTTTCTGCAGCTGTTCCAGATTAGCATCACGCTCTTCTGTGAGTATTTTTGCACTTGTGGGGTCTCTTGCTCTCAGAGCCATCAGAAGCTGCTTTGCTGTCTTGCTCTTTCTCCAGGCAGATGTGGATAATGTGTATCTATTTGCTGATGCTGGTTCTCCCCTCTTGCTTATACTTTTAGGGGCATGTATATCCCTAGTTTTATTGCAGCTATGGGTGTTGAAATTTATTCTATCAGATTTGGTTAGAGGGGAAAGGATTCTGGGATGATGAAGAATCAAATATTCCCCCTCTATGGTCCCCAGATCCTTTATACTACTACTAATACTACTACTAGTACTACTTCTTCTTCTACACCTCCTCCTCTTCCTCCTCCTCCTCCTTCTTCTTCTTCTTCTTCTCCTTCTTCTTCTTCTTCTTCTTCTTCTTCTTCTTCTTCTTCTTCTTCTTCTTCTTCTCCTTCTTCTCCTTCTTCTTCTTCTTCTTCTTCTTCTTCTTCTTCTTCTTCTTCTTCTTCTTCTTCTTCTTCTTCTTCTTCTTCTCCTTCTTCTTCTTCTTCTTCTTCTTCTTCTTCTTCTTCTTCTTCTTCTTCTTCTTCTTCTTCTTCTTCTTTCTTCTTCTTCTTCTTCTTCTTCTTCTTCTTCTTCTTCTTCTTCTTCTTCTTCTTCTTCTTCTTCTTCTTCTTCTTCTTCTTCTTCTGCTTCTCCTTCTCCATCATCTTCTTTCTTCTTTCCTTCTTCCTTCTTTCTTCTTTCTTTTTTTGCAAGTCTCTCTGGTGATTATACAGAGCAGCCCAGGTTGAGAAGTCAGAAGCTTTGAATCCTTTCTCTATCTTCTTCACTTTCAGACAATGTCACTCTTTAAGGTAATGTAAATTATTTGAACTTCCATTTTCTTACCAATAAAATGATCATAACAGTACCTGTACTATTCTACTTCATAGAGTTCATATAGTATGTAAGATTCATGTATATGAAAATTCTTTGAAAATGTGAAAGTTGATACAATCTATATCCCAGTATTTTATTCTTTTTTAAAAAGATGTATTTATTTTAGAGAGAGAGCAAGAGGGCTCATGCACGTGAGGAGGGACAGAAGGAGAGGAAGACAAGCAGATTCCTTGTAAACTCCCTGCTGAGTGGGGAGCCTGAAGAGGCATTCCATCCCAGAACCCTGCGATCATGACCTGACTGAAATAAGATTTTGCTGCTTAACTGACTGAGCCACCCAGGCACCCCTCCTAGTATTTGTGTTGTTGTTGTTGTTGTTGCTGTTGTTTTTAAAGATTTTATTTATTTGAGAGATAGAGAACGAACAAGGAAGTAGAGCAGAGGTAGAGGGAGAAACCGACTCCCCACTGAGCAGGGAGCCTGACATGGGGCTTGACCCCAGGACCCTGAAATCATGACTTAAGCCAAAGGCAGACACTTAACCAACTGAGCCATCTAGGTGCCCCCCGACCCCGTGTTTTATTCTTAAATGAAAACCAGTCACCCAGTAATCATGCCTCTTATCCACATACAACAGGCTGTACAGACATTGCAGAAGTGATGACAGTATTTCTATTTCCTGCTAAGGAAATCTAAGCTCTTGAGTTATTTTGAGATACTGTTCCATCTTGGTTTAGAATGGTGGTTCTAGGGGTCTGCCCTGTCTTTAGGGGCTGGGAGAGAGAGCTAGAGGTCAAGTTTGCTGAGTTTGGATTTAACCAGCACTGCTTTTCTCTATTCCTGTCTTATATTTGTTCTTCTACATATTATTGTGTATGTAAAAGAGTTCCTCACCAACAACGATATATTGGTTTAGAAATGTCCTGGATTTGGTGATCCCTAATTTAAGGACATAATAGGAAGCAAAATGTTATTTCCCCATCAGTTGTTTCAGCTCTGTGCATTTCCTGTTGAACACAATACACGCAGAATCATCTCTATGCTACCCTTCAAAATAAATTAAACCCACCATGGACCCACACTATGTGCTTATAATACTAATCTGAGCACATTATGTTGTCTGCCCTGGTGTTAGGGAGAGAAGGGAAATTTTTTGTCTTACCAGTTCCTGGTACTTTGATAATTCTAGGCAAATTTTAGAAATAGTTAAGTTTTAGTTTTCCATCAGTCTTCCTGCCCAGCGCTCCATTGCCCTCATGCACCCCTCCTTCTGGTCTCCAGTGACTTCAGGCTAAGTCTTTGTACCATGTCAGCTGAGGGGGTAGAACAAAGGTTTGGTTCTCTAAAGTAATTCAGTGACCTCCCCTGGCCAAAAACTGTAGTCTCCTTTCCACAAAGCTGCTGATCTTTGCCAGCCATTAGAGATTAATATAATTAAACCTATTCACACTAGGGAATGACTGATGACCCATAACCACTCCATGGCTATTTGATATTTTTATAGGAAGTTGCTTGAATCTCTAATTGGGGCAATTTAAACCCTGTTCCTAAAAAACGGGGGTGGGGCAAAGCAAAACATCAGGCCATATCTGGGAAAGAGTTTGCACAGATGAAGTAAGAAGTGATTCCCCGGGGATACCTGACTTGCACAGGAAGTTGATAGTCTGCTTAAGGCTCAGGTCATGATCCCAGGGTCCATCCAGCTTCTAGCTCAGCAGGGAGCCTGCTTCTCTATCTGCCTTACCACTCTCCAGGCTTGTGTGCTCTCTTTCCCTTCCTCTCCCTCTGACAAAAAAATAAAATCTTTTTTTAACAAAAGAAGTGGGTCCCTGGGTTAAGACCACTGCAAAGTACGCCAGTGCTGTTCTTTGTATTTTCAGAAAGCACTGCTAGGGGGAAGGTGCCTCTGGAGCCTAGTCACTCAATGTCCTTTACTAGGGTATAGCCATTACACATTTTTTTGCTTCTTTTCATGTTGCACATCACAGATTCCTTCAAAGCATTAAATGCCACAATGTCTTCTCAAATAGTGGAGCAGGTCCCTTGTAAATACAGGTTATTTTATAAGTCTGGTATTTTAAATTGGGGGCTGCCTCTAAGCATGCTTGGACTCCTCAGCCAGTCTGCTACAGAGACAGCCAGCTGCCCACACCAATATCCCGTCTCTCCTTCCTCCCTCATGAGCAGAAAACTCAGATATGATGGGAGTGGCAGTATGTCCAGCGGGAAGCATACATTTCCTTTCATTCCTTTTTAATAGATTGTGGGCATATATTTAAGATATGGCCGCCAAGATGTAAGCAGAAGTGTTGCCTGGATTTTCTAGAAATACACTTCAAAACAGAGGAATGCCTTTGTGTCCCTTTCTTCTACCTATTGGCTGGAAGTGGGAGCTGATCACTGGAGATTTAGGAATCATCCAGATGAGGCAGAAAGATAAGAGCTGCTGTCCTTGCTAGCAGTGTGAGGCTGCATTACTGACTCTGCTCTGCCCGTAAGTGGACAACTTTTACTTGAGAGAGAAATAAAATTTGTCTTTTTTGATCTTCTATTTTCCAAGTCTCCATTACTTACAGCCAAACCTATTACTGTTACGAGCCCCCAAGTCACAATTTGATTACAGTCAGAGCACTGTCCCCATGTCATTTATAGTTGAACAAAATGATTTAACTTGTTTTAAAATGTATAAAAGTTTCTGCTTAAGAATATTTTATTCTACCAAGAAATTAACTTTTCAAAGTCCTCACACCTGAGAAATTCTTTCTAGTTCCTATCTAAATTATCACAGGAACTCCCTGAGAGGGGCTTAATGAAAACTTCTCAGTTTTCAGTGTGGGTGTGAATCATCTGAGAATCCTGATACCATGTAGTTTCTGACTCAGAAGGTCTGGGATGGAGCCTGAGAGTCTATATTTTTAATAAGCTCCAAGTCTATATTTTTAATAAGCTATATTTTTAATATGCTGATGGCCCTAATCAGGGCTTTATTTTATTTTTTAAGGATTTTTATTTATTCAGTTGCCAGAGAGAGAGAGTGAGAGCGAGCAAGCACAAGCAGGGGGAGAGGTAGAAGCAGGCTCCTTGCTGAGCAGGGAGCTTGATGCGGAACTCGATCTCAGGACTCTGGGATCATGACCTGAGCTGAAGGCAGACACTTAAACGGTCAGAGCCACCCAGGTACCCTATAATCAGCACTTCAGATCATCACCTTCAAATCACCTAGTGTGTATTTAAACGTGCAGCTTCATGACTTTTTCCCTCCCCCGCCCTTTCTCTGTCTACTTTCTCCTCTTCACAGTTTCTGGAGGTGGGGATCAGAAAGCTGTTCATCACGAGGAATGTTTTCTGTATTTTTTTTTCCTTTTTATTCTTTCCTTGAAGAAATATCCTTTTTAAAAATCTTCTTTGATTTTAGTTTAAAGAAAGATTTTGATCATGAGTTCCCTTTGATTTAATCGAGCTCTTATGTATGATACATTCTCATTCTTTTTTCACCTTTCCTTTCTCATCATTACTTCATTGATTGGGGCTTCTTAAGTTGTTTTCCCACTAGTTTCTTCCCTCTGTTTGTTTGGAAGTATATGTTCCATATCATTCTTTAAGTGGTTATCTTGGTTGTTTTAGAGTGGATATTTAAAAAATTAATTAATTAATTAAGTTTTAAAAAGATTTTGTTTATTTTTGAGAGAAACAGAGCATAGACAGTTGGGGGGAGGGTCAGGGAGAGAGGAGAAGCAGACTCCCCACTGAGCAGGTAGCCTGATGTGGGGTCCATCGTGTGGACCCATCAGGACTCTGGGATCATGAGTGAGCTGAAGGCAGATGCTTAATGGACTGAGCCACCCAGGTGTATATTTTTTAAAAAAGATTTTATTTCTTTTTTTAGATGGGGGCGGGGAATGACATATGGTCAAAAGCAGGGGGAGGGGCAGAGGGAGAAACAGACTCCTTGCTGAGCATGGAGCCCAACATAGGATTCAATCCCAGGACCCTGAGATCATGACCTGAGCCAAAATCAAGAGTAGGATGCTTGACTGACCAAGTCACCCAGGTGTCTCTGTGCATATTTATAAAAGTCTAAAGTTAAACAAGTTTTTTACTTTCTTCCAGCATAATATAAGGATCTTAGAATTTTTTAAACCATGGTATTCATCTTTACTACTTACATGAAGTTGTTCATTTTTTTTCTCCCCTCATTATTGTTTCCCATGGATACTTATTGTTACAGTTGTTGAAGTTGAATCAGTGGCTCCTGATTTAGCCAATCATGCCTATGTAAGCAATTATGCCTCCATAGTAACCCAAAAGGATGGGGTTTAAAAAGCTTCTGGGTTGGTACACACATGTTGGTAATGAGGGTTACGTACCCAGAAAGAGCATGGAAGCTCCGTACAACTTTCCCCGTACCTTTCCCTATGAATCTCTTCCATCTGGATATTCCTGAGTTGCATCTTTTTATAATAAACCAGCAACCTAGTAAGTAAATTATTTTCCTGAGTTCTGTGAGCCATCTTGACATATGATCAAATCCAGGAAAGCCTGATAGGAATCGTCAATTTATAACCTATCAGCCAGAAGCACAAGTGGTAGTCTAGAGCTGTGATTGGTGTTTGGTGTTGAGGGAGCAGTCTTGTGGGATTGAGCCCTTAACCTGTGGGATCTGACACTATCTTTAGGTAGATAGTGTCAGAGTTGACTTAAATCATGAAACACTCAGCTGGTGTCTGGAGAATCAGAGAATTGCTTGGTGTGGGAAAACTCCACATACATTTGATGACCAGAAGTGAAGTGTGTGTGTTTTGAATTAAGAAGAAACCCAGGAGGAGTTTTCCCTTTACATTCTTTAATTTAAATGTCAATCAGGGCTGCTATTAAAAAGGATGGGATTTTTTTTTTTTTTTTATGGTCAGGCAACTATGTATTAAAGTTACTGTTTATTTAGAATGTCAACATAGTATATTTTAGCTTTTAAAACTCAAAAGTCTGTGGGAAAATGGAGGTTTATATGCATATGATCAATAGTAGTCATTATTATGTGTGAGTCAATAGATATTTAACTACTGTGTCCAGGTGAATCTCCTTTTTTTCTGAGCATGAGATTAGACTGTATTGGAGTTGCATATGTACCATTGCCTTGGCAGTTAGTAGATGGTCAATAAATTTTGGTTGAGTAGATGAATGAATTGAAAATGTTAATAAGCTAAAGAAAGGACTATATATTGGAGACTTTGTGTATGTATATGTGTGTATGTATGCATATGTAATAAGTGGGGTTAGGAGAATCATCGTCTTTCATCTGGATTTAAGGAAGTGATAGTCAAATAGTAGCTCATGTATTTTGTTGATCAGCCATGTACTTAGTTGGTCAAAAACTTCCATTATCTGGGCTATCAGACAAAGCAGACTTGATATTAGGTCACCTCCCTGGGCTCTGACTTGCCTTACACTATCCAAATCATTGACAGAAACTAGAGTGAGTGTCATGCATTATTCATTTTCTTCACAGATTTGGAATGTTGTGAGAGACAATAGCAACAATAGAAACTAACATTCATTGAGCATTTACTGTATGATAGCTATTCTTTAAGGGCTTTACTGGCATTAGCTCATCCCCCAGTAACTTTTAAGATACGTGTATTGACTAGCTTGATTGCACAACTGGCACGGAGATATTAAGCAGCTTGCCTCAGGTCACACAATATTATAGAACATAGATTTAAATCTGAGCAGCACTCTTACTCCCTAGCAGATGCTTACTACTGGCACTTAACTTAGAAGAATCAGGAGTGAAGAGTTTGAACCACATTGAACAGCAGCCATCTTCATTCAAGGGTAGTGGTTCTCAACTGAAGGAAATTTTGCACACACACCCCCACAAGAGCACATATTTGACAATATCTGGAGACATTTTTGATGGTCAAAGCTTGGAGTACAGTGATGCTACTGGTATCTGTTTTGAGTAGAGGAAAGGGATGCTGCTAAATATCCTAAAATCCATAAAAATAACCCTTTACAACAAATTATTATCCAGTCCAAATAGTAATATGTAAAGGTTAGTAGCTCTCAGCCTTGGCCAAAGATTAGAAAGATTTGGGAAGCAATCTGACCGATTGTATCAGGACCTCGGAGAGTAGGGTATTTTTTTAAGCTCCCTAAGTGATTCCAACATATAACCAAAGTAGAGATCTGCTGCCCCAATTTGTGCCCTCACAAATTCCCATTTGTTTCCATTGATTGTATAAATGGTTAGAAAGAAAGAGAGAGACAGGAGTTTTGTTACAGCCTTTCTTATTTTGGGGAACTTTTGCACCAAGTGGTGCAAAACATAAGGAAACATAAGGAAAGGGAAGAAGGACTCTGAAGAACAAAATTGAATATAAGCTCGTTCTCTACAGAAGTTTCTCTGAACTCTTACCATTTATTTTGTATTGAAATCCTGGTTATCTTCTCCTAGACAAACCTCTCTAAGACTAATCCCTAGACCTTGATGTTACTTTGAAAGACTAATTCACTGATGGAGGTGAGAGGCTCATGTATGAGTGTGTACATGGTATTGATGGAGGGACAATGGAGCTAGAGGGTAGGGATACTGAGAATAATAGTTCCAGGCATCTGTCTTTTGTGAAGGCATAGCTTTAAGTAGGGAACTTCAAAGAGGATCTTTTATAGAGAGTTTGGCAACAGTGACTCATTGTCTGGGGTGTATACTTTGAGAAGGGTCAGTATTCAGATGTGAGCCCTTGAGTGATGGCTGCCATGATGATTCTGCCTACTACATATTCACCAGGATCTAGGAGGGGGAAAAAAAATCAAACCTTTGATATAAACTTTAGAGATCAAATCAGATTATCTGAACCAGATTATACAGACTTTTAGATGTTCTTTATTTAAAAAAAAATTTAAGCCCTTAAACATTTAGTAAAATCAACTTTAACCCAGCTGTGCTAAGGGATGTTAAGGGGGAAGATTTCTGGGCTTCAGTCAAAATAGTCAAGGATGAGCAGCACTAAGAATTATATTGTAGTGGTATCAGTCCCTCATAAAATATTTCCCATGAAGCTATGAATGCTTGAGTTGGGACTACATCTTTCAAACCTTCCTTTGCAGCTAGAGGATTCCAGTTTAATGACTAAAAGAGTGAAAATGTATTTTATTTATTTAGTTTTTAATTTAATTAAAATTTGATTTTAGCTTGTGAGACTCATCTTGGACTCCTCACCCTGAGAAATGTAAGATAATAAATATGTTGTTTTAAGCTGCCAGGATTATGATAATTTTTTATAGCAATCTTGGGAAACTCAAGTAGTAATCATGCCACTCTTTTTGGTAGAGTGGATCCATTCCTTTTTAACCCTTGATTATTTTATCATAGGAATCTGCTGTTATTATCAACAAAAGATATAAACCAGGAAGTGAAAAGGAAGTGAGAACAAATGAGTGAGCATGGTATAGTCCCATCAAACAGTTTCCAAATTAGATTTTGAGAAAAGATCTGCTAGGAGGTATTTGTCAAATCTGGAATAGTTAGTTATATGAGAAGTACTGTAAAGATGTATAGAACATTTTGCATAGTGTATTATATACAATTACATATTTAATTTAATATATTTAAAAGAATGAATTTTCATGTAAATTTGACTCTAAAAATTCCAACTTGTATTTGGGGGAAGAAAATATTTTAAGACCTGGATATCCAATTAAATATGTAGTTTCCATGTCCCCACTTTATAATGCCTGGGGTACAGATTTAATTTTGTTTTTATCTGAATATGGTTGATACACAATGCTACATTAGTTTCAGGTGTACAGCAAGGTGATTCAACAAATTTATACATTATGCTATGTTCACTCTAAGTGTAGCTTCCATATATAGCCTTAATTTAAAATACTGTCTCTACTCAACTTCTTGTAGATGTAGATTTTTTTCTGTTTACTCATATGCAGGAAAATGGCATTTACTTCTGATCAGTATTTTGAAGAAGAAAAGCATTTTGGTTGTTCCATTTTTTGGATTAATATTCCTCTGTCAGAAATGACATTCAGGGATTTGGAGTTCAGAGTATTAGCCACGGAGCAATATTTGCTGGGTAAAATTAAAAGTGACTTTTCTCTGGCAGAGATGGAATAGGCAGGTGAGAGAAAGAAGGTGAGGGTGAACAGTTGATGGTAAAGGAAAAGCGTTTGGGAAAATAGACTAGGGTAGCTGATAAGTGGCCCCAAAAGTATAACAGCTCTGGGGATAGTCTCGTGGCTGAGAGAATAGTCAATATAGAGATAACAATATTAATGATATTTGAGGTTTTTATTTGTTCTTTGTATATATTTTAAAGCTAAGTGTCAAAGCTAAGTATTAAAGCTAGAAAATAGAAAAGACTGAAATGTGTTAAATTAGTAATGAGTTTAAATATATAATTCATCATTGAATAATTCTAGGACTCATAAATCTTTTAATTATCCATTACTGATAATTCTCTGACTTTTAGTGGTTCTTAAAATTTAGTGTGTACAAAACCATTACTCAGGAAGTTTGTTGAACTGGCTCTGACTGGGGATCTTGGGGTGAGGCCCTGGAATTCGAATTTTAATAAGTACCTCAGGTGATTTTATGGTGGCTGATCCACAAACCACTCATGTATCAGCAGTAGGCTCTAGCCCCCATTCTATGCCCATTCATTTCAGGGCAGCCTTCTGAAGGAAGCTGATGTATACAGCTTACTGATTTGCCGCATGGAGTGGGGTCCTCATACCAGCAGCATGGACATGACGAAGGATCTTGTGAGAAATTTAGACACCCAGTCCCATCTTAGACCTGCTGTGTCAGAATCTGCATTTTAATATGATCCTGGGGCTGGGGGGTGGTAATGGAATGATTCACAAGCACATTAAAGTTTGAGAAGCACTATCCTCCTGGAAATTGATTAGTCTCTGTAATGATGGTTCTTTATCAGTGCAGTGCCTCCAGATCATCTGAGGAGCTCTAAAAAATTACCTTGGTTCTACTTTAGACCCACTGACCTTTTAGCAATAGAAGGGCAGAAAGTAGCTTTAAAAAAAAGATCTAAAGGTGACTTTGCTTCACACCACTGGTTAAAAACAATTGCTCTATAGGCCTTGCCTGGCAATTTAGAACCTTTGGGATAACAAAAATCAAACCAGATTACTCTCAAATCTGAGATTTGCTTTGTGGGGTGACAACCTAAAATTCAGAGCAGACATTTTTATTACCTCGTACAGTCTTTGTTCTTTTTAGCTTCCTTGTCCTAGTTGTCACTCTGGGAGAACTCAAAGCAGTCAGCAAGTTTTCATCTCTGTCTTGTGTCCTCAGGGGACAGCTGATTTATTCCCGAGTTCTCCAGCCTTTTTAATTTTTTTCTTTTCTTTTTTTGGTTGAAGGCCGTACTAGTGTAGGTCAGCCTATTCATAATTCACTCTGAGACTGGAGTAAGGACTCTGAGGTCCTCATTTTCCTCAGGAATTGAGCAGTAGTTTTTTAAAGCTCCAGAGCTGTCAGCCGTCTCTGTAACTGTGGTCCCCATAAATATGAAGAAATAATGAAACTTTATTAAAGGACAATCCAGGCGTGAATCTTTATTCCATTTAATGGGTCTTCTATTAGAGTAACTTTCAAGAGATTCTGATGTAATTTTTAACTCTATTATCTGTGAGGTAGACAGTTTACTGAAGGAATTTTAGTTTATAACTGAATAGGGCTATAAATTTTGGCCCTAGTTCAGATTGTCCTTGATAGGAAAGTAGATCCTTTGTAGGTGGAATCTGAAGCAACTGAGAATAATCAAACTTTTGCTTGGTGGTCTGTGAGTATATTGTCACTTACTACTTTTCCTTAATCCAGGAAGGGATAAAGGAAGCCGGGGCTTATTGCTGGAAGAAGTTCTTCTGGTGGCCGAGTTCTTCAGGAATTTTTCTAGCTTGCTTTGTGTTCAGCCCAGACTCCAATCCAGAAGCAAAAAACCTTCCCTCTGGCATGCCAGTCAACATCAAAGAATACAGCTTCCCAGGGAAGGAGCTGTGGGTTATTTTTCTTCCAAGGCTTGAATTCAGCACCTTGGAGAAGGCCCATCTCCTTTCTCTGGTACAAAGCAGTCCCATATTGCTTGCTGTCCAAGCAGTTTACCTGCTCTGCATTTTGAAATGGGACCATGCTTAAGTGCAACTGCTGATTTCCATGATAGAGCATTTTTGGGCCAAGGGAGCTATTTCTATACTACCTTGCTCTACTCTATCACTTCTCTCCAAAGCTCACAGTTGAAAGGACATTTACTTAAGCTGAGCAATGTTAGAATAGAATACTCTTGGCAGTTTATCCTCTCCAAAGGAGAAGGCCTAATCTGATAAGTGATAGAATAAGTCCCACTGTGCCATCTTGCCACTGAGGGAATACATATCTTCAAAATAAGAATTATCTTTGTCAGCAAGTAGGGCTTTACTTTAAGGACTTTATAGTGATGATTAAAATTGTGGCTGGCAAATTAGTAAATATTTAGCACACTTTTAATGTTATGTAATAAATGAAAGACCATGGAAGTAATAAAGGAGCATGTTTTCATCTGCTACATAAGTAAAATTTGTTCATATTTAGCACAACTGCATTAAGCTGAATGAGTTAGTATTTAGCACAAAAAAGGAATTCTCACACAAGCCTAGTTATGAGGCTGAAATGAGTTGAAGGAAGAAAGAGCCATCAGAATGAGGCTCCTGACTTTACAACCAAGGGCAGTGGGGGAGGCTCATCCTCTACGGAGGTTCGTAATGCTTCACTGGGATAAGTCCCATAGACCTTCTAGTCAAATTGAAAGATCACTCGTGATTTGTTCTCTAAAAGAAGCACTTGATTTTTTGAAGCAGTGATTCAGCAAATTATATTTTGCAATCTTCTGGTCTAAGTCACAAGGACTATGATTGTGTCATATTATAGTAATTTTGATCAAGGGGTGAACCGACCTAGCACAACACTTTGTGGCAACTCCTTGCTGACTTATTCCTTACATGGCTACTTTGTGAATAAAAGAGAAACACAGAGATGGAAGGAGAATTTTGTCATTTTCCAAGTTAACATTAGATACTCTTTTGGGGTTCTGGAGTGTGCAGCAGACTTAGAGAAATAAGTCATGGATCTCACTTCATGGTTCGGCAATGCCAGGCCCACTACTGAGCTTAGAAGAAACATGATGCCTTCTGTTTTAACTCATAGTTTCTCTGCAGCTATTTTGGAAAACTCCTTACCCATTCATTGCTCTTGGCAACCAACAAAGGCCCATTTTAATTATTCTACTTTCTCACAAGAAGATCCTTAAAGCATAAACAAGAACTATGCTATATGAACTATTTCTGTTTTTGATTCTTAACTCCTATTTAGAGACACAGATATTTTGTGGCTGTGTAATCCTGGGTGTGTAGAAATGCTCAGGAGGGAAGGTAGTTATATACAAAGTGAGAAATTTAAGAGCCAAACATTTGACTCATTCTTAACCCCACACTTAAAAGCTGGGACAAATTCAGATCATTATCAAAAGGGGCGTGTTTTCCTATTCACCTCAGTGTCGCTAGTATAGAGCGAGTGTCTGACATACCACCCTCTGCAAAGATGTGTCGATTAATGGACTAATTGGAAGATCACCTGAGATACTGTAAGTGAAAGGACACAGAGGACAAACCCTGCAAAAGTTATTTGCCTTCCTCTGCTCTGCTGATATGTGGGTGGTAGAAACCATCACCTTCTATAGACATGTGTCAGACATGGAATGCCTGTGTTAAAAAATGTCAGGGATCGATTCATTTGATAGCTGAGGCCCCAAGGAGACAAAGTGCAGCAGGAGTTGTGGAAGAGATAGGAAAGCGAGGTTTTCTTTCCTTTTATGTTCTCTTCATATAATACCTTTTCGATTCCTTATCTAACTTGGTTTACAGTGACATTTTCTGTGTATGTGTGGCGGGGGAGAGAACGCTTGTCAACTTTACAGGTACAAAAATATAAAAAAGGAAGGCAGATATATGCTGATTAGTTTGACTTCCTTTGCTTACTACCTTTTTATCATTTTTGTGCTGACAGTGTTGTAGTCTTTGCAAATCCAGACTGTAAAGTGCTTAGCATTCTGACTGGCTAAATCCACAGGAGCAGTTACTAGCTGTTCTTCTGCTGTAACTAAGCAATTATGGGAAACTTATTCAGTGTACAGGACAGTGCTAATTAGTGTATAGAATACACAAATAAAAATGGGCATTATAGAAGTAATAAGTAATGTTAAGTAAAGGGTGCTGCTAATTTGTATTTCTCTACTCTGGGGTTAAGAATCTTATCTGCTATGGTCTCCCTATCAAAATACCAGGAGTTCTTTAATTAGAACTTTAGGGCGGTAGCAAAACAATTAGTTGAGAGTGACCAAATGCATTATTTGTGAGTAAATACAAATAAAAATAGTACATTAATGAACTTAAGCTATCTTTTATGTATAGTACTGCTGATGTATTGGGACTTAATAAAAACTTGCAATTTCTCCTATTAGCTTGGTGATGACTTTTAGTCCTCTATGTCTCTCCAATTATTGCATAGAAGATGGACATTAGATCTGATTCCGTGAACATAGAGGCGTACTGCCCCAGGTCTTATGCCCAAGCCATTCTGGGTTGAACTCTTATTTCACAGTCCTTGCTTTTATTTTCTGCTTATGCATTGGCTCAAGGTTTATTTGCTTAATGTTGTTACTATATTACTTTCATTAACCTCTACAAAGTACTTATTAATTTTTTATTTAACTAAAATGGTCTGTTCTTGGTTCTTTTTCTTGGTACTGTGCTGTCCATTTCCATTACCATGGTTTTAATTACTTCCAATTCTTACAAATCTCCCTCCAGAGCTTCAAACCAACATGTTCAAGTGCCTTCTGGGATGTTCCGTAAATCGCTCAAAGTCAGCATGAGCAATACTGATTATTTGCTACTTTTCTACTCCCTCACTCCCAAATTGTTCAAATTCAGACTTGGCCACTTACTGGTATGGGGCTTGGGCAGGTCACTAAGTTTTCTCACCTATAAAAAGGTATAAAAATAGAAACTATTTCATCGAGTTGATGAAAATGAATGAGTTAATATGTGTGACTTTACGTAGTAAACACTATGTAAATGTTAGTTATTACTATTTTTTGAAGTTTATTCACTTCTACTCTCTACACTAAATACCGAACTATATTTTAAAAATGTAAATTGAATTGAATATTGTCCCTGCTTAAAACATCTCCATTCTCACCATTACGTCTTCCAGTATCTCTAAGAAGCTACACAGAAGTTGTATAGTCTGGCCTCTGCTTTCTTCCATAACCTCATCCCCTGCCACCTGCTTCCTCTTCTCTCACTTTTGGGTCTTTGCTGAAGCTGTTTCTCATGCCTGGTCTGGGGACTCTTCTCCTTGCCCAACTATTCCTTCCCAACCCCACTTAGGCTGCCTCCTTCTCATGTATTAGCTTTCTGTTTAGATATTTCTTCAGACAGGTTTTCTTTATTAGCTATCTATGGATTATGTATTGGTTTGACTGCTTAGCATCCTTATTCCCTCATAGGACATTCAACTCCAGTGGGCTAACTCGATCCATTTCCACAGGGAGGATGGCTTTGTGACACTTAAATATCTAAGACCATAGATCTTGATTCTTCTGGGTCAGACATTGTTCTCTGGGTCAGAGACCAGAATGGCACCAAGACCAACATTCTATATGGAAATTTAGGTTTTCTGAAATAAGTCCAAAATATAGGGAAAATGGCCAAAATATAGAGAAAATATGAAGTCTAACTTCAGATTGTCACTAACATGTGCAATCCTAACCCAAATCAAGTATCAGTTGTTACTGTGTCTCTTTCATTAGACTTTGCTCTCTTGGAATGTAAGGATTGTGTCTGTCTTACTTATCATTATGTCTTATAGCCTGAGCATGAAACAATCATTCAAAACATATCTGTTGAATGGAATCATGTATCTTAGGGTATTAAGAAACACTGGGAGATGATTTTGTCCAGCATCCCGATAAAGGTATGATACTAACCTTATGTTTGATAAATGGGTCACCTGAGGTCCAGAAATTTAGAGAATCCCTTTAAGTTACATAGAATAAACTAGAAGCAGAGTCTTCTGTTCTCTTCTTTTCTTTCTACTATTCCTTGTTACCACCCAGTGGCATTTGTACTTTTCTAATATGCTAATTTGCCTGCGGAGAGACTAAAAGCCTTGCTTTCATATCCTAATCATGGAGCACTCTTTGTTTACTAAATCCTACGGTTGAAGATAAGGGTTGAAGTTAGATTAGACTGGACCCAAAATGCCAGTTTAGGGAGTTTGGGTTTTAACCTCTAGGGTGATTTGCACACTGTGCTCAGTGGGGCCCTTGTCAGGGACCCCAGTTTGTAAGGGCTTTGTCTGGACTTCTCACTCATATTTCGAGAGGCCCCTTGTTCATTTATGTTCCTTGGCTTATGGAAAGCATCTTTTTAAAGAAAGAAATGTATGAATAAAATACATTTGAAAGCTATTGCTCCAGGGAGTAGGACAACAATTTTATTTACTACTTAAACTCATCTTTTGTTAAGCTCTTAAGGTAAAATTTGCTGCCTTTTTTTTTTTTGGTGGGGCGGTTTGGGGGGGGCTGTCTCTGACCAGCTTTTCTTAATAGCTTGCCGGGTGAGAGGTTAAGGTTGGATCTATATGTTTAAATAGCTAAATACTGTCAGTTATAAAGGAGAACAATATATTACGACCTGAAAGAATTTGATGAGCTGCATTAAGAAAAATAGAGTAAGTATTGTCTTTCATTTTTTTTTTTGAGAAAGTATGCATTTGTGGAGAATTTGGAAAATGCCTATTACATGCACATTTTTATGTTCTCTGGGTTAGTTTAGTGATATATGCAGCTGTTGAATTAAAGAGAATAGCTAGAAAAACTGCTGAGGCTTGACCAGTAATTGTGGATTAAAGTAAATGGGAATATGCCTGGGGGTGGGTGTTGATAGTTGTAATGATTTTTGAAAAGCATTGCAAAGGCTTTTGAAGAATCTTTTAAATCTCTCAATCTCTTTATTCTGTTACTTGTAAAATGAGGGGCTTTACTAGATGAGGACAATACACATTTTATAGATATGTATGGTACTTTACAGTTTACTAAGTGCTTTTACATTTTTTTCATATGAGAAAAATGTAAGGCTCCTTGTTAGCTCCAAAATTCTACTTCTTTATGATTTACTAATTCTTTTGAATATTCTTTGAGATTTTAAAATATGAAACTGATATATAGAACTGTTCTAGTTTTGCAGTGATATGACCTTCCAACTCCTTGCTTTTCTGGAGGTTATGTGGGTTATGACCATGGACTCTTTTAAGGAATAACCTACTGATGAGTAAATAGTGTAAAAAGATGCATTTCAAAAAAAAAGTCTCTATTTCTGATACTTTATGAATAACCAAAGTCCTAAATAGCTGAACATACAATTGTAGCACAAAGTTCCATGTACCCTTTTTATTTTCTTTAAAGAATTCCATAAGACTGGGAAAGTAATGTGTAGTACATGTGGGAATTGGTTTTCAGATTGTCATTATCATGGGCAATCCAGTGATGGTTGGATTATTGTTCCAATTACTAAAACAAAGGACAAAATAATGTCCATTGTTAGAAGAACTCTAAGTGCTTCTACTAACTCAAACATTTTCTCTTTTCTTTAACATTAGTTTGAGAGTATCAGCATTTAAGATGAGCCCCCCAAACAGTAGAAACAGTTTAATGTAGGTTTTGTTAAATTAAAGAGAATAACTCCGGGGGATTCGGCCCCCCCCCCCCCAGTTTAGCTGTAGGGTGGGGCAAGAGGATGTTTAGGAGTGATTCTTACCATTTCTTGCACAGATTTGTATTAGGAAAGGAAACTGTTAGGGTGCCTGGGTGGCTCAGTGGGTTAAGCCTCTGCCTTCAGCTCAGGTCATGATTTCAGGGTCCTAGGATCGAGTCCTGAATCGGGCTCTCTGCTCGGCAGGGAGTCTGCTGCTTTGCCTACTTGTGATCTCTCTCTGTCAAATAAATAAATAAAATCTTTAAAAAGAAAAAAAAGAAAAAGAAGGAAAGGAAACTGTCAAAGAAGAAGTAGTGGAGATTAATGCTAATAACAATTGCCTCCTCTAGACCCCGGATATTCTCCTGTTCAGATCTTCACACCTTTTCATGACCGCACCTTGAGGCAGAAAATGAATGGAATGACATTTTTATGTAGCAGATGCTCTTTACAGGGAGAGTAAAATGACCCAAATGAAAACTTCATATCTACATAGAGTCATATTCTTCTTTATGTAGAGCTTGGATGATTCTTTATGGTTTTGAATATAGGAATTATACGACTTCTATTTTTACGTGAGAATTTAAACGAAGAAAGGGTCTAGGACTTCTTAGAAATTCAAATTTGTTAAAACTAGTCTTGTGGACTGGAGCGACTTGTACCAGTCTATCTTGAAAAGAAATGCTCCTGAGGATTATTATGTCATGAGAGGAGCAGGTTTCTCATTCAGGGTTGAGTGTTGTATGCAGGACTAGAGGCTGAAGACACTGTATGGCTCAGAATCTGTGAAGTAGCAAACATTGGACCCCAATCCAACCTTGCAAACCTGGCAGCTGAGTTGTGACCCAGGGATGTGTCTGCATGAGGCCATGGGATTTGCTTAATAGAGAAATTTAATGATCAAATTCAAGTACATATACATGGTAGAAACTAGAAAGTCAAAATTGCAATTTAATTTTTATGGACCTTCCTGGATTCACTATCATTGACTTTCAAAGAGCCTGTACCCCCGTGTGAGATGGAAGACTTTTATCTTTTGTTTTCCATTTTGGATTTGGGTCACATATGCCTCCCATAGTGTGAGCCCCTTTCCACATGGAGAGAGGGCCAACATTTAGAGTACATTGATGATGTATAAGATTTTCAGACTGTACTCTGATATTAGGTTCTAAATCCCATTTATTATGGAATTGTGGTATAATAATTGGAGTCTATACTAAGTTTGAAGTAGATAGCTCCTCACTGACAAGATGTGACATCTCTGCCAACTTGAGGATCTACTTTGGCCTGGGAAAATTGGGAGGGACCTTGTAATGGGAGTGAGGACACCAAGAAATGTAACAGAAGATAACCTGGGTGGGATGAAGGATCACTCTGTTAAGGGTGGCATACTCTGATTTCAACAAGAAATGATTCTGAGGCTTTGGTCTCAGAAAAAGCATGGACATATGCTAGGGGCTGTGTTTCCACATCATCTCTGGAGGAGGTGGTTATGTTTGCCCCAGTGAGCTCTGGTGGTGAAATCAGGAACTCTTAGCACTCTAGAATGGTGCTGCTTTGAGAATCCAAGGGTTATTACTTTGTGATCCTCTTTCCAACATACATTACTTTTTTTCTCTCTTTTAATTAAAACCTAAGGAGCTGTCTCTATTATGGTAACTGTAGGGCGCAAATAAAGAAAAAAATATATATGTATATATAAAATTACTTATATTTATGAAAGGGTGCTCTGAAGATGGTACACAAATAAGCTTTTCTGTCAATATGAGACCAAAGGGAAAGATGATTTTCCCCTTTCAGAATTCTGGAGAGAGAAGCACTGAATACTAAGTTAAGATAAATATGTTAGTTCTATTAATTAGTTTTTCCTATATAATGAAAAATGCTCATAGATGAAATATAGTTGTCATATCAGTAAATATTTATAAAATTTATACTTAGCTACATTGGACAAAAGATTCCAATTATTCTTCACCCTATGATTCTTAAATCTTGTACACTTTTCTTTTTAAAAGATTTTATTTATTTTAAAGAGAATGAGAAAGCACAAGCAATGGGAGGGGCAGAGGGAGAGGGAGAAGCAGGCTTTCTGCTGAGTGGGGAGCTCATTGCAGGGTTCCATCCCAGGACCGTGGGGTCATGACCTGAGCTGAAGGCAGATGCTTAACCAGAGCCACCTAGGTGCCCCAAATGTTATACACTTTTACCAAATGAGAAAAATGGCCCAGTTTTGATTGTTTCCTTTTCTTTAACTTCTAGAAATGACTATTTTGCTGGAATGTGTTTCTAGAAATCAGCAATGTCATGGAGCATATTTTCCCATAAACAATATTGGAGTTCAAAATCCTAGTTTTGTCCATGTTTTTAACATATAAACCTATAAATCACATCTAAAACATACCATAAAAGCGGGGATAACTAGCCATCACTATACATATTTAGTAATTGATTTTTATTCTCAGAATAAAGAAATATATTATTATATTATATATGGGAGCCAGTAATATACTTTCATTTCATAGATCTATAATTGTCAAAAGTAGCAATTTCCTATGGTTTAAGCTATTATATGTAAAATACATGAAGTTACAAAGGCAGAATTTTATTAGGTTATAGATTTGGCCACAACCAGTATATTAGCTCAGACATGTGTCTGAAATTCATTTACTAATAACATTGACTGCCTGATTTGGGAAGGCTCTTTTTAGGACAATTTGCATGGCAGTCCTTAGAAGTTTGCATTAATTTCTTTTTTTGCCCTTAAAATTTTCCTACAGTAAGTAGAAGATCCAAAATCATCCTGTTAACCTCTGTTTTGTTCCCAAAATACCAAGGAAACAACTGATACTGTTGTGGTTGAAGTTTTGATGATTCCTTTATTGGCAATAATACATTTGAAAGTAAGGGCTAGTAAAAATAAGAATTAAAAAAGTACATAAAGCTATGGCAATGTAAATACATATTAAAGCATTCTTTATTGTAGTGAAAAAGTAGAAAAAATATAAATGTCTCAAAAAAAGAATTAGTCAAATGCATTACAGTATAAGGGAAAAGTTTATAGACATTAAAAATGATGTTGTAGAGGAGTATTTATTACTATCAGAAAAATTATCATGTATTCATAAATAAAAGATATAGGTTGCAAAATGGTACAGTATAAAAATACGTACTGATATATGTACAGGTACAATAGAAAGGCTATTCAACAATGGAATTGTTAGTAGTGTTCTTTTTCTGGTTGTGTTTTAGTTTTATTCTTTTGCCAATCTAAATTTTAAAGTTAAAAAACTTGTGAAAGAATATATTTATCATTGTGGGGCACCTGGGTGGCTCAGTGGGTTAAGGCCTCTGCCTTCAGCTAAGGTCATGATCTCAGGGTCCTGGAATCAAGCCCCGCATAGGGCTCTCTGCTCAGTGGGGAGCCTGCTTCCTCCTCTCTCTCTCTTCCTGCCTCGCTGCCTACTTGTGATCTCTGTCAAATAAATAAATAAAATCTTTAAAAAATATATATATTTATAATTGTAATAAGAAAAAAATAATAAGAAAATTCAGGATTTCCTCCCCTTACTCCTCCCCCAAAGACTTTTTTTGAATTATGAACAACTTGTGCATATATCTTTCCATTCTTGAGAATATAGTAATGGGATATATAATTAATATAGTATTATATAGAGATATATGTAGTTAATATAGTATCTCAATTATATTGAGAATATAGTTAATGGGATAAATTGAACAGCAGTTGAGTTGTAGTAAAATTTAATTTCAGATATTTATTTATTTATTTACTTGTGGGAGAGAGAGGTGAGAGAGAGGGGGAGAGAGAGAGAATGAGTGGTGGGGAGAGGGAGAAGCACACTCCCTGCTGAGCAGGGAACCTGATAGATACATGGCTCTATCCCAGGACCCTGGGATCATGACCTGAGCTGAAGGCAAATGCCTAACTGACTGAGCCACCCAGGTACCCCTAAAATTTAATTTTAAAATACAGTGTAGACATAAACAAAAAGGTTGCATCCAGTTAAATGTAGGGAAAAAGATATGAAAGGGTATTTATGGAAGCATAAATACAAATATTCATTATGTATATGAAAATCAAAGGAAGTTAAGACAACATGATTTTCTACTTACCAGATTTTTAAAAATTAATGAATGTGATAGGTCAAGTTTTGGTAAGGGCATGAAGAAACAAGTAATGTCATGTACAGGTAGAGAGAGTATTAAGTGGTACAGTGTATTATTTCCAAAGCAGAACACATGGCCAAGCCCCAAGTCATTGATGTGGGAAATCTCTTCTTCCTACTCCATTTGGAGGTACTACAAAGTCACACAGCCTGGGCCTGGAATGTGTACTTCTACTCCATATGTGTCCATTTTAAAATAATAGCTCGAGTAGAAGGAAGGTGTTCATGATGTTGTAAAAGAATTACTTGCTTTAAGAAATCTCTAGTAGCATGGTTCTAAAATGTGTATTTACTTTTAAGGACCATACTGTTGACATTACTAAGGTGAATGAAAATGTTTGTTCTTTGTGTGATGTTTTATTGTTAATGGTCAGTATGAGGACCATACCAAACCATGTAAGGTCCTGTATATTTTACCAGTTGTCTCCTCACCTGTTCTTCCCCGTTTGGTGGTAAAAAGGACTTTGAACATTATTAATTAGGGTACACTTAATAGATATATAACTTGGGTGCATTCAGTAGTTGGGATCTTTAGCAATGCATAAAGTACCAAGAATTAACTCCAGCATGTGACTTTTTAAATTGTCTTTCCCAAGGTCAGAGACTTAGTATGTGGCAAAACCAGTCTTGGAACACTCGTGTGTTGTCTCCTTCTAACTCTGCCAATGCACATCTTCTCTACTCAGTGGCCAGCAAATGGCCTCATTTTTCCAAAAGCCTGTTCAATAACCGTATTAAAAAGAAATGAGCCTAAAGGTGTAATCAGGTTAAGTACTGACCTTATGACTGAAGAGGCTTGTTCAGATGGCCAGACCCACATGGCTCAGGGAGTTCAGGCACCAGGCACATTTTCTGTGGGAGTAGCGATGAATAAATGTTTACCCCAAATTTGGCCCAGGCCTTTACCTGACTGCTTCATTGCCTTTGTTATTATCTTGCAGTGTTTTCATCTTTACTTTTTTAATTTAGGAGACATAAAAATGCAGAAGCTTCAATTGTTATCTCACACAAGGGCAAAGATGGCTGTGCCATATAGATTTGTTAATTACCTTTGGCCGATTCTAGCCAGGACTATAGATCAGGCAAAGTTCTCTCACCCATCGGTGGAGGGGGTGACTGGATTTGTGCAGTGATACAGATCATAAAAGATCAATGAGGTGGCTACTTCTTTTTAAATTGCCTTAGAAAGGCCTTAATTTGAATAAGCTTAACTCAAGCCTTACAACTGGAAAGAAAGTTTCCATTTGCTAATCATTTTGGGATTTAATTTTTAAGAATCGAATTTTAACTGAGATATAAAGAAAAGAAAAATTATCTTTTTTCATATAATCTTTCACAAACTGCATGTAAGTGGACATTTTTGTTTCAGTTCTCCTTTCCAGGAAAAGCTTCACCTTTCTTTCCTCCTTAAACAAAGAACATTACAATATAAATTATAATATAAACTATCATGGCAGGGACCATTCTAGCAACTACTGCATCTTTGAAATGAAAAAAAATAAAATATAAAATCTATTTTTCCATAAATGCAGAGAACAAAATGATGGTTGCTGGAGGGACAGGGGAGGGGGATGGGCAAAATAGGTGAAGGGGGGAGGGAAAGTTCAAGCTTTCAAGGTTATTGAATGAATAATAAGTCACAGAGATAAAAGGCACGGCATAGGGAATATAGTCAACGGTCTGTAGCTACCCTGTGGTACCCTGTGGTAAGCATAACATAACATACAGATTTTAATTACTGTGTTGTACACCAGAGACTAATGTAATATGCATGTCAACTATACTTCAAAAAAGAAATATTCTTAATTCTTTCATTGTTGAACAAAAGTAGAGGTAAAAGTTATTCTGATGTTATTAATGAGAGAAAATTGTTAGGAAAGGGAGACTCTAAAAGTGAAGATAAAGAGGCTTTTACTTCCAAAGTAAAAGAAAAAATAAGGTTTTATTAGGGTGGGGAAAGTGATGTTCTTTCATATATCACTATTTCAAATTTTTATGAATTAGTAAATCTAATTACTAAAAAAGTAAACTCATCATTACACTAATGTCCTCATATTCTTCAAAAAAATGTCCCAAATGACCGTGATTCAAAATGTGCCTACCTCGAAATAATGTCCTATTGAAGCAGGGGTAACATGAATCTTCAGGAAATCCCTAATTTCCATCTTTGATCTTGAATAGCAACAATGAGAAAAGACAGTCTTAAAAAAAATCTTATCCCTAAGAGCAAAGGATATGTCTAATTAAGAGATCACTCCCATTATCACAGACCCTCAGAAATGTATTTTACTTTTAAATACTTACTTTTCCTTCACAAATGGTTTTAAAAGCCTTGTATAAGATGTATGAAGTCATCTTTAGAAATGACTGTATGCTCAGGAAAATTAGAAGCATGCAGCAGTCATCATAGATCAGGGAAGCTTCATGAAAAGAACAGAAGCGACTCAGCAGGATGTAGACACTGGAAAACAGCAATTTAGAGTTTACAGACATAGGCTGAAGCTTTTAAAAGGTACTTTCACGGTAGGTGTGCTGTTAATCCTTTATTAGGCCATGGAAATTCATTGCACTGAAGAAGCAATTTCCTCAGTTAAGCAAACATCATTTTTTCCCTCACCAAGTCAGTTAAATACACCATTTTTCCTATGTAAATATTTGGGAGTGACTAACTTGGTCTTTCTTTTAAGGACTTTTAATAGCACTGTCTTCCTACCTCTAGGACTGACTGCAGATAAATCAGCTCAGCACAGGAGTGTCAAGGAAAATAAAGAAGGAAGGTCTTGAGCAACAGCATGAAGAAGAGCAAAAAATGGGAAAAAAAAGAAAAAAATGATGGGGTGGAGGGCATTGCTGGATCTGGAGAATGGCTGGGAGGAGCATCTTTCAAGAGACTGGACATCCATGAGAATAGAGAGAAAGGCTAGATGACGTTCTGAACTGTCTGGCCAAAGAGAGGCCACTCAGTAAGAGTGCACCTGCCAGGCCCTATACCCTGGGTGGCTTCTAAGATCAATTTAGAAACCTAGGAACCAATCAAAATGAGTTGAGAAGATTCCCTTCACAGCCACAATATGATCTTTGACTTGATCTTCCCAAAACAGTCTTTGACTTGATCTTCCCAAAACACACTCTTCCAGACATTCTGACTATCCCTCATGAACCTCCTATCCAAATCCACTCTGCTTATTTGACCCTCTGGAATTTCTCTGAAGTTACAGGCAATGCTGAAAGCGTGGTAAATACTTGAGAGAGAGAGAGAGTACCTAGAAAACTGTGGGCACTGTCCTTCTTGCCTCTCTGTTCATTTTCTCCCTGTCCCCTTTTTTTCTCAGCAGTTGCAACATTTTCTTCCTCCTACTTTGCTCAGCCTCTTAATGGCCTTTCCTCCATTTTTCCAAGTTAATACCCAACCTATTTTTTTGCAATCCAGTTCAAATTCTACCACTTGCTTTTTTTTTCCCCATCAGAATTAATAACTTCCATTTCCCATTGTTCCTTGTTCATACCCAGCCCATTTCCCAACCCATTTTTTGAAATCCAGTTCAAATTCTACCACTTGCTTTTCTTTTCCATCAAAATTAAAGGTTTCCTACCCTATATTCCTATAACAATTGATATTTTAGTTTTACAGATCTTGTCTCTCCCACTGGACCACAGACTTCCTGAGTGGAAGTCCATGTCCAGTTAGCATCGTAGACTTCATAACATCTGGCACAATGCCACACATAGTGTGTGTTCATATGTTTGTATACCCTAATAAATAAAGTATTTCCAAGGAGTATTTGCACTTTAATAGAGAATTTTTAAAAGATGTAATGTCTTCTTAATCTAAAGGATTAAATTCCCATGAAACTTCTAGAAGGCAGAAGGTAGATTTTGGTAGGACACTTTCCAAATCCTGCCACATAGTCTCCTTTTTGCAATAATCCTGCCTCTAATGGCCTGTGATGCATTTTGAACACCAACATTATTTTGCAAGAATTCTTTTGATTTATTCATTTAACTAATAAAAACCATAAGGCTTTGTCAGTAATCAGGCTCCCTGAGTCATTGATCAGCCACATACTAATTCCAAGTAAAACCATAGAGTGAATTCCTCTGGGTACTTTCTTTGAGTGCTAATGTGTGGTTCAATTTGCTTGTAATAAAAATGAACTAACCTCAACAAAATAGTCTTTCAATGATAGTAACAGTGCTCAGAATAACCAGTTTGTAAATCTGGCTCTACCCCAGATAGTTGTGAGACTCAGGCATTGATTTCTTTTCATTTATTTATGTATTTAATTAGTATTTATTGGGCTCCCACTAACTGTCAGGCATTGGGTTAGCTCTTTGAGATCTAATAGTAAATGGGAGGGCATGGCTCCTCTCTAGTACTATTCTGGAGAATACTGACCTGGATGGGTGGATGTAAGAAAATTTTACAAATTATACAAATATTGTAACCTTAGAAAAATGGTAATCTTCATCACATGAGGACTAATTGTAATACTAGTATACTGTCCATCCCTCCCTTTTCGGCTTGAGCCTTTTATATGTATATGCATTATATGTATATTTGGGGAAAAAAATCTGACATTTATGGAGCATTTTTATGTTTTAGGTTTTGTAGTAGGTTAAAGGGTACCTACCAAAAGATACAGCCATGTTTCCAAACTTGTGAATGTGACCTTATTTTGAGTAGATGTAATCAAGATGAAATCATCCTGGATTATTCAGGCGGGCCCTAAATCCAATCTGAGTGTCCTCAGAAGAGACAAGAAGAAAAGATATAGAAGTCCATGTTTTTAAGGAGGCAGAAATTAGAGTGATACAGCCAGAAGCCAAGGAACACCTAAAGCCACCAGAAAGCACCTGGAAGGCTAGGAGCTTCTGATGTGTGCAGGGATGACAGGTGCAGCCCTGTCAATACCTTAATTTTGGACTTTTGGCCTCTGAGAAAATAGATTTGTATTCTAGTAGATTTCCAGTTGTGGCTGCCCAAGCCTTTAATACTGGCCTCTTCATAGATATTTGAATATACTGTCATATTTAATCCTGTCTTGAGACTTCTGGATGAGATTAGGTCTAAAACTGAGAAGAAGACGAAAGCTCAGAGAAGTTACGGGATTGCCCGTGTTCTCACATGGTAGTAAATGCTGGAGACTTGACTTAAACTCGTGTCTACCTTGCCCCAAAGCCTATACCCTTTCTGCTTGACTAGATACATTCATATTAGGGCAGCAGAAATGAGTAATAAATTCACTTGTTCATCATGCAAAGCATTCTTCATCACTCCCAATTATGGAGCCTATTAGAGTACGCTGGATACCAAACGTTCAGGTAAAGGCAGGGCTCAGAGTGCATTCCTTGACCTGTGTTTCTCTACTTTGCATATTTATTTTATCTTGAAGTTTCTTTTTTTATAATACAAATTATATTTTCTTCACTAACTTATAATATTTTTCAGGCAAATTTCCCATTCCTCTTTCCCCTTCCTATCACACTCATATTAATACACATGTCCTATCATATGCAGATAACTGTAATATACAATTCAGTCCTGATGCTAATGTGTGATAATTATATATTTTTCTTGAATGTTAAAATGGCATTTTCTTCTTGGTGACTATATACTAATATATAATCTTGTTTCAAAATTTTCTTTCCCCCAATTAGGCTGGTTGCTTCTAAGCATAGTAGATTAGGTAATATTTCCTCTCAAGAATATAACATTCTTCTAGGTTTTAAAAATTATAGATAAAAGAAATTATGCTTAAATAAACACTTCCATGTGGAATTAATGTCTCCTCGAAGGTAATTTATCTCATTGCTGAGAAGGCATTTGTAGGAACAGTTAATGAGAAAGGAATGCAATTGTATTTTAAAGTAGCTGGTTGTCATTGATCTCTGATCTTGTCTACAAAAAATTTCATTCCAGGAGGGAATCATTTGTAGTATCTGAAATTATGTGGTTTTACTTTAATTTATCTAAGAGTTAAAGCAGTTCTATTAGCCTGACACTTATTGACAATGCCCCTTGCTGATTGTATCCAAGAAGTGCTTGGATTCTTCCCAACTCTTCTTTGATTCATAAAGCTGCTTACCATAGCACTGGGGATCTTTATTGAAGAAGTAACTTTTGATTAAGTTAAATGGAGAGAAAGGGAATTTCTAACCTACTTCTATTGCTTACAGAAGCATAATTAAGTTTTGGGATAAGAGATTTTCAGTGACTTTTAAAAAAAAATCAATGATCAGGTAGTGTGATCTTGGAGACGACACAGTTACAACACAAAAGGCATTTTAAAGATAAAAGGAAAAACGAGGACCAAACTATGGCATGATTTCTGCTTTGTTTTTCTAAGAATAGGGATGATCTTACTAAAGCATTCTTTATTTTTTGAGGCTCTGTTTATGCAACAATTCAAATGAGTTAAAACACCATAGACTTTGAGACTGGGAGGGAGCCCGAGATCATTTCCACCAAACCCCACTGAATTTCATAGATCTCAACCTAGAGTTAAAGATGGTGGAAGTAGGATCCATACCTTATGGGCACAGTGGTTGAACTGATCTGGGTAAGCATAAAGAAGTTTTGTTTAAAATTATAAGCATCTATGTTTTTCATTCTGCTTTAGAGAGTTTTTGAGTGGACCCCATTTCTCTAACATACATGTTGCTTTGATTTTCCTGCTGTTTACATTAGAATTGAAGGGAATTCATGGATTAGGCATTTAATGGCAGGCAGATAATATATAGGTCTCAGTTAAAGTTCTCAGAACTTTACCTTTATACCTTGGCTATCCATGCATACCTAAAGTGAATTTTCAATTACTTAGCATTTGTAGTTTTCTTGTGATTTTTAAAAATTAAATGTCAAGTATAGCCCAACACATATTGAAGACTTAGAGTAGTTTCATCTCCTTTTTCCCTAAACTCTTTTGTGGGCACCTGCCCAAGCCATACTGTCTGGTCTCTTCTCTGGCTTACTTCATCTACCAGTATTGGTAGTGATGGTCATGGGCATGTCCCAGAACTTTGGTATTTGTTTTAGGTTCCTTGGAAACTGCTTCATGAAAAGGGAAGAAAGGAGAACAGGGTACCATTAAAAGAAGGAAATGACTCTCCTAGTGATTATCCTTTCGAATGCTAATCACTTGGCAGTCCTTAAGGCCTTTGGATTCTGACTCCCATTAGATTTACATAAATCCCCTTGAAAGTTGAATGACACTTTCATGGCATTGGTATGAGCACCAAAGGTATTGACGTGGGAGTAATTTGTGTAGGTGGGCAATATTTTATTATTGTTTAGGTTTCCGGACACATGGTGATCATAAAAAGCAAACCGACAGATTTTATTGTTGTATTTTAATTTTCTGAAGATGATATACTCAGTATTGGTATGCTATTGGTGACAGGTTATGTAAATATATGTAAGAAGAGAGATATATTAGCTCTTTTAAAATGGCATATTTATTTGAAGTTGGATGCCTGAGCATATTATATCTATGACGTATTTCAGTGTGCAGTGACTATATACTTGCATATATGTGTTTTAGGGATTGCTCAAATAAACATTCAGACTCCTAGGACCACCCCATAGACCATATTTGGCACCAATCTAATAAAAATGATATACGGAAAAAAAGCACATCTTGTTAACAGAGCAGAGTTAGACATTTCTTTTCTAAAGGAGATATTGATGGAGCCAACCAGGAGTTATTTTCTCCCAGGTGATAGCTCACATACAAGGAGATGACAGTCACATTAACTAAGTTCTGGAGCCTTCCTTACTTACTTAGAGGTTTTCATTCTCCACAACAGCCAAAATATCTTGTATTATCCCCATAGGCCTTCTTTCCAGTGGTGGTTAGGGAGCCATGTATGGACATAAGAGTCACTGTACTCAGGGGAGCCCAAATCATGTATCTTCATGGGTTGTCCCCATCAGGAATGATCATTTCTTTGTGGTTCCTCTCAGTCCGGATAAAGTCTACCAGCAGGGATCGTTTCTGTTCTAATCAATATTGGCTTGTAACAGAGATGATATTTATCTGGTCCCTAGGGAAACAAAGCCAGAGAGCTAACCAAAGGTCAGATTCTTATGAAACAGGGCAAGGGATTGTATTAAATGATTGCCTACACTGGGTCATGGAGGGTCAAATTTAACCACTCATAAGTCAATAACCATGCCTTATTAAAACGATAATTTATTTTCTCAATTAGATCTTTACCTTTTTGCTAAGCCCACCATAGAGATACTAGGCAAAAAGATGTATTTTACTTGTTCATGTCTTATCTTTATATTCTTGTCCCTCAACCTTATTTCTTGGTAAAGACATGACTGGTTTTATTCTCAGTGCTTCTCTCAAATATTTTATATTTACCAAAATAATATTTTTATTTTCGTGAGTAAAGCATGTTTCTCAGAATGTATCAGAATGACTCATTGGGGGTTTTCTCTCCTATAGCCATCATAAGGATTGGGCTATGATGACCAAAATATAACATTAGTCCTTAATACAGTACCCTAGAATTAATGTGCAAATGTCCAAAGCTGTAGGCATATGGGCTTGGCGTAGGAGTGTTTATGTTTGCAAAGGCATTTTCTAAAATGACAGTGCTTCTTATGAATACTGTTGAGGCAAACATTTCACTTCAGTCTGTTGGGGAAGCAAAGGGATTGTGAAATATTTTCATTGATTTTCCTTCCTCCTAGAAGAAGTAGAAATTCTTGCATTACTTTAGTTTATGAGTGAGTATAAACTTGGGATTCGTGGTCTTGAGAACAGCATGTAAGCACAGTATGATGATCCTCTCAGGAAAGCCAGCACTTAGCAAACACCTGTTACTGAAACTCTGTGCCCAGTTTGACACCATAATTCTAAAGATTAAAGAAATTTAGGCATGAGGCATACTAAGAAGATTACAATATTATGGTAGTAAAGACATAAGAATGGAGATTATTTAGTCTGACAGAGAAAGGATAAAAAGGTAACCAATCTAATGTGTAAATCCAAATATTTTTACTTTTACAATTTACTAAAATTTATAATGAAGTGTGCCATGGTCTTTCTGTAGGGAATGGTTGTCTTACATCCTATTTATTGTATCAGAACCAGGCCTGTGGTGCATTTTTTGGAAAGGAGCTAAGTACTTGTAAAATTTTTCATTAAGCTTACTGAATTTTGTCCTCTTTTAGGGTGAACTGTATGCATGTTACACTTGTACTGGCAAATGACATTTAACGGAAAAAGAGGAATTAAAATCAGAATGGAAATGTTTTCTTTCTCAACTGGTATATCAACCAATGATTAGAGGATGATGTAAGATAGCATATTATTTATTATGAAGACATGTGGTAAAACTGGTATAAAATATATGACAACAGGAAGCATCTTAGGAAGGTCTGTTCTTTAAATTGACCTCTTCCATCTCTGGGAATGAGTGTATAAGGGTTTAGTGAGGGGATCTTTCTGGTCTATAGAGAATCATTTCCTTTCCTAAAGGTAACATTTAATAGGCAAGTAGGTGAAGATATATTCTTAGTAGATACTATTCAAAGAACTATGATATTCATCACAACAGTGATAAATTGTATCACTGAGATCTATAGTGGATGTCCCCCCACCAAGAATTTGATGTTATACATTCTATTTGTAAGGAATGATAATCTTGTATCCATTACTCACATAGAAAATACTCCAACTGTATAAGATGTAACAATTTGCTAAAATCCTTTTATTTACCTGATTTTTAAAAATTAATTTCTTCTTCTCTGGCCATTTTATTTTGGTACTTCTTTGGGTATTTAATTATTTTATTTAATAATTCAACTGATATTTATTGCCTTCCTGTTATGTGTGAGATGTTTTTAACACTTGGTAGCTTGGAGGATGGAAAGAAAATGAATACTTGCCATGCCCCCACTCCTAGGAATTTTTAATCTAATTTTGTGTGTGTGTGTACATGTGTGCGTGTTGTTACTTGTGTTAAGAGGAGACAGAAAAAATAAATAAGGGAAATTAAATGAGATAAAGCTCAAACCAGTGGAAATTTCTTTGGTTAGAAAATGGAAGAAATATTCCAACAAGTGAACAATATTAAAAAATTCTCTCTTGTAATTCTGGCCAGATGAGGAAACATTGGCTATTATACAAAAATTAAATGTGTTGATTATTTCATGATTTAAAATACTCAAAGAGTGGGGTTCATAGGGCATTTTTACAGAGGGAAGGAATTTACTAAATTGACACGTGGCTTTTTTATGTCTTTGAACTTTTCAACATTTCTAAGAAGTAATTACAAAAAGATTGAGGGTTATTTGCAGATGGCTCAGAGAAAGAAAAAATGATAATAAACACAACACTTAGATTTCAACTGCTTTTAGTAGGATCTTTGTCAATAGAACATTGCAGACTCCCAATACAAATGACATATCCTTAATCACTCTGTATTTTATTACCCTATAATTGTTTATTTTTTAAATTTAAATTTAACCAAGTTATTTATTTTTTTTGGTATACAACATAATGATTATAACAAAATATTACAGTAAGTTTAATTACCATTTATCACCTTATATAGTTAAATTTTCAATTTTTTGAAGTCTTTATTTAAATTTTATTAGTTAACACACAATATAATATCAGTTCCAGTGTGCAGTATTGTGATTCGGCACTTCCATACAGGACCCAGTGCTCATCACAAGAAGTGCATTTCTTAATCCCCATCATCTGTTTAACCCATCCTCCCCACCCACCTGTCTCTGGTAACTATCAGTTTGTCCTCTATAGTTACGAGTCTGTTTCTTGTTTTACTTTCCTCTTTTTTTCCCTTTGCTCATTTCTTTTGTTTCATAAATCTACATATGAGTGAAATCATATGGGATATGTCTTTCACTGACTGACTTACTTAGCATAATACTATCTGTCTCCATCCATGTTGTTGCAAATGTCAAGATCTCATTCTTTTTTATGGCTGAGTAATATTCTAGTATAAAGTACACATGCATGCACCTGCTCTCCCCCCGCCCCACACCATCTTCTTTATCCATTCTTCAGTCAGTGGACTCTTGAGCTGTTTCCATAATTTGTCTGTTGCAGATAATGCTGCACATCAGGGTGCCTGTATCCTTTTGAATTACTATTTTTTGTAGATGTATTATCTCAAATTTCACTTGTTTTCCTATGTCTAGGTATCTATGTACCTATTTAGCACCCCAAATTAGGATGTAACTTCTATAAGAAGAGTAATTTTGTCAGTGATATTCACCACTGTGATCTTAAGTGCCGGAGAGGATTTCAATAAATATTTGCTGAAAGAAGAAATATAAGTGAATAAATAAATCTATAACAAAAGCATTGAAATTATGTGAAGATTGTTTTAAGTCATGTCCTAAGTAAATTGCATATATACAAAGTAGAGGAAACTTATGTTGATGCTTTTTCAACTGACAAGTTTTAATTTAGGAACTGCTTTATGAAGAACAAAAACCAAGAAAAATACTATGATTTTAATTGCTCTGAAGCTTAAAAGGAACTAGTGAGCACTTAAATGTGAATACAGTCTTGAATAGCTTGAATTAAAAAGACTTGTGGATAAGGGAGGTAATAGCCCCATTATGTTTTGTATTAATAAGAAATTTTCTTAAGAGTATGTTTAAATTAGGTCTTTTTTAGTAATGTGTCTTCAGAATATCACTATAAAAGTGAAGAGGAATTTAGAAGTCATCTAATTTTGGAGACGTTTGAGGGGATTGAACTGAAGAATTAGAAGACAGAATTCAAGGGAGTTACTGCTGTTGAAAAATGACAAAAGAATCCTAGAAAGTGGAGAACCAGAAAGGAAGAGCTTCATGTGTGAACTTGTCTAGATGACTTCTGAAATCTCTCTGGATGACATCTGAAATATTCTGAAATGACCCAGATGTTTTTCATGGCACAATAGTGTTCTGGATCTCCTTCTTCCTTGTATGTTGTTTCGATAAATTCCTTAATAGTCTTGTCTTTCTTGCTTCCAAATGTAGGCTGTAGCCATAAACAAGTATTTGATTTTCTGTATTTCTGACTCTATAGTTATTCCCTAGGGAGGCTAATATATTGCTTTCTTTCGTGTGCTTTAAGTGTTCTAACTGAACTTGCTAAATGGGTGGTTCTAAAAATAGGAATCTCCAAGCTTATTTTCTTTCTTGAGCCTCAGTTTTGAATTTGTAAGCATTTCTTTGATATCTCCATTTGATTTATTCATTTTACACAAAAGGAGTTTCTGGTCTAGTTAAGTGGAGTCCTATCATAAATCCTAAAGCCATCTTTGCTCTATATCTTTTAAATTTTACTGAATTATCTATCATCAGCTCCTTGGACATTCCATTATTGAGTCTATTGTGCTTTTGTTTCCTTCTGGCTTAACTGCCACCACCATAGCTTTTTACTTCATAAATTTATAGATGAATTACTCTAGTGGATCATACTCAGACTTTTGGCATTCTATATATCATTACTAGGTTATGATTACAGTGTCCTCCTATTTTCCTCTGCCCAAATTCTCACCCTTTTATTACTCCTTCATAATCAGAGTGACATTTTATTTTTTAAGATTATTTATGCATTTATTTGTCAGAGAGAAAAGGAAAGAGAGAGTGCAAGAGCAGGGAGAGCTGCTTTGGCAGAGGGTGAAGCAGGTTCTCTGCTGAGCCAGGAGCCCAATGTAGGTCTCAATCCCAGAACCCTGGGTTCACAACTTAAGCTGAAGGCAGACACTTAACCAACTGAACCATCCAGGTGTCTCCAGAGTGATATTTTAAAAGTACAATTCGGGTTATATATTTTTCCATGTAAAATAAAATTACTTGGATGTCTACCAGATAAAGTTCAAATTCCTCTCCATGGCCTTCCGGGCCTCTTATTCATTGTCGTTATTTCAGATACTGCCTCTCTTTACTGCAGAACTTATGCCTCAGCTCTGTGGAAAGACCTTTCATTACCTAAATGTGTCATGCTCAATCCCCACTTCCATGCTTTTATGGATTTTCCCTTTCTCTGGGCTTGGCAAACTCCTACATGCATTAAGATTCCACTCAGAAATAACCTCCTCTTAGACATCTTCGATGACACTCCCCAACCTCCAGTCCAGAGAGACAGGTGAAGAAAACACCCCTTAGTTAAGAAAAACGCTGTTTGCCAGAATTGACATTTCTTCACCCTCTTCCCTTGGCTCTCCTGATTTTCTTTTGATTTTTTTTCTGTCCCTTCTCGACCTATTTTGATATCCATCTCTGAAGTGAGTCTTTCACTATATTGTCTTTAGAGCATCCTATTTACTTTCAGAAAATTTTACTAAATTTTAACTACTCATTATTCCTATATATTTGTTGTCTATCAACCCCCACTCTGGATTATAAGTGCTATGGTGTTACCCCATGGTGTTTTTGCCCCGTCCCTAACACAATGAGAAATGTTTAAAGCATTCATTTGTTAGTTGTTGAGAAGAAAAATAAATGCATGCACAAAATGTTTTACTTTAAACATCTCTTATACCACATTATGAATTTCTTTCTTTTAAAAAGATTTTATTTATTTATTTGACAGAGAGAGATAGCAAGAGAGGAAACACAAGCAGGGGGGAGTGTGAGAGGAAGAAGCAGGCTCCCTGCCAAGCAGGTAGCCCAATGCAGGTCTCCATCCCAGGATGATGATGGGATCATGACCTGAGCCAAAGGCAGATACCCAATAACTGAGCCACCCAAGTGCCCCCAAATTATGAATTTCTTAAGGAATATATGGTGTTTTATTTTTCTTTGTAAACCTAGTTTTTATTTTCATGCTGATACCTAGCATGTGCTAAATTTATTGCTAAATAAAATTAGAATTACGAGAGAAGAGTGTGTGTGTGAAAAGGGAAGGAGAGAGTAATCTGACTGGGAAGTGGTGGAGGAGAAGATTAGGCAAAGAATCCATAACTACTTAAAAGCAATTTTATATTATCTTTATTTCTAAGATGAGAGAGAGGAATAGGGATTCAGGCATATGGATTAACATAAATTAACATTTTACTCATCCTAAGTATGGCAAATCTCTGTTTTAACATAAAATGTTTTGCATATTTCACTCATAAAAAGGTAGAATTAATTATACTCAAAATTACATGGCAGTGTGTACCTTATACCTACAATTAACAAATATAGATAGAAATGTCGCATGAATTGGGGAAAGCTGGGGATGTGGGGTTTGTTGTGGTATTCTTGGGTTCTATTTGGTAAGACTGGTTCATTTCTGGGAATGTGACCAGATGAGTTTTGTAATTTTTCTCTTGTAGATTAGCTTTTTTAGAAAATTACTAAAATGTGGGTGCCTGGGCGGCTAAGTGGGTTAAAGCCTCTGCCTTCGGCTCAGGTCATGATCCCAGGGTCCTGGGATCGAATCCCGCATCGGGTTCTCTGCTCAGCAGGGAGCCTGCTTCCCCCTCTCTCTCTGCCTGCCTCTCTGCCTACTTGTGATTTCTGTCTGTCAAATAAATAAATAAAAAATCTTAAAAAAATTACTAAAATGTATTAAAGCCATCACACAATTCAATAAAATTTACTTATAAAATAACAAATTTAAAATCAGAAATGAGGCTATCAGTGAACAGAAGAGTATAAAAATAGGACTGAATTATTCAAAAGCAGAGGATTCTTTTTTACATTGCCTTAAAAAATGTTTTGGGTCTCCATACCATGGATGAATTGAAATAAATCAAAATATCTTTTTTTTTTTTTCTATTCGCTATGAATGGTTAAAGTTTTGTAGGGAGCCAGATAGAAATGTTTAGCCTGTGGCTCAGAAGAACATGCTGTCCATGAAGCTTGACTTGGTGTCACCTTAGTTATTACCTGCTGTGTTTCCTCAGTGCTTAGGCCCTATCCTAGGACAATAAGGTCTCTATTCAGGGTCAGCTGGATGCAATGATTTCATTTACTATAGCCCTCTGTCCTATGTCTGTCTGTGATCAGGGCATTTGTCATTACCAGGTACAATGACAAGCTCCATCATCCATTATAATGGACTGAATATTTGTGTCTCCTTCCCCCACAACCCCACCCCCGTCATAAGTTGAAATCCTAACCCCGGATGTGATGATATTAGGTAGTGAGGCCTTTGGGAGGTATTTGGATCATGATGATAGAGCCCTCATGAATGGGATTAGTGGCCTTATAAAAGAGCTCTCTTACTGCCCTGTGCCATGTGAAAATAGAACCAGGAGACAGCTGTCAATAAATCAAGAAGCAGGCTTTCACCAGGCACTAGATCTGCTGTATGTTGGTCTTCCCACTCTCCAGAGATGTGAGAAATAAATGTTTAAGCCGCTCAGTCTGTACCAATTTGTTATGATAACAGTCCAAACTGATGACTAAGACACCCAGTTATCCAACGTTGTCTCTTCTATTCTGAATTTTACACTTAATTCTCTCTGTATCTTTTTCCATGTTGTTAATCTTAAGGGGTTTGGGTTTTCTCTCTGCCTCAGTTCAAATTTAATAAGCTCCTAATACTTCACACCTTTGACTCAAGGGCACTGGGGCACTAGGACATCTTGGCTTGTCTTCTTGTGAGGCAAGTTGTAATCATCCCAAGCATGAGGACAAGCCTGACACAGTGGCCTTATCTATGAGGGTTAGCTATGAGATTCACATTAAAGGTTGTCAAAAGATAGGCAGGTAGGGAGAGCTCCTGCAAAGAACATGCCTACCTTGAGAGTCAACAAGAAACTCTGAAAACTGAAGCTGTGTTTCTTGGGAGTTCAGAACTTCCTAGTATATTCCATCCTGAAAGAGAATTGGCAAAAGTAGATCCATTTCTCCTGATGGGGAAGGGACACTCTTAAATCAGTGACCTACCCCTATAACCAAGGAGAAGTGACATGTTCTAAGCCCAATTTCACTCTTTTCTAGGGTTTATATTCTCTTTGGCTGAGTCCTACAGGTAAAATGCTTTCCAAGGTCAGATAAGAAATATAGTAAGTGAGCCAGAAAGGTCCATGGTGATCATCCACAAATATGATATGACATGTGCCACTGAAATGGATGCCCACCACTTAGGCACTGACATTTTTTTTTTTGTATGTTTTGTTATTGCTTTATTCCTTGCTATTTAGGCTTATGTCTCAAGAAAAACTATGCATCTGAACTTTTATGAGAAATTCTCCAATTTTTAAATATTCTGAACTACATCATATTAAAAAATTGTCATGGATCAATCCAACAAGAGGATATAATAATTATAGAATCTATGCGCCCGACATTGGAGCACCTAAATAAATAAGGCAACTATTAATGGGTATAAGGGGAGAAACTGGTGGTAATACAGTAATAATAGGGAACTATAATACCCTTACATCAATGGGTAGATCATCCAGCCAGAATATCAATAAGGAAACAATCTAATGACACATTAGACCAAATGGACATAACAGAGTTATATACAGAGCATTCCACCCAAAACCACAGAATACACATTATTCTCAAGTGCACATGGAACAATCTCCTGAACTGATCATGTTAGGCCATAAAACAAATTTCAATAAGCTTAAAGAGATTGATATCATATTGTGCATTTTTTCCTAACCACAGTCGTATGAAACAAGAAATTGATCACAAGAAAAAAAACCCTGGAAAATGTACAAACATATGGAGGCTGAACCACATGCTGCTGAACAACCAATGGGTCGATGAAGAAATCAGAGAAGAAATAAAAAAACACATGGAGACAAATGAAAATGAAAGCACAATGGTCCAAAAGCTTTGGGACACAGTGAAAACTGTTCTAAGAGGGAAATATATGGTGGTACAAGCCTATCTGAAGAAACAAGACAAAGCTCAAATAAAAAAATCTAACCTTATACTTAAAGGAACTAGAAAAATAACAGAGGGTTGAAGGAAGGAAATATTAAAGATCAGAGCAGAAATAATGACCAAGAGGCTAAAAAAACAATAGAAAAGCTCAGTGGAACCAAGGGCTGTTTTTTTTTGGAGAGATACAAAAAAATTGATGGACCTTGAGTCAGACTATTAAGGAAAAAGACAGAGGACCCAAATAAATAAAATCAGAAATGAAAGAGAAGTAACAACTGACACTACAAAAGATTATATAAGAATACTATGAAATATTGTATGCCAGCAGATTGGACAACTTAGAAGAAATGGATAAATTCCTAGAAATGTACACTCTTCTAAAAGTGAATCAAGAAGATATAGAAAATCTAAGCAGACAATTACTGGTAACAAAATTGAATTGGTGATAAAAAAAAAAAAACCAAACAAATAAACAAACAAATGAAAGTCCAAGACCTAATGCTTTCACAAGTGAATTCTACTAAACATTTAAAGATCAGCTAATACCTATTCTCCTCAAACTATTCCAAATACAGAAGAGGAAGGAGTGCTTCCAAAAACATTCTTTGAGGCCAGTATTACTATTATACCAAAACCAGAAAAAGACACCACACACACCACATAGACACACCACACACACACACACACACACACACACATACACACACACACAGCCTACAGACTGAAATTCCTGATGAATACAGATGCAAAAATCCTCAACATAATATTAGCAGACCACATTCAATATCAACAGCATATTAAAAGGATCATTTTTACCACAATTAAGTGAGATTTTTTTTTTTTCTGGGGATGCAAGAATGGTTCAATATTCACAGATCAAACTACACAGTACACCAAATCAACAGAACAAGGATAAAAATCATATGATTATCTCAATAGATAGAGAAAAGGCTTTTGACAGAATTCAACATCCATTCATGATAAAAACACTCAAGAAAGTGAGTTTCGAGGGAGCATACCACGGCATAATAAAGGACATAGATGACCCAGTTAACATCATACTCAATGCTGAAAACTGAGAGTGTTTTCTCTAAGATCAGGAACAAGACAAGGATGTCTGCTCTTACTACTTTTATTCAACACAGAACTGGAAGTCCTAGCCACAGCAGTCAGACCAAAAAAATAAAGAAAAAGAAAAAGAAAGAAAGAAAGAAAGAAAGAAAAGACATCCACATTGGTAGGGAAGAAGTTAAACTGTCAATATTTGCGAATGTCATAATACTGTAGATAGAAAACCCTAAAGTTTGGCAAGGATGTGGAGAAAAAAGGAACCCTTGTGCACTAAAGTATGAATGCAAATAAGTGCAGTTACTATGGAAAGCAGTCTTCAAAAATTTAAAAATAGAACTACCCTATGACCTAATAATTGTACCTCTGGGTATTTACCCAAAGAATATGAAAATGCTGGGGCACCTGGGTAGCTCAGATGATTAAGTGTCTGACTCTATTTTGGCTCAGGTTGTGATCTCAGGGTCATGGGATCCTGCATGGAACCTGCTTAAGATTCTCTTTCTTGTTCTCCTACTGCCTCTCTCCCACTCTCTCTCTAAAAAAGAAAAAAAGGAAAATGAAAACTCTAATTTGAAGGTATACATGCACCCCTATGTTTATTGCAGCATTATTTTTAATAGCCATGGCATGGAAGCAACTTGAGTGTTCATCAATAGTTGAGTGGATAAGGAAGATATGGTACACACACACACACACACACACACACACACAATTATGTAGTCATGAAAAAGGATGAAATCTTGCCATTTGCAATGACATGGATGGATCTAGAGGGTATTATTCTAACTGAAATAAGTCAGACTGAGAAAGACAAGTACCATGTGATTTCACTCGTATGTGGAATCTATAAAAACAAAACAAAGGGAAAAAAACAGCAATAAAGTAGAATAAATCTGATAAATACAGAGAACAAATGATGATTGTGAAGGGAGGGTAGTGGGAGAATGGTCAAAATGAATGAAGGGGTATGGGAGATAGAGGCTTCCAGTTATGGAATGAGTAAGTCATGGGACTAAAGGTACAGCATGGGGAAAATAGTTCATGTTATTGTAATAGTATTGTATTGTGACAGAAGGTAGCTACACTTGTGATAAGCATATCATAATGTATAGAGATGTGAATCACTGTTATACACCTGAAACTAATGTAACATTGCTTGTCAAGTATACTCAAAAAAACTTTCCAATAATTTTAAACAATTTTTTTGTGAGGTCAAATAAAGCTTACAGGAAGGACAAATCTGCTTACCATGCTACGATGTATGCTCCAGGGGGAACAGGGAGGATATGGAGTTGAGTGTTCTTCAGCTTTGAGGATAATACTGCTTTTCATCCATTGGACATCTCAGTTTTGGTCCCAGGCACTCCAAAGCTAAGATGTTATTTTAGCCTCAAGAACTTGCTGTGCCCTTTGCAAGGATCATTATCCTTGGAACCTGGTACCTTAATGACGAGACCACTGCAGTAAAGCAGAATGGTAGATTCCTTTCATACTACATAAGTCATTGCTTTGATCTTAAGGGAATTATTTGTGAAATCATTTTGGGACCTTAATAGTGTGGTCTAGCAGGTAGGCTGTGGATAGTATAATAACTTTTAAGTTTTATTTTCTAGCTCTTTATAGAAAAAGTTTGCCAGCATCTTGCCAAGTCAATCAAACTGAGAAAACTTGGTTGGACTGGTGGCTGACTTGTTGGCTATTGACTGGCTTAGTAGCAAGTGGGTGGCTTTGTTACTGGTGGCTGTGAGACTGGAGACTAGTGACTATGAGTCAATGACAGGAAACTGATCTGGTAACTAGTGATTGGGGTTGGTCATTGGTGACTATAATTTAGCTGTAGGGGACTAAGACTTGGTGACTAGTGATCATGATATTATCACTGGTGACTGTGGCTTGGTTTTAAGTGACATAGTTCGGTGATTTGTGACTGTGAACTGGTGGCTATGGCTTAGTAACTGGTGATTGTGACATAGTTACTGGTGACCATGGCCTGATTTTAGGGGACTATGAATTGATGACTATGACTTGGTGACTCATGAATGTGAACCAACCTATGGCTTGGTTATAGGTGACTGAACTATTGCCTATGGTTTGGTGACTTGGTGAGTGTGACCTGGTGACTACCCAAAGTCTCACCTCAGAAACATTAGGAATCCTGGGGTTTGGGAAGCAAGATTAATTTCTCAGCCATTACTACTATTAAGATTGTGCCTTAGTTGTTGAGACTTTGGGTAAAAACTGTAAAGGGCTCACCCAGGTCTACTTTTTGTTGTGCAGTTATGGAAAATGCAGAGATTGGTTTTTAGTCACTTACATAGAGATGTATTTTTTAAAGGAAATGGAATTTAATGTTTTATAAAATGGTTAATGTGTGGGAAAGGCTGAATAGTTCTCTATTTTTTTCTTCCCTTACTAAAATTGTAGTTAATGCCCACTTCACAGCCATTGAGATTTTGACTGAATATCTTATTTTCTTTGAGTTTTATAATTCCTTTCTTATAGAGAGACATATTCTTACCTCAGGATTGTTTCATAAAACATTAACCTTCCATAAAGGCTTATTAAAAGTTTTAAAATTGGCTTTATAGTGACATTAATCAAGTAGAGTATAGCAAGAAACATGTGAATCCTCCTTACATTTAGTAAATTTTCATTGTATCAATCATAAAACCCATATGTTCTTTTCTGTACATGGGCTAAGTGAGGGAGTGAAACAGATTGTTAAATGTAGAAATTAAAGAAAGTGCAGCTCTGTGGCAATAATGGTGTTACAAATGCCAAACTTCTTACATGTGAAGGTCAGAGAAGTTATTTTTTACAAGGACATTGGGTATAATATCTAAAGAATTTGGAAGGGTCAGTCATTTTTTTGAACATATATCATGGTCCTTGGAAGATAGTTCCTCTGGTCTTTGAATCCCCTTACCCTCAATTCTCAATTTAAGAAAGGGTTGCTGACATGGGTGCCTAGGTGGATCAGTGGGTTAAGCCTCTGCCTTCAGCTTAGGTCATGATCTCAGGGTCCTGGGATCGAGTCCCGCATCGGGCTCTCTGCTCGGCAGGGAGCCTGCTTCCTCCTCTCTCTCTCTCTGCTTGCCTCTCTGCCCACTTGTGATCTCTCTCTGTCAAATAAATAAATAAAATCTTTAAAAAAAAGAAAGGGTTGCTGACAGGAGGTATTTGTAGCCACAAGAAGTTAAGTCCCTGTCATACTGAAATCCGTACTTTTCCTGGGGTACATATTTCTATTCAGATGGAATAAAACTTAACTATTCTAGTATGAACACATACTGAGGTCTTTTTTTGCTTTTTGTGTCTAACTCATCAGTTCCACTTTTACCTCATTTTTAAATCTTCTTGATCTTTGTTTTACACACAACTTTCATACATAAGTGCTTTCCGAGCTGGGTAAACCACATCACCTCTCTGGGCCTTAAGTGCTCATCTACTGAAGGAACGAGCTCTACAGTGTTTTCTGGTCTGAGAGTTTCTGGAAGAAAGACTCTCAGACTATATCTATGACAAAATCATTACTAGAGAAACTGAATTGTTTTCCTAAAAACAGCTTTGGGCTGCATGCAGTCTTGCACCATCCATACCCCCCTTCTACACAACCCAAGACTGACTGCCTGCATAAATGGGATAGCTAATTGACAGCTGAGCTAACACACTTACATGAGCTGTACCATCTTGGTACATAAGGTGTTCCTTTATTAAGTTGACTGAGGTAATTAGAACCACTGAATACTAAATAATACCCATTAAAGTTCTAATACTTTTCCCCAGGTATTTAACAACCTCCAGTAAAAGGAGTAATTTTAGTACCTGGAGAAAAAGGGGGTCTATGACAGAGGTTTCATCTATAGATCTAGTTCAACTGACAGAAGACAGAAGACTGAGAATCCCTTTATGCTGTGCCTCTGTCCATTTTCAGTGAGTGGGGTCCAGCCATTGTTCCATAAGAACTTTAAAAACAAAAAAGTTGGGCGCCTGAGTGGCTCAGTGGGTTAAAGCCTCTGCCTTCGGCTCAGGTCATGGTCCCAGGGTCCTGGGATCGAGCCCCATATCAGGCTCTCTGCTCAGCAGGGAGTCAATTCTAGTGCCTCCATACCTAGGAACATCTTAAAGAAAAATACAGAAAAGGAATGATCAAGCTTTATTGCCATAGATTTCTTCAAAGTCTGAACTCATCTGTTAGTTATTACAGGTGTGAAGAAGTCGTGTGCTGTGTTTTTTCTAACTCTCTCTTATTCATGAGGTCTGAAATTTGGAATGTGACTAACAAGTAACTCTTGGTTCCATCTTTGTTGTGTTCCAGCTTGGAAGGAGGTGACAGATTACTACCAATACTGAAGCTAGGTAATGGCCAACAGTAGTTGGTCTTGAAAGCACCAAGGAGGAATTTACTATTATCTTCTCAGCTGTTTTCTGAGATTTGCTAGTAAAGGAAATGAAAGGCTATATATTTTCCTAAAACTTTGTATTTTCCAAAATATTAAAGGCTGTTACATGTTTATATCTTGTATAATGTCAAAGGATTATCATCTTGGTAGTATATTAATTTAAAAACTTCCCTTTCTTTCTTACTTTTCAAAAGCAAGTAAATAGTGATCTAATATGAATGATCTAGCATGAATGTAGTATGAAACGGCTGTAGTTTGTGTATATGTGTGAATGAATAGAGTGTGGCTTTAGGTGGGTGCTGGTCAGTATTTGAGAACCAACTGTAACAGAAAAGTCTTTATGCCATTCTTTGCAGTAACACTGGATAGGATTTGTAGTCCCAGATTTATAGGTAAACCCGTGAAGCCATTAGGTCCATATATGGCGAATCCTGATTTGGAATCTGGTTTTGTGTTGTCTGGCTCCAAAGCTCTGCTTCTTAAGGTTTTTGCTCACTAGTCTGTCTATGCAAGTTTTTTCTCAAACAGAAGTATGACTTTCATATATTATATTTAGCTAAGCTAAAACTGCCAAGCTTACATAAAGACTGTGTCTGATCTCATCTTAACATTTTCCTTGTTTGTATAAAAATATGTTGTTTTCTCTATTGCTTTCTGTTTTCTTTGTATCTACCTATTTACAGTAAAAGTAAATAATATTTTGAATAATCAATCCATTTATATGAGTTGCTCAAAAAACACATTATACTATTTGTTCTTAAGATTCATTAAATCCAATTATTTGGTGAACATTATGGACGTGTTTACATGTGTGTATATGCATGTGTTTATAGAGTTTTCAGATTCAAGTGTAGCAACCATGCAGTTTTCAGAATATATTTTATTATATTAAAAAAAAAGGAACTGAGGTAATATTTCAAAAGCTGAATTGTTAAGACATGTATCACAATATACTAGAAAATAATCAGAATTAGGCTTAAAATAAAGTGATAATGTACCATTCTTTTTTTATTACAATTTTTTTATATTTTATTAACATATAATGTATTATTAGCCCCAGGGGTACAGGTCTGTGAACCGTCAGGCTTACACACTTCACAGCACTCACTATAGCACATATCCTCCCCAATGTCCATAACCCGACCACCCTCTCCATACTCCCTTACCCCCGGCAACCCTCAGTTTGTTTTGTGAGATTAAGAGTCTCTTATGGTTTGTCTCCCTCCTGATCCCATCTTGTTTCACTTTTTCCTTTCCTACCCATCAAACACTCCACATTGCCTCTCTATTGTGGACATTGCTGCTGTAAACATTCGGGTGCACGTGCCCCTTTGGATCACTACATTTGTATCTTTAGGGTAAATACCCAGTAGTGCAATTACTGGGTCATAGGGTAGCTCTATTTTCACCTTTTTGAGGAACCTCCATGCTTTTTTCCAGAGTGGTTGCTCCAGCTTGCATTCCCACCAACAGTGTAGGAGGGTTCCCCTTTCTCTGCATCCTCGCCAACATCTGTCATCTCCTGACTTGTTAATTTTAGCCATTCTGACTGGTGTGAGGTGGTATCTCATTGTGGTTTTGATTTGTATTCCCCTGATGCCGAGTGATTTGGAGCACTTTTTCATGTGTCTGCTGGCCATCTGGATGTCTTCTTTGGGTGTCTTCTTTGCAGAAATGTCTGTTCATGTCCTCTGCCCATTTCTTGATTGGATTATTTGTTCTTTGGGTGTTGAGTTTGATAAGTTCTTTATAGATTTTGGATAGTAGCCCTTTATCTGATATGTTGTTTGCCAATATCTTTTCCCATTCTGTCAGTTGTCTCTTGGTTTTGTTGACTGTTGCCTTTGCTGTGCAAAAGTTTTGATCTTGATGAAGTCCCAGTAGTTCATTTTTGCCCTTGCTTCCCTTGCCTTGGGCGATACTTGTAGGAAGAAGTAGTTGCAGCTGAGGTTGAAGAGGTGGCTGCCTGTGTTCTCCTCAAGGATTTTGATGGATTCCTGTCTCACATTGAGGTCCTTCATCCATTTGGAGTCTATTTTTGTGTGTGGTATAAGGAAATGGTCGTTTCATTTTACTGCATGTGGCTGTCCAATTTTCCCAACATCTTTTGTTGAAGAGACTTGTTTCTATTGGACATTCATTCCTGCTTTGTTAGGAATGATTAGTTAGACCATAGAGTTGAGGGTCTATTTCTGGGTTCCCCATTCTGTTCCATTGATCTATGCGTCTGTTTTTGTGCCAGAACCATACTGTCTTGATGATGACAGTATTGTCATAGAGCTTGAAGTCTGGAATTGTGATTCCACCAGCTTTGGTTTTCTTTTTCAACATTCCTCTGGCTATTCAAGGTCTTTTCTAGTTCCATATAAATTTTAAGATTATTTGTTCCATTTCTTTGAAAAAAAAATTGATGGTATTTTAATAGGGATTACATTAAATGTGTAGATTGCTTTAGGTAGCATAGACATTTTCACAGTATTTGTTCTTCCAATCCATGAACATGGAAGATATTCCATGGTATCTTCCTAGGAAGATATTCCTAAATATCTTATGGTTTGGGGTACAATTGTAAATGGGATCAGCTCCTTAATTTCTCTTTCTTCTGTCTTGTTGTTGGTATATAGAAATGCAACTGATTTCTGTGCATTGGTTTTATATCCTGACACTTTACTGAATTCTTGTATGATTTCTAGCAGTTTTGGAGTGGAGTCTTTTGGGTTTTCCACATATAGTATCATATCATCTGCAAAGAGTGAGAATTTGACTTCTTCTTTGATGGTTCAGATGCATTTCATTTATTTTTGTTGTCTGATTGCCGAGGCTAGGACTTCTAGTATGGTGTTAAATAGCAGTGGTGATAGTTGGACATCCCTGCGGGGTTCCTGACCTTAGGGGAAAAGCTCTCAGTTTTTCCCCATTGAGAATGATACTCGCTGTGGGTTTTTCATAGATGGCTTTGATGATATTGAGGTATGTACCCTCTATCCCTACACCCTGAAGAGTTTTGATCAAGAAAGGATGTTGTACTTTGTCGAATGCTTTTTCAGCATCTATTGAGAGTATCCTATGGTTTTTGTTCTTTCTTTTATTAATGTATTGTATCATATTGATTGATTTGTGGATGTTGAACCAACCTTGCAGCTCAGGCATAAATCCTATTTGGTCATGGTGAATAATCCTTTGAATGTACGGTTGGATCCTATTGACTAGTATTTTGGTGAGAATTTTTGCATCTGTGTTCATCAAAGGTATTGGTCTGTAGCTCTCCTTTTGATGGGGTCTTTGTCTGTTTTTGGGATCAAGGTAATGCTGGCCTCATAAAATGAGTTTGGAAGTTTTCCTTCCACTTCTGTTTTTTTTTTTTTTTTTTTTGGAACAGTTTCAGGAGAATAGGTATTAATTCTTCTTTAAATGTTTGGTAGAATTCCCCTGGGAAGCCGTCTGGCCCTGGACTCTTGTTTGTTGGGAGATTTTTGATGACTACTTCAATCTCCTTTCTGGTTATGGGTCTGTTCAGGTTTTCTATTTCTTTGTGGTTCAGTTTTGGTAGTTTATTTTTCTCTAGGAATGCATCCGTTTCTCCAGATTGTCAAATTTGCTGATGTATAGTTGCTCATAATATGTTCTCATAATTGTATTTCTTTAGTGTTGGTTGTGATCTCTCCTTTTTCATTTGTGATTTTATTTATTTGGGTCTTTTCTCTTTTCTTTTTGATAAGTCTGGCCAGGGGTGATAATGCACTATTTTTACACAATGAAGTAGTGTATGGAAACCTAAGCATAGAATCAGGGCTTATAAAGATAAACCCTAATACAAAAGAACCAAAAAAAAAAAAAAGTAAACAAAAAAAAGCTGTCAAAGGTTTCTACATATGAAGATTGCTACAACAATGAAACTGTGTAGGTAACAGAATTTGTAACAGCATTAAACTCTCATATTAGTCTTAAGATGTCAGAGTCCACAGAGAGTCCATCTAGAAGATTTAGTCTAGCATTCTGCACAACACAAGGGCATGCACAGGCTCCTGGAATTATATGTGTGAATAGTTTCAGATTTTTTAATTTCTCAGAAGAGAGAACACCAGAATTTGAATTGTAATGCTCATTGGGTGTGTGTTTGTGCCAATCTCAGAGCCATAAATAGAGGCTCCAGAAGTTTCCCTAAGTCTTTGCTTCCTCAGTCTGCTTTGTATATGCCACTCCTCCCAGATCCACAGATGATTTGAACCCCTGTCCCATCACCTTGAGGGTTGTATGGAGATTCCAAATGAAATTCTCTTACAGATGTGAAATCTTCAGTTTTCCAAGGATTGCTTCTGTTCTGAGCTGGATTACATTACTTGTGCCATCATGGTGACCATCACCATTACTCTTCCTCCACTCTCTGGGTTCTTTTACATCCTTTTCTGCACATAAAAGAGTTTCTGTTTTGGATCCCCAAAGATTCTGGCCCTGGCCATAAGATGTTTCTGTACTTAGAAGTTTTCTAGACTTCTTCAGAGGTTTCAGTATATTTCCTTAACCCCTTTTGTGAATGGATTTAATAAATTTCAGGTAAACTCTCAAATAACATAAAATATTTATATTCATGTTTGCTCCTCACTTTTATTCTTCCTTAAAATAAGCATTTGAGCAGGTGTCATATTTCATCCTTTAAAGGCTGTGAATTTTGGGTTCTTTCACTTTGCCCTCTGTGCTCACAGGACTTGCTTCTAGATTTATCACTAACGGCCACCAAATAATTGAGTAGCACATTTCACTTATGCTGTAATAGGCAAAACATTGGAATCCACCATAAATAATCTAGAATAAGAATGCATATCATGTTAGTCTAATGCAATAAAGTATGTCAGTAAATTTGGAGAAATCACAGTATAATATCTTTAATGGTTTTTGGAGGAATTCATCAAGGACAGGGAAACCTAGACTTCAGGATTTCTATACTATCTGTTCCTTGCTCTGTGTTTCTTGATACATTGATTTTTGTTGTTTAAATGCTATAATTGTTCATCATGCAGGCCTTTCCCACCCTTCAAGACTGCATGTTGGACTAACAATTTCCAGTAATGGAAAAATTACAATTCTGTTAGGTGATTGTCAGATTCATTTTTAATTAATTAATTCATTTATTTATTTATCTAAATATTTTATTTATTTATTGACAGAGAGAGAGATCACAAGTAGGTAGAGAGGCAGGCAGAGAGGGGCTGAGGGAAGCAGGCTCCCTGCTGAACAGAGAGCCTGATGTGGGCCTTGATCCCAGGACCCTGGGATAATGACCTGAGCCAAAGGCAGAGGCTTTAACCCACTGAGCCACCCAGGCACCCTATCAGGCTCATTTTTAGGATTCAAATTAATAATGTGGAAAGCATGGACTTACATTCATTTGATTCAATCATTTTAATCAATGTGTATTGACATTTTGTCATATTTTTGATCTACCTTACACAGACTCAGCTACTCAGATTTTAGCATCCCATGTGGCATATTTTGGGCTTCTATTCTAGGGATATCAGTGGTGTTCTTTCTTCTGAGATCAGAAATTAGAGCCTTGGAATCAGGAGAGTGCAAAAGAAAGACACTTACTTTAAAGGAGTTTTAAGATAGGCAACATATGTCTTTGTGAACTCTATTTCTATTTCAGGATTTCTTAATTCCTTTGCTCTACAGCTTTGAGGTCATTTCCCTTCTTTCAGACCTGCCTGGGATCAGTGCCACAAGCTTGTGGGACCGTCTGGGGTAGATGCTTGGATCCCGATCTGTCCAGAAAAACTAACCTACTCTTATTATTTCCTGTCCTTTGTTAGTCTTACTATGTGCTTGTTAGTTTAATAAACTAAGAAAACTAGAGTCTCTAAAAGTGGCTCCAAAGTGTGTTCCTTGGGATACGGTTAAATATTATGGGGCAAATTGGGGCCATAACCAAACACTTGGGAATTGTTTGGTTCAAGAACATTGCTTTGGTGAAGCACCTCTCAGAGATGTTAGTAAACAACGAATCCTCCAAGCAATGCATCAAATGTTCACTATTCCTCAAACTTATTACACTGTAGAAACTTATTTTATAGAATCACCTTTAAGAATCATTGTAGCTGAAAACAAATTTGGGGAGGTGATAAAAACAAGTTATAAAACATCAATAATGGTTAAACATATTATAAATATCTAAGGACAGTTTTATTTATTTTCATCTCAAGGTATATGGACATGCCTTTTCTTTTTACCAATTACTGCAAACAAAATTTTAGTCATTCCCCACCCCCCACTGAAAGTTTTAACATCTCTGTGAACTGACACGGGTCTAGGAATGGCATTTTCATGGATAAAGAATTTGTCTTAGAGTCAGAAGTTCTCGTTTCTAATTCCAGGTCAGATCCTAACTAGCTTGTGATCTTAGGTAAGGTATTTTACTTTACTGGGCCCTATTTTCCTCAGCTATAAAATGAAGAATCTAGGCCAGATGGGCTTTATGGTTCTACTATCAACATGCTATGATGTTTTTAGTGTTAGGTATTTTTAAGGAGCTTAAATCATTTATTTTTTGTAAGTTAGGAAACAAAGGAATACAAAAGTATATATAATTGGGATTTAAAATATATCTTTATAAGATAATAGAATATATATATATATGTTTACAAGTGTGTCTATGCACAAACACACATGCAAATAATGTATAAAGAATGATAAGATAAACACTGTTTATTTCAGCCTGTTATCCAGCTGAAAAGTAGAAATTACAAATATCTTAGGCTTATGCTATTCCTTCTCTGTTGCATGTTCTTTCATTCTCCCACTGGAACATTGTGTTGAATTTTGTGTTTATCATTATCTTGATTTTGTTGTAATTTTACTATATATTATGTATTTCTAGGAAATATGTTTTTTAGTTTTGTACATTTTTACCTTCACAGAAATGGTATCAAATTAAAGGTATTTTTTCTGGGTTCTTTTATTTTTTTCCAGTGAAAATGCTTTCTGAGTCTCATACATATTGATGAGGGTACCTGTAGTTTATTTATTTCACTATAAAATACTTAGTATTCCACGGTATGAGTATGTCACAGTTAGGTTGTCATTTTGTGTATTCTTGGGTCAGACATTTAACTACTTAATTTTTAGTCTTTCTTATTTTCTATATAAGAAATAAAACTTTATAAATGTTACTTAACATATTCTTTAAGAGTATGTAATAATTTATGAATGAGATATTTTCATCATTTTTCAATTCTGAGAGTATTAAAATGTCTAATGTTACTTCTTTGAACCATGAGGTTTTTGTAAATGTAACTCATATTTTGAAGTATATGTGTCTTTAAGTTATCTTTTTGATACTAATTTTTAACTTTATTACATTATGGTAAAAGAAGGTAATTTGTGTGATATTAATTGTTCTCAACTGTTCAGAATTATTTTTATGATTGGATAGGATATAAGTCCAAAGAAAATAAGAAAGACATTTTTCTTTAAAAAAAAATTGAATAAAATGAGAAAAATAAATAGTTCTTAGAAAAGGCTAATGAAGTGGGCAAATCTCTGGTAAGGGCAATTAAGAAAAAAGAGCACAAATAAATAGCACTAATAAATTGGTGTCGTAGGTACAGAGCAAGCAGAGATATAAAACACAATATGAAATGCCATGAACAACTTTATACTAAAAAGTTAGAAATTGATGAATTCTTAGGAAGAAATCAAATGTAGGAAAACTGGCTTAAAAGAAATAGAATACATGGATGGTTCTATAAGAAATTAGGGGCACCTGGGTGGCTCATTCAGTAGAGTATGCAACTGTTAATCTCAGTGTTGTGAGTTCATGCCCCACATTGGGTGTGAAGCCTACTTAAAATAAAATTCAATAAAATTTTTTAAAAAAGAAATAACATTATTTTAAAATATACTCAAAAAGATATCTTTAGACCCAGGTGGTTTTTGTTGTTGTTGTTGCCTTTTTTTTTTCCCCTAAAGGAGTAGATAATCTTGGTATCATATAAACTCTCTTATAGAATAGAGATATTGTAGGCCAAATTGTGGCCCAGTCTGAAAATTGGTCAGTGGTTTCGTTTTGGTGGAAAATGAGGACCTTGGACCACCACACCACTAATAAAACAGAAGTAGTTACATAAGGGTCCTTGAAACTGGACAGCTTGACTTTGATAATTTTCCATCTGTTTCTCCTACTAGAGTACTCAGACCACCAAAAAGCACATGTCTGATGATTAAGAGCTCAGAAATCCTGGGTGTGTGGCCTTTTGTGTTATTAGTCTAACCCAAGGAGTCTCATAATCTGCGCCTTACCTTTTTTGGGGGTCCGTTATCAAAGGAGCGAGACTGATACAGAGTGAAGGTCAAGCAAAGCTTTATTTTGCGCCAGTATCAAAAATCAAACTGACCAGCCGGAGCTATCTCTTACAGAGAGAGTGACCACCCCCAGCCTCAAAGACCAGCTTTTATAGAGCAAAAGCCATGTGGTTGAGCCTGGCCAATGAGATTGTAATACACAGAGAAAGTTGCATAGCCATGCTAGGTCACACTCTGGTGGCCAAATGAATTACAATTTACCCTATAGAAGCTATTTGAACTAGCCTATCACTTTGGTCAGAATTGGCGCTCAAGTTGGCGCCCGAAAAGGCGGGGCCCACATTCTTTGGTGGTTAGGGAGATAGTATGTGTGCTTTACTGATTAGATGTCTCCATCTGGCCTGGCCCGTTCTTGTATCTGGGCTCTGTTATGAGGGACTGGTCGGCTACATTTTATTGGTTTCCCAGACTTGTTTCTAAGTAAATTCCTCGGGGTGTGGGGTGGCGGGTGCAGGGTCATTTTAAGTTTACTGCACAAACAACAAAATGGCTGTTTTAGTGAGATGGAGTCGCTCTGGCTAGGAGACCCTTACACCTTCATCACAATGTCACACACATAGAACCCTGTGTTGTTATCTCCCATGGCTTGCTCCTAGCATCCAGGTTTTGAGTATACCTCATTACGGTTTATTTACCTATGCACCCTGTGGCTTAGGGATTTTCTAAAACCTAGTCTTCCCCACCCCTGCCTCTTGGAATTTTTGTTGGTTCATTTCAAACTAAGAATAATTTAGATTTATTATTTGTTGCAATTCCTTTAGCATCTAGATATCTAACCAAAGGTCATTCAAAATAACCTGTCTGCCATGCAACATACAGAAGTGCTTCTTCATAATGAATTCTGAATATGAAACTCGTTAATAATTTTGGAGAGTGAAGTGTTGAAACTCCATAGAGTTACCCCTGAAGCAAAATGAAGTCTTCAGGGACTGCATTTTTTATTGAAGTACAGCTGACACACAATGTTACATTAATTTCAGGGTACAACACAATGAAACAACAGCTCTATACTATGTTGTGCTCCCCCCCACCCAGACTAGCTGCCATCTGCCACCATATAGCACTATTATGTTATCATAGACTCTATTCCCTGTGTTGTCCCTTTCATCCTCATGACTTAATCATTCCATAAGTGAAATATTATACCTCCCATTTCCATTCATCCATTTTCCCCAAACCCCCTACCTTTCCCCTCTGGCAGCCCAGTTTGTTCTCTGTATTTATGGGTCTGTTTCTGCTTTTTTATTTTTTAGATTTCACATATATTGTTATATTTTGATTTCACATATATTGTCATATTATTTCACTTAGTGAAATTATTTCACTTACTGACTTATTTCACTTAGCGTAATACTCTCTAGGCCCATTCACATTGTCACAAATGATCAGATCTCATTCTTTTTTTTATGACTGAGTAGCATTCCCTTGTGTATAGATACAACATCTTCTTTATCCATTCATTTATCAGTGGATGCTTAGGTTGCTTTCATATTTTGGCTCTTGTGAATAATGCTGCAGTCAACATAGGGGTGCATATGTCTTTTCAAAGTAGTGTTTTCATTTTCATTGGGTAAATGTCCAGTAGTAGAATATTGGATCATTTCAGATTTGTACTTTTTTTTTTTAAATTTTAAATTTTTAATTTTTTTTATTTTTTATAAACATATATTTTTATCCCCAGGGGTACAGGTCTGTGAATCACCAGGTTTACACACTTCACAGCACTCACCAAAGCACATACCCTCCCCAGTGTCCATAATCCCACCCCCTTCTCCCAAACCCCCTCCCCCCAGCAACCCTCAGTTTGTTTTGTGAGATTAAGAGTCACTTATGGTTTGTCTCCCTCCCAATCCCATCTTGTTTCATTTATTCTTCTCCTACCCACTTAAGCCTCCATGTTGCATCACCACTTCCTCATATCAGGGAGATCATATGATAGTTGTCTTTCTCTGCTTGACTTATTTCGCTAAGCATGATACGCTCTAGTTCCATCCATGTTGTTGCAAATGGCAAGATTTCATTTCTTTTGATGGCTGCATAGTATTCCATTGTGTATATATACCACATCTTCTTGATCCATTCATCTGTTGATGGACATCTAGGTTCTTTCCATAGTTTGGCTATTGTGGACATTGCTGCTATAAACATTTGGGTGCATGTGCCCCTTTGGATCACTACATTTGTATCTTTAGGGTAAATACCCAATAGTGCAATTGCTGGGTCATAGGGCAGTTCTATTTTCAACATTTTGAGGAACCTCCATGCTGTTTTCCAGAGTGGCTGCATCAGCTTGCATTCCAACCAACAGTGTAGGAGAGTTCCCCTTTCTCCGCATCCTCGCCAGCATCTGTCATTTCCTGACTTGTTGATTTTAGCCATTCTGACTGGTGTGAGGTGATATCGCATTGTGGTTTTGATTTGTATTTCCCTGATGCCGAGTGATATGGAGCACTTTTCATGTGCCTGTTGGCCATCTGGATGTCTTCTTTGCAGAAATGTCTGTTCATGTCCTCTGCCCATTTCTTGATTGGATTATTTGTTCTTTGGGTGTTGAGTTTGCTAAGTTCTTTATAGATTCTGGACACTAGTCCTTTATCTGATATGTCGTTTGCAAATATCTTCTCCCATTCTGTCAGTTGTCTTTTGATTTTGTTAACTGTTTCCTTTGCTGTGCAAAAGCTTTTGATCTCGATGAAATCCCAATAGTTCATTTTTTCCCTTGCTTCCCTTGCCTTTGGTGATGTTCCTAGGAAGATGTTGCTGCGGCAGAGGTCGCAGAGGTTGCTGCCCGTGTTCTCCTCAAAGATTTTGATGGATTCCTTTCGCACATTGAGGTCCTTCATCCATTTTGAGTCTATTTTTGTGTGTGGTGTAAGGAAATGCTCCAATTTCATTTTTCTGCATGTGGCTGTCCAATTTTCCCAGCACCATTTATTGAAGAGGCTGTCTTTTTTCCATTGGACATTCTTTCCTGCTTTGTCGAAGATTAGTTGACCATAGATTTGAGGGTCTATTTCTGGGCTCTCTATTCTGTTCCATTGATCTATGTGTCTGTTTTTGTGCCAGTACCATGCTGTCTTGATGATGACAGCTTTGTAATAGAGCTTGAAGTCCGGAATTGTGATGCCACCAACATTGGCTTTCTTTTTCAATATCCCTTTGGCTATTCGAGGTCTTTTCTGGTTCCATATAAATTTTAGAATTATTTGTTCCATTTCTTTGAAAAAGATGGGTGGTACTTTGATAGGAATTGCATTAAATGTGTAGATTGCTTTAGGTAGCATAGACATTTTCACAATATTTATTCTTCTAATCCAGGAGCATGGAACATTTTTCCATTTCTTTGTGTCTTCCTCAATTTCTTTCATGAGTACTTTATAGTTTTCTGAGTATAGATTCTGTGTCTCTTTGGTTAGGTTTATTCCTAGGTATCTTATGGTTTTGGATGCAATTGTAAATGGGATTGACTCCTTAATATCTCTTTCTTCTGTCTTGCTGTTGGTGTAGAGAAATGCAACTGATTTCTGTGCATTGATTTTATATCCTGACACTTTACTGAATTCCTGTATAAGTTCTAGCAGTTTTGGAGTGGAGTCTTTTGGGTTTTCCACATATAGTATCATATCATCTGCGAAGAGTGATAATTTGACTTCTTCTTTGCCGATTTGGATGCCTTTAATTTCCTTTTGTTGTCTGATTGCTGAGGCTAGGACCTCTAGTACTATGTTGAATAGCAGTGGTGATAATGGACATCCCTGCCGTGTTCCTGACCTTAGCGGAAAAGCTTTCAGTTTTTCTCCATTGAGAATGATATTTGCGGTGGGTTTTTCATAGATGGCTTTGATGATATTGAGGTATGTGCCCTCTATCCCTACACTTTGAAGAGTTTTGATCAGGAAGGGATGCTGTACTTTGTCAAATGCTTTTTCAGCATCTATTGAGAGTATCATATGGTTCTTGTTCTTTCTTTTATTGATGTGTTGTATCACATTGACTGATTTGCGGATGTTGAACCAACCTTGCAGCCCTGGAATAAACCCACTTGGTCGTGGTGAATAATCTTTTTAATGTACTGTTGAATCCTATTGGCTAGTATTTTGTTGAGTATTTTCGCATCTGTGTTCATCAAGGATATCGGTCTATAGCTCTCTTTTTTGGTGGGATCCTTGTCTGGTTTTGGGATCAAGGTGATGCTGGCCTCATAAAATGAGTTTGGAAGTTTTCCTTCCATTTCTATTTTTTGGAACAGTTTCAGGAGAATAGGAATTATTTCTTCTTTGAATGTTTGGTAGAATTCCCCCGGGAAGCCATCTGGCCCTGGGCTTTTGTTTGTTTGGAGATTTTTAATGACTGTTTCAATCTCCTTACTGGTTATGGGTCTGTTCAGGCTTTCTATTTCTTCCTGGTTCAGTTGTGGTAGTTTATATGTTTCTAGGAATGCATCCATTTCTTCCAGATTGTCAAATTTATTGCCGTAGAGTTGCTCATAGTATGTTCTTATAATAGTTTGTATTTCTTTGGTGTTAGTTGTGATCTCTCCTCTTTCATTCATGATTTTATTTATTTGGGTCCTTTCTCTTTTCTTTTTGATAAGTCGGGCCAGGGGTTTATCAATTTTATTAATTCTTTCAAAGAACCAGCTCCTAGTTTCATTGATTTGTTCTATTGTTTTTTTGGTTTCTATTTCATTGATTTCTGCTCTGATCTTTATGATTTCTCTTTTCCTGCTGGGCTTAGGGTTTCTTTCTTGTTCTTTCTCCAGCTCCTTTAGGTGTAGGGTTAGGTTGTGTATGTACCTGAGACCTTTCTGGTTTCTTGAGAAAGGCTTGTACCGCTATATATTTTCCTCTCAGGACTGCCTTTGTTGTGTCCCACAGATTTTGAACCGTTGTATTTTCATTATCATTTGTTTCCATGATTTTTTTCAATTCTTCTTTAATTTCCCGGTTGACCCATTCATTCTTTAGAAGGATACTGTTTAGTCTCCATGTATTGGGGTTCTTTCCAAACTTCCTTTTGTGGTTGAGTTCTAGCTTTAGAGCATTGTGGTCTGAAAATATGCAGGGAATGATCCCAATCTTTTGATACCGGTTGAGTCCTGATTTAGGACCGAGGATGTGATCTATTCTGGAGAATGTTCCATGTGCACTAGAGAAGAATGTGTATTCTGTTGCTTTGGGATGAAATATTCTGAATATATCTGTGATGTCCATCTGGTCCAGTGTGTCGTTTAAGGCCTTTATTTCCTTGCTGATCTTTTGCTTGGATGACCTGTCCATTTCAGTGAGGGGAGTGTTAAAGTCCCCTACTATTATTGTATTATTGTTGATGTGTTTCTTTGATTTTGTTATTAATTGGTTTATATAGTTGGCTGCTCCCACGTTGGGGGCATAGATATTTAAAATTGTTAGATCTTCTTGTTGGACAGACCCTTTGAGTATGATATAGTGTCCTTCCTCATCTCTTATTATAGTCTTTGGCTTAAAATCTAATTGATCTGATATAAGGATTGCCACTCCTGCTTTCTTCTGATGTCCATTAGCATGGTAAATTCTTTTCCACCCCCTCACTTTAAATCTGGAGGTGTCTTCGGGCTTAAAATGAGTTTCTTGGAGGCAACATATAGATGGGTTTTGTTTTTTTATCCATTCTGATACCCTGTGTCTTTTGATTGGGGCATTTAGCCCATTCACATTCAGGGTAACTATTGAGAGGTATGAATTTAGTGCCATTGTATTGCCTGTAAGGTGACTGTTACTGTATATGGTCTCTGTTCCTTTCTGATCTACCACTTGTAGGCTCTCTCTTTGCTTAGAGGACCCCTTTCAAGATTTCCTGTAGAGCTGGTTTGGTATTTGCAAATTCTTTCAGTTTTTGTTTGTCCTGGAAGCTTTTAATCTCTCTTTCTATTTTCAGTGATAGCCTAGCTGGATATAGTATTCTGGGCTGCATGTTTTTCTCGTTTAGTGCTCTGAAAATATCATGCCAGCTCTTTCTGGCCTGCCAGGTCTCTGTGGATAAGTCAGCTGCCAATCTAATATTTTTACCATTGTATGTTACAGACTTCTTTTCCCGGGCTGCTTTCAGGATTTTCTCTTTGTCACTGAGACTTGTAAATTTTACTATTAGGTGATGGGGTGTGGGCCTATTCTTATTGATTTTGAGGGGCGTTCTCTGAACCTCCTGAATTTTGATGCTCATTCCCTTTGCCATATTGGGGAAATTCTCCCCAATAATTCTCTCCAGTATACCTTCTGCTCCCGTCTCTCTTTCTTCTTTTTCTGGAATCCCAATTATTCTAATGTTTTTTCGTCTTATGGTGTCACTTATCTCTCAGATTCTCCCCTCGTGGTCCAGTAGCTGTTTGTCCCTCTTTTGCTCAGCTTCTTTATTCTCTGTCATTTGGTCTTCTATATCACTAATTCTTTCTTCTGCCTCATTTATCCTAGCAGTTATTGCCTCCATTTTTGATTGCACCTCATTAATAGCTTTTTTGATTTCAACTTGGTTAGATTTTACTTCTTTTATTTCTCTAGAAAGGGCTTTTATATCTCTCGAGAGGGTTTCTCTAATATCTTCCATGCCTTTTTCGAGCCCGGCTAGAACCTTGAGAATTGTCATTCTGAACTCTAGATCTGACATATTACTGATGTCTGTATTGATTAGGTCCCTAGCCTTCGGTACTGCCTCTTGTTCTTTTTTTGTGTTGAATTTTTACGTCTTGTCATTTTGTCCAGATAAGAGTAAATGAAGGGGCAAGTAAAATACTAAAAGGGTGGCAACAACCCCAGGAAAATATGCTTTAACCAAATTAGAAGAGATCCAAAATCGTGAGTGGGGAGAAAGGGGATAAAAAGAGGTTCAAAAAGGAAGAAAGAAAAAAAAAGAAAAAAGGAATTAAAAAAGAAAAGAATTTTTTAAAAAAGAAAACACCTAAGAAAAATGTAAAAAAGAAAAAATATATATATTAGATAAAGTAGTAAAATATCGTTAAAAAAGAAAAAGGTAACAGTTAAAAAAAAAATTTACCCAAAGGCGAGAAGAAAAAAAAAAACAAAAACAAAAAATGAAAAAGAAAAAATTAAATTAACTGCAAGACTAAAAAAAATCACAGGAAAAAAGCCATGAGTTCCATGCTTGGCTTTCTCCTCCTCTGGAATTCTGCTGCTCTCCTTGGTATTGAAACCGCACTCCTTGGTAGGTGAACTTGGTCTAGGCTGGATTTCTTGTTGATCTTCTGGGGGAGGGGCCTGTTGTAGTGATTCTCAAGTGTCTTTGCCCCAGGCGGAATTGCACCGCCCTTACCCGGGGCCGGGGTAGTAATCCGCTTGGGTTTGCTTTCAGGAGCTTTTGTTCCCTGAGCGCTTTCCGTAGAGTTCCGGAGGACGGGAATACAAATGACGGCCTCCTGGTCTCCGGCCCGGAGGAGCCGAGAGCCCAGGGCCCCACTCCTCAGTGCGCCCTCAGAGAACAGCGCCCAGTTACTCCCGTCTGCCTGACCTCCGGCCGCGCTCCGAGCTCAAGGTAACACCGAGCTGTGAGCTTACTGTCGGCTCTGTCTCTGTAGCCGGCTTTCCCGTTCCAATACCCGCAAGCTCTGCGACACTCAGACACCCCGATCCTTCTGTGACCCTGCGGGACCTGAGGCCACGCTGACCCCGCGTGGGCTTCACCCCGGTTTAGCCTCTGGAGTGATGTCCCTCAGCGGAACAGACTTTTAAAAGTCCTGATTTTGTGCGCGGTTGCTCAGCTGCTTGCCGGGAGCCGACCCCTCCCCCCGGGGTCTATCTTCCCGTCGCTTTGAATTCACTTCTCCGCCGGTCCTACCTTTCAGAAAGTGGTTGTTTTTCTGTTTCCAGAATTGCTGTTCTTCTTCTCTTCAATCTGCCGATGGATTTTCAGGTGTTTGCAATCTTTAGATAAGCTATCTAGCTGATCTCCGGCTAGCTGAAGCAGTCTCAGCTTGCTACTTCTCCGCCATCTTGACTCCTCCCCAGATTTGTACTTTTAATTTTTTGAGGACTCTTCATACTCTTTTTTACAGTAACTGTACCTATTTATATTCTCACCAACAGTGCACGAGGGTTCCTTTTTCTCCACATCCCTGCCGACACTTACTGTTTATTGTCTTTCTGATACTAGCCATTCTGACAGGTGTAAGGTGATATTTCATTGTCATTTTCATTTGTATTTCCCTGAGAGAGATGTTGAGCATCTTTCCATGTATCTGTTGGCCGTCTGAAGACCTTCTTTGGAGAAATGTCTATTCAGATCCTCTGCCCATTTTTTTTTTAAAAGATTTTATTTATTTATTTGACAGAGAAATTACAAGTACACTGAGAGGCAGGCAGAGAGAGAGAGAAGGAAGCAGGCTCCCTGCTGAGCAGAGAGCCCGATGTGGGACTCCATCCCAGGACCCTGAGATCATGACCTGAGCCGAAGGCAGTGGCTTAACCCACTGAGCCACCCAGGCACCCCCTCTGCCCATTTTTAATTGGATTATTTGATGTCTGTGTGTATGTGTTGTAAGTTGTATAAGTTATTTATATATTGTATATTAACTTCTTATTGGATATGTCATTGAAAATTTCTTCTATTCATTAGGTTACCTTTTGTTTTGTTGATGTTTTCCTTTTTTTGGGTATAGTCCCAAGAGTTTATTTTTGTTTTTGTTTCCATTGCCTCAGGAGGCATATCTAGATAAATGCTGCTAAGGCCAATGTCAAATCTCTGTTTTCTTCTAGGAGTTTTATGGCTTTATGTCTCATATTTAAGTCTTTAATTCATTTGGAGTTTATTTTTGTATATGATGAAAGAATGTGGTCCCATTTTCATTTTTTTGCATGTAGCTAGCTGCCAGGAACTTCGTTCTGATATTTACCACAGGTCACTTTCTTCTGATATCTAACAATATGTAATATTATAGAAATTATTACTTTATTGCATAATTCTTGATATTCCATTTGGTTTTTCTTAGCTTTTAGTTCCCATAAAGATTAAAAAAAATATTTTAAATAGTTAATATGCACTTTAGTTTTTGTAAGGTGTTGGGCCAACCTGAAGGCTCAATAATAAATTGTTAATTGATCAGTTTTATCACTGATTGAAGCACTATTTATTCAACAAAAGTGATGGGTTGGGTGGATTTAGTAGTACTTGAGCTATTAAAATTGCTTATTTGGCTTAATAATTTTTTCAGGGGCCAATTTTCCTCATTAGTTAATTAAAAAATAATAATAACATGACTCCTAGGGCCTTTATAAACATAACCTGAAAGATTTCATCATACTTTGATATCATCACACTGAAGCTGCTTTCTTTGATCATTGCCCTTTTTTCGGATTGCCCAGGAGCCTTTGATGAGGTCTGTGTTCCCTTTTAGAAAACTGGCAGAGTAATAGCCTGGGGAAGAAAGACGCCTTATGCAAACTTCTGCCAGACAAACTTGGAGTTTCTGAAATAGAGAGATATTCTAACTGTCATGATTGATTTTTTTTTTCCCTACCTCAGCAGCATACAAGGTGATACAGTATTGGGTAAGGACATAAACCATATTCAGAAAGCCAGTACATCCTCTGGTAGTCTGTCAGTCAAAGATACATCAAACCTAGGTTGAGATGAAAGTCTGTCATGCAGGAGTACTGTCCCGTTTTCTTTATGGATGTGAAACTGGCACTCTTACTGATGCTTAACTTCCATCAACAGCACTATCCTGCCGTGTTTCACCTCAGATGCAAGATTATTTTCAAGTGCAAGGATTTAGAAAGAAGTTTATTATCAGGTATTGATGGTAAGATCATTAAAATCAGTTCCACCAGACGGGACATCTATAGGTAGTGATTAACAAAATATCTCAGTTGCTGGGCAGCGGGGGGGCAGCATACTATAGTGACTGATAGTAGTATTACTTGTATGCAAAGACATCCCAGGTTGTTAAGTTTGTTTAATAGTTCTCCGGAGGGCATTTTTCATCACTTAATGCACACCCACAATATATCAAGAATGTTGACAGGTATTAGGAATACCAAGATGAGTAAGAGAGTGTTTGGTTGAATAAGTATTTGTTACTGAGTTTAAAATACTTGAAACACAAGGAGTGTTAAATAGTATGTACAATATGCCAGGGGTTAGCAAAGAATCTATTAAATTAGCCAGAGTAGCCATTTGACTCTAGAACTCTATGGATGTGAATTTGGTCACTAGAAGGATCCTAATATCGACCCAACTAAAGGCTCCTGCTACCTGTACATTTTAATATTTTTCTTATCTAATTTCTCCATTACCCATTGTTGTAATTACTTATTTAATGGCCTGTCCTCCTAGAGCTTTTAGAGAGGAACTATCCAATGGAAATGCAGCGCGACACAACATTACAAATGCGAGCCACTTACATAATTTTAAATTTTCTAATAACCATGTTAACAAAAGCAAAAAGAAATGGGTGAAATTAATTTTAGTACTAAATTTATTTAACCAAACATATTTAAATTATTATAATTTTAATATATAATACAGTTTTTAAAAATGAGATATTTTGTATTTATATTTTGGGCAAGTATTCACAATGTGTTGTATATTTTCACTTATCAAACATCTTCATTTGGAGAAGTCACATTTTCTACCCAGCAGTGACATCTGCCTAGTGGCTACCATGTTAGATAGCATAGCTTTGGAAGAACTCCATGTACACAGAAAAAGATTTTATGTGTGTTGTTTACTTCTTTGTCCTAATTGGTTACCTCAGTGTTTGGGATTCAGTAAATATTTGATGAATAAACTAATTTTTTTAAAGGCTCTTGATAAATGAGAGAGTTGGGTGTCCAAGAATGATTGCTTTAAGGAATAGATTTAGGCCCATATACCTTAAGCTGACGCAGCAGTCTTCATTAGGAACACAACTAAGTTTTAAAAAGTTAGGTTAGAAAAATGCAACAACCACTGAATCTCATTAGTGAATAGATTTAAAAGGGAAGCCTTGAGTATGAAGTACTACAGCATGTCTCTAAAAAGGACTGGTGTGTACTAATGAGAAGGAAATGGCTGTCAGTGGTAGTGTTGTAACTGCATTTAAAGCATGTCCCTCATGATCGAATTACAACTCTTCCTTAGATATTCTGTGACTCATGATCCTGTATGTGATTTATTTGAGCCCTTTGATTTTTCTACTCTCTTCTTTTGCTATTTTTTCATTAATCTGTGTAATTACTTATTATGAACCTAGGAGATGAAATGGATTACAGACCAGGGAAGTGAAAACTAGGTCAGTAGAATTTAATTACTGAGAAACCTTTATTGGAAAGTATTTAATACAAACAAACTAAGGTATAATAATTACTAAACATCATTGGAAGACACAATTCAGAAGAGAACCTTTTTGAGCAAGAAACAAAATACCAATTATATTCTACATAACTTTAGGAAAGAGCAAAATAGTGTGAATAAAACCACCCACATTATCTACATTGTCATCACAACACATCTATACTATAACTGAGCAAGCTAGTGTAATTTATAGAACTAATATGACAATACTTTTAAAGTTTGTCTGATAATATGTAATTATCAAAGAATTGAACTCATTTAAGAAAGCAAATACCAAAAAATGTCATAGGTCACTAATCATCTGCTAAGAATGTGAGGTTTTAGAAAAATACCACGGATGATCCAATTCCTTTTTTCATGAACAAGTCACTGGTTTCTCAGTCAGCTTCCCAGGTGGAATCTCTATAGAGTTTAAGATATTGTGATAAAAAAGAAGGATGTGTGTTGCAGATTACCGCCTTTCCCTGGAAGAAACTGATACTCAGATGAAAGTCTACTGATGAGTTTAAGTGAGTAAAAAATACTTAGTACTTTTTTGTGTGTTTTTTATTGTTTCAATATTGTCACAAATTCAGAAGCAGCAAAAAGCATGGCTATAACCTTTTAAAAGCTAGAAGTAATAACTAAAAAAGTATTAGACATTAAACTGTAAAGTACTGTTTCTTCATGGAAAGAGTTCTGAGTAGGGGACCACTGCTGAGGTTGGAAAAATGAGGAGAAGCTTCATGAGAGGAATGGGGTTTGGATTTCAGTTTGAAAGCTGGGGAGGTAAGAAGGCAAAACAAAGGCACAGAGGTATAACTGGAGTGATGTGTGGGAGGAAACTGGGGAAAGATAAGCATGAGTGCTGGGAAGTACCATGGGGTCCTCGTGACCGGTGAAGTTGAGGGTCTTGGAAGTGACAAGGAGATTCTTGTAGTGGTCAGAAATGAGCTGCCAAGAGACATATCTTAGGGGTTTAAGGTTCCTAATTTTTTGAATTAATTAAAGTGTCTCTCACCTAGGGGCAGAAGATATGAATCAAAATTTTTTTCTTTCCCAGACCTGGGGGTTTATAACTGAGAAATATTTCTAAGATACGAATGATGGGATACAGCAAAACATGGAGGGCATAGGGCTAAAAGAGAAGAAAGAATAAAAAGTGACTAAAAATTCACCTGTTAGTATGATTGGAAGAAAATATGATGTTGGAAAAGGTCATGTGTTTACTATTGGAAAGATATATTTATTTTGAGACATCCTATTTGTCAAGATAGGTTAAGTTTATACTACATAATAAATGACCCCCAGATCTCAGCATTTTTGTGCAACAAAAAATGTATTCTGGCAAACATTGTTCAATTCTGTTCTCAGTGCCTCTCCACAGCTACTGCCCTCCATGTGGTGACTCAGTAATCTAGGCTGCTTTGAAATGGTGGTTCTGTGTTTTCAAGACAAAGTTGCTTCCAGATCACAGTGGTAGACAGAGAGATTGGAAAATGGTACAGGGTTGTTTTTTTTTTCCCCCCACCAACTCAGTACAGAATGCACATGTGTCATATTTGCTCATGTATACATTAGACAGAACTATCATATTTCCCCTCGTAACTATAAGGGGCTTGGCAAGTGGAGACTCTGATAAATCCAGAAAACGTAAAAACAACCATATAATGGTGCATAATCAACCAAAAGTTCAACAATAGAATATTGAGAGTGAAAATATTCACAATATAGTTGGTGGTATAGGATTGAGGATCAGGGTAGGGCCTAGAATAAGCATCTTAGTGTCATTGTTATGGATGTTGGTGTCGCTCTCTTAGAGAAGTTAGCACTTAGGAGCAGTGTCAGTAGAAGTATTGAAATAGATAACTCTGTGTAACTGTAGCAGTGAATTTTTGGATTTGAACTCAGACCTAGTCTGAAACCAAAGCTCTGTTCTCAATCATTGTATTACATTATTTTCTTTATTTGTATCACAACTGAGTTAGAAATTTGGACTGAACAGTCTTGTTATAAAATGGTTATAAACCAATTATTCAGCTGAATAGGATGATAAGTTTAAATATAAATTTATGTAGTTTGTGGAGGCTTAGAGATCCAACAAACCATATCTTTTTTTTTTTTTTAAGATTTTATTTATTTATTTGAGAGAGAGACGGTGAGAGAGAGCATGAGCAAGGAGAAGGTCAGAGGGAGAAGCAGACTCCCCATGGAGCTGGGAGCCCAATGCGGGACTCGATCCCAGGACTCCGGGATTATGACCTGAGGCGAAGGCAGTCGTCCAACCAACTGAGCCACCCAGGCGTCCCAGACCACATCTTGATTACATAAAGTATGGAACTTTTGTTACCTGTATCCCAGGTTTTAAGGTAATGGTCCCATCCTCAAAGTTCCTTTCCTGGTGGCCTTTGTGAAGTTTCATGGTAGAATATTGTACACATAGAGAAGAGGTCAAAGATTGTGGATAGGCAGGTTTCAGATTGAATTCCTGGTCCTGGCACATACCATCTGGGATCATTGTGTCCCATCAGCTAATATAGAAAGAATTAACACTGAACTTCAGGGGAAATCTGTGTTTGGACCAATGGTTTCACAAGATGCCAGCAAATGTTCTTTTAGCTATCTTCTCCAAAATTTTTGTTCAGGGGTAGGTGGGTGTATGAGGCTCTGTTATTCATATTAAGATCATTTTCATTGTTGTTCATTGAGAGGATATCACTATTTTATCATTCAAGTCCTTCAATGATTAATGGAGTCAGACTCTCTCAGAAACAACAACCTTATAAGATTTATCTTTATCAGTTGCAACACATGTAAAATGGCCCTATTGGTTGAATCTACTTAAGCTATACTGATAATAAGGAAGGTCTCATGTGTGAAAAATGTAGTGACCAGGGACAAAAACTATACTGAAAAGGTTGAGAAAGAATCCTATTCCTCTTGGGGTGGGATGCAAGATTTTTCATTTCTGATAAGTTCCTGATAATTCCAATGCTTTTGGTCTGGGAACCATAGTTCAAGAATCACTCTTTTTATTTATTTATTTTTTAAAAGATTTTATTTATTTGTTTGACAGAGATCACAAGTAGGCAGAGAGGCAGGCAGGCAGAGAGAGGGGAATACAGGTTCCCTGCTAAGCAGACAGCCCAGTGCGGGATTTGATCCCAGGACCCTGAGATCATGACCTGAGGCAAAGGCACAGGCTTAACCCACTGAGCCACCCAGGCACCCTGAGAATCAGCCTTGTTCTGAGCCTGGCTGAATGAGAAACTCTGGGAGTAGCAACCAGCAAGCTGTGCTTTGCTAAACCTTTCAGGTAACTGATGTACAGAAAGTTTGAGAATCACTGATTTAGTAACATTAAACAAACTGTGCATCTGGATTAATTTACCTTTACTCAGCAAATGGTCAAAATTTAAATGAAGTTCAGATTTTATTGGTCTGCCATTTTATAAGGATCTAGAATGTGAGTGAGGGTTTATAGGAGCAAAGGATATGATGTTTATTTTTTTAAAAGATTTATTTGAGAGAGAGAAGGGCTGGGGCAGAGGGAGAGGGAGAGTGAGAATCCTCGAGCAGACTCCCCACTGAGAATGGAGCCTGACACAGGGCTTAATCCCAGGACCCTGAGACATGACAGGAGCTGAAATCAGGAGTTAGATGCTTAACTGACTGGGCCACCCAGGTGCCCCAAGAATATAAAGTTTAATAAGACATGATGATTTACTCCAGGAACTAACAGTCCATTAGTGGAGAAAGACATATAAGTAAATAAATGCCAAGATGCCATCATATAACCTAGGGTTGATGTACCTAAAGAGGGTATTTTTTTTAATTAATTTTTTATTTTTTATAAACATATATTTTTATCCCCAGGGGTACAGGTCTGTGAATCACCAGGTTTACACACTTCACAGCACTCATCCAAGCACATACCCTCCCCAATGTCCATAATCCCACCCCCTTCTCCCAAACCCCCTCCCCCCAGCAACCCTCAGTTTGTTTTGTGAGATTAAGAGTCACTTATGGTTTGTCTTCCTCCCAATCCCATCTTGTTTCATTGATTCTTCTCCTACCCACTTAAGCCCCCATGTTGCATCACCACTTCCTCATATCAGGGAGATCATATGATAGTTGTCTTTCTCTGCTTGACTTATTTCGCTGAGCATGATACGCTCTAGATCCATCCATGTTGTCACAAATGGCAAGATTTCAAGATTTCATTTCTTTTGATGGCTGCATAGTATTCCATTGTGTATATATACCACATATTCTTGATCCATTCATCTGTTGATGGACATCTAGGTTCTTTCCATAGTTTGGCTATTGTGGACATTGCTGCTATAAACATTCGGGTGCACGTGCCCCTTTGGATCACTACGTTTGTATCTTTAGGGTAAATACCCAATAGTGCAATTGCTGGGTCATAGGGCAGTTCTATTTTCAACATTTTGAGGAACCTCCATGCTGCTTTCCAGAGTGGCTGCACCAGCTTGCATTCCCACCAATAGTGTAGGAGGGTTCCCCTTTCTCTGCATCCTCGCCAGCATCTGTCATTTCCTGACTTGTTGATTTTAGCCATTCTGACTGGTGTGAGGTGATATCTCATTGTGGTTTTGATTTGTATTTCCCTGATGCCGAGTGATATGGAGCACTTTTTCATGTGTCTGTTGGCCATCTGGATGTCTTCTTTGCAGAAATGTCTGCTCATGTCCTCTGCCCATTTCTTGATTGGATTATTTATTCTCTGGGTGTTGAGTTTGCTAAGTTCTTTATAGATTCTGGACACTAGTCCTTTATCTGATATGTCGTTTGCAAATATCTTAAAGAGGGTATTTTTAATGTTGTGGTTTGAGGGACGGGTAGGAGAGGGGAACCAGAAAGGTTCAGAAAGGAGCCTTCAGGCACAGTGTTTAAGCATTACCTCCTCTCTGAAGCCTGAGCAGGATCTTGAAACTTATTTATACAGGTGGTGAAGGGTGAGAAGGAAGGACATTTCATACATTGCAATGAAACATCTCTGGAATGTAAACTATTAGCGTGAAACATTTAAGGAATGTTAAGTGCTTGGGTATGAAACATTTAAAGGATGTTAGCTAGTTAGCTATGAAACATTTTTGGAATACTAACTAGTTTGGTTGACAAGAGTAAAGGGTCCTCATTGAGGAAAACCTGGAGCAGAGCTGATGGGTTCTTGGCACCTGTTTTACTGTTGGCTAAGATGTTGAATACTTCCATATGACTAGTAAATCGCCACTGCTCTAAATCCCATGTGTGATCCTCTCACTGACAAACTGGCTGCCTACCTCCTTCTCCTAAAACTTCTCCAAATCTAACAACTCACAGGATAATTGCTCAACTCTGCAGGAGGCCTCCAAATCCCAGTCCAGGGCTACTGTTTTCTTGTTGGTTGGTGCCCAGGCCTTGCTGGTTTTTAATATCACCATTGCACTGATATAACTGGAGTCAAAGTGTAGCGAAGTACAGGTCATGAAGGCCTTGTACGCCATGGTAAGACAGCTGAACTTTATACTGTAGATATTTGCAGACTAGGGATAAAAGGGCCTACAATGTTTTCAGATAATTATCTGTCACGACGGAGGGCAAAATATATTCAGGAAGAATCCAGAATGTTCTAATTTTTTATTTCCCATGGGATCCTTATCTTTGCCAGCAGGATAAACATCCAGCCATCTGTTATTCCGTCATTTGGAAATCTCTAAAACCATGAAATTCCTCATATCTATATGTAGTTAGAACTCACATTTAAAACAAATAAGAGGTTCTCAAGGGCAACAACTTACTTTTGTAGGCTTTCTAGCCCCTGTTTCTGAGCTTTTTCTGAGTTAAGGTTCAATACATATTTGTTGAATCATGTTGATACATAAGAAGGATGTAAGGAATTCTGCATCATCAAAGGACAAATTATAGTATTTTAGTTTCAAATGGGGTGGGGAATTTGAAAAATAGAAATCCTTACAAATGATACATTTAATAATACTCTAAAATTAATATTAGATATTTTAGATTTCAGAAATTCTGATTCTATCAGATTTTATTATAATTTTCAAGAGAGAAAGAAAAACATAGATATTAAATGTCTTTAGGGTGGTAATCACATCTCATTAATTGTGTTCACCTCATTCCCATTATGTCATTTCAGGAACATACATTACTAACAGATGGGCTTTATTAACAGGTAGGCTGATAAAATGAGGAAGTAATATAAACAGTGAGCATAGGAATCAATGATAGTGTCTTTTCAAATATACATGTATATTTTATTTAAGGCATGATTTAAGGAGGAAGAAGTCTGAGTCCACAATTTAAAGAAATATGTTTATTTGATGACCTGGAAAGGTAAAGACAAATGAACAGGAATTTTTCCATTTCCAGTCCAGTAATTATTTCTTTGAATGTCAGAGAACTAGATTTATCATATAATTTCAGTATTTCTGCCTGAGGATGATCTCTAGATAGTCTGCCCTATTGGAATTTTTTTTTTAAATGCAGCAGTATTTTATGAATTTCTTTGTGCCTGCTTGCTACTTTTCTCTGATTATTATCTTCAGTTATTTTTTAAAAAACTTGGCTCCCTTGAGTCCAAGTTATAGCAAATTTGGCCACATGAATGAGCTGGAGAGTAGTAATTCATACAATTACTCCATTCCCCAGGGTTAGGTGAGTTAGGGCAATGTGTGCTCAAGTATTTTATTAGAGGCCAAAGCGATAAAGTCAGTTTGTGAAGAGAGTTACATGAATATTTCCTCAAGAGGACCATAAAGAGTTCTAGAAGGCTTGTGGAGACAACTGCCAAAATCAAAACAAAGAAGTGAACTTTCCTTTCCAAATAAACCAAAGGATAAGCCTAGAAGGAGATAGTTTAAGGACCATAAAAAACCACTTTCCAATAGGCAGTTAACTCTAAGGTTTGGGGGAAAAGTTCTTAGATGATTGAATGAATCAAGAGAGCAGTTAGGAGAGACATTGAGACCTTAGGGAACATCTTGTTATTCAGCATATTCTTAACCTCCCTCCCTAAGTGGAATATAGTTGTGCATCTAATTCAGCATTCTTCTGGAAGAGCAGTAGTTGGTGGGTTGATGCTAGCTATGGATTGCAGGTGCAGTTTCTTCAGATATGGTCTGGTCCTCAGCTTTGCTGCCTTAGCAATACATTTTACCTATTCCTTGGGGTTGCAGTTTGTGGGGACACAAAGCCAAATGTAGAAGACTAATTTTTCAACAAGAAGGTCAATTGTTTATGCCCAGAAATAGAATTATCTCTAGAGTGCCTGTCATAAATTACCCATTCAAACAGATTGGAAGATCCAATCCTTGTTAAGCAGACCAAGACATCTCATTCAACTGACCAGCTTGCTCTCTTCCAAGAGGAGAATCCAGCTGACAGTAGATTAAGAGTAGGGAGAAAAACAATGATAAGCAAGCTAATTTTAAGGGATAGTATGATCAATTAAAATAGCACAATGTACTCTTCCTTTTTTAGGTCTATAACCTGGTAAACCAACCAGAAAATAGACATTAATCAAGTATCCTTTACACTGGTTAGTGGTAGAATAACACAAGCAACATTTTTTACTACTCAGCCCGTTTTCCCATGATCCAAGTCTTCTTTCTTTACATGATGTCACATTATAATTTCCAAAATGGTATACTTTCTATATTTTAGACTTTTATGTTGATGACCTCTACTTCAGGTTTCTGGTACAGGGTATTTTGATATACAGAAATATTTGATGATCAACTGATATTTTTAATGAGTATATCAAATGCTATCATGACCATGGCTCAAAAAATGTAACAATGAGGAAAGTTACATTAGAGAACATTTTGAAAGTTCATACAGAAAGATATATAAATAGTAGAAAATATAGATGTTCAGGGCAAACAGATCTCAAGTTGAATTCTAGTTCCAGCACCAACTAGCCATGTGACCCTGGTCATATTACTCAACTACTACAAACCTTCATATACTCATCTTTAATGTATACATATTGCAAGTTATTTTAGGGTTTTATGAGGATGGAAAATAGCATTATGTACCCAGTACGTGCCTGATACATAGTAGAAGTCTAATAAAAGATAGTTTTAATATTAATATTATGATGACAGTTAATGATAGTGGTTTCACTGTGGCTTCCTGGGTTGATGACATCATGGCCTAGTATACATGGAGGTGGGCAAAAGTTCAACCTGAGCCAGGATATCTAGATTTGTCACTTACATGGGAAATCAAAGATGTAGTCAATTTCAGCTTTAAAACAACAACAACAACCAAACCCTTGAAACCAGAAGGTTAAGATTCAGGGAAACCACATATTTAATACTCAAAGATTTATTTTTCTTTAAGTATATGACAAAAGATCAACATAAACTCCCAAAGTGGATAAGGAATAAAATATTTATGTTTGGTAGCTAGAGTAGATCATTACAGTGAAGAAATCTGGTGAAGAAATCTGACTTGAAGTGTAAAAATTGCAATCTATTTTTTGCACAGTATGGGTCATTTGCTCTGCTAGGCGCTTCCTCATATATCTATGTCTTTAACCTGTGGAATAAGTATTTCTGTCCCAATTTTACAGATGGGAAAACTGAAGGTGGTTTGAAATAAGGAAAAGAATAGAAAGTAGCGACAAAATGGCTTGTTGTCAGGTTGTAGGGAGAATCCCACACAGAGTGGAAGACTGATCTTTAAAACCTGAATTCAGGGAAATAATATTGAGGTATTGAGGGATCAGTGCTGACATATTCTCTGAGAAGACTTTCCTGCTTCCTAGATCAGGTTAAGTCTTCTGCTGCTTGCTGCCACACACCCTAGGTCTTCTTTTTTTATGTTCACCATCTTTAACTGGAAATATTTGAAGTGATAAAATTATTCTCAGTGTATAATTTTTTACCTGCACCACATTGACCTTCTGCACCTAGTATATGGGATTTTGTACATAGATATTAACAGATGGACAGATAGTGACAAAACTGTGGCAGGTTGTTCTTTCCTTGTCTTCACTCCCTCCCTTTGATGGAGAAAAATGAATGATTTCATTAGCACAATGAAGATAAGTTTCATCCTTTAAGAGGCAGCTAATATTAGCAAGAGAAAGGCTAGTTTGTCTTGTAAATGTTTGACTCTTTGAGAACCTAAGAATTCATCAGCTGTAGTCTGAGCACCAGATCTGAGAGTAGGTAAATGCACTGGTTTGGATAATAGAAGTAGTTGTTACGGCAGAGAAGAAAAAAAAAATCTGTCCTAAAAGCTAGACACTTACTTTTTCTCGTTTAAAGATGCAGTAGTGATGGGTGGAGAAGGCTCTGCTTCATGTGGTCATTGAGGAATCCAGGCTGGCAAGTGCTCTGGGCAATGAAGTCTGCCTATGAGTCAGGAGTAAAGGGAAAAGGGATCTTGAAGAGCAAACTTGTTTTACCATGTTTACCTAAATAGAAAGGCACTCAAGTGTCTAATGCAATTTTTTTGTGGTTCTCTGAAGATTTTACTCCACAATTTAGCTTTTATTTTCTTCATAATCCACTTTGTCCGGGTGGATTATGTTTTATATTCATATAGCTGCAAATGCAAGAACTTGATTTTCCAATGCATATATTTTTTTAAGATTTTATTTGTTTATTCGACAGACAGAGATCACAAGTAGGCAGAGAGGCAGGCAGAGAGAGAGAGAGGGAAGCAGGCTCCCCACTGAGCAGAGAGCCCGACACTTGATCCCAGGACCCTGAGACCATGACCCGAGCCGAAGGCAGCAGCCTAATCCACTGAGCCACCCACGCGCCCTCCAATGCATATATTGATGCAAGTGATTAATTCATTAGCTAGTCAATGAAAACATGCTTATTACTTATGTTGTATATAAACACTAAAAGGTATAAGATAAAGATGTGTGCTGCAGACAACAAGTTCTGTGGGAGGGCAGAAAAAGAATTTCTGGATGACTCATAACCACATTTTATCATGAGTTCGTCAGCCTGATCCCTGGAGGACAGAGGGAAAGGGTAGGACAGAGTAAGTTTATATATCTTCATTGTCCCTCATAAAACTTTTGAAGAAAGTTGCATTGCTCTTCTAAAAATATAAATTTTTTATTTTTGAAATAATCACAAATTTACAGAAAAGATTTGCATATAGTATAAGTATCTTTTTTTTTCTGAACCAATCAAGAGTGAGCTGATGACTCCCCAATCACTTCTGAGCATTTTAGCATGCATTTAGTGAATGATATATTTAGTGGATGATTTGTTATTATAGCCATTATGACCACAACATCTTCTAAACCTTAGACCTCATTCAAATTTCATCAGTTGTTCCCATAATCTCCTTTAGAGTACAATGAGCCAGATCAGAATCATAGGTTACATGTGATTGCCATGTCTTTTTATTCTCCTGACATCTCCAGTCTTTCTTTGACCTTAATATTTTTGAGGATAGTAGTTTTGTTAGTAGAATGCTTCTTAGTTTAGGTTTTTCATTAGAACTAGATTCAGGTTATACATCTTTGGCAAGAATACCGTTGATACCTATCTATTTTTCTTATGACGTACTATTAAATGGTGCACAATTTGATTTACTCAAAGTCAGTAATGTTAACTTTCAAAGTTACATAAATTTAGGAGTGCAACATACTGATTCAACAAATCCATGCATTATGCCATGCACGCTGCAGGTGTAGCCACCATCTGTCACCATACAATGCTATTATAGTACCATTGACTATATTTCCAATGCTGTACATTTTATTCCTATGACTTTTTCATTCTATAACTTGAAACCTATACCTCCCACTCCCCTTCATCCATTTTGCTCTTCTCCCAAACCCCTCCCTCTGACAACTGTTACTTTGTTCTCTATATTTATGGATCTGTTTGTTTTTTGTTTGTATTGTTTTTTAGATTCCACATGTAAGTGAAATCATAGGGTATTTGTTTATCTCTGCCTAACTTACTTAGCCTAATACCCTCTCAGTCAAACCATGTTGTTGCAAATGGCAAGAACTCATTTTTTTAATTGCTGAGTAATATTCCATTATACACATATACCACTTTTTCTTTATCCTTTTATCTACAGATAGATTTGGGTTGCTTCCACAATTTGGCTATTGTAAATAATGCTGCATTGAACATAGTGGTGCATATATCTTTTCAAAGTAGAGTAGTTTTGTTTTCTTGGATAAATCCCTAATAGTGGCATTACTGAATCATATGGTAGTTCTATGTTTAAATTTTTTTAAAAGATTATTTATTTATTTATTTGACAGAGATCACAAGTAGGCAGAGAGACAGGCAGAGAGAGAGAGAGAGAAGAGGAAGTAGGCTCCCTGCTGAGCAGAGAACCCGATGTGGGGCTTGATCTCAGGACCCTGGGATCATAATCTGAGCCAAAGGCAGAGGCTTTAACCCACTAAGCCACTCAGGTGCCCCTCTATGTTTAATTTTTAAAGGAACCTCCATACTGTTCTCCACAGTGATTGCACCCATTTACATTTCCAGCAGCAGTACACGAAGGCTTCTTTTTCTCTGTGTTTTTGCCAATACTTGTTAATTTCTTCCCTTTTTGATTTTAGCCATTCTGACAGGTGTTAGGCAATATCTCATTGTGGTTTTGATTTACATTTCCCTGCTAATAAGTGATGCTAAGTATGTTTCCATATGTCTGTTGGCCATCTATCTGTCTTCTTTAGAAAAATGTCTATTCAGGTCCTTTGCCCATTTTTAAATCAGTTTTTTCTTCTTTTTGGTGTTGAGTTGTATATGTTCTTTATGTATATTTTGGATATAAACCCTTTACTGAATATATCATTTGTGAATATCTTCTTCCATTCAGTAGATTATCTTTTTGTTTTGTTGATGGTTTCCTTTTTATTTTGGTATCACCCCAACAGCTTATTTTTGCTTTTGTATTCCCTGAGGAAACATATCTTGAAAAATGTTGCCACAGCTGAGTAGTGTTGACTTTGATGGATCTCTTGATTCTGGAGATGTCTGTTAGTCTTTTCCATATGCCTTGTCCCCTTTGTAGATAATAAGGATATTGTGGGAAGGCACTTTAAATGTATATAAATACCCTGTTCCTCATTAAACTTTTAATCTAATCATTTATTATTGTTTTTATCTGTATGGACCATTTTTTAAAACATTTATTTTATTCAGTGAGTCATTACCCATTGTTGTAATTATTTTGATGCCTATTTGTCCCTAATTTAACTAGACAGTACCCCTTTGGTCTGGTTTCTCTGTCTTTTTGACGTCCCTAACTTCTTTAAGCACTTTCTTTCTTCCTGGAACAACAGTATGTTCTAGGCATATACGTACGTTGCTCTAAACCTGAAACCAGCTATTTCTTCAGGGAACCTTAGTTCCTTTTAGTGGGCAGTGGTATTTAGAAGCCATGGTTTAGGTGTTAGATGTGCTCAATGTATTGGGAAACCAATGCTCCCAGGCTCTTGTGGTGGACATGACGGAAGGAATATGTAACACATTGACATCAATACTTCTTTTTCTGTCTATATTAAAAACCACAAGTTTATACAGATACTTTTAATAACAATTCAACAGCACGTGGTTTATTTTATTTTCCCCTTTCCACGTTTGTAACTTCCTTTTCTGACAGTGAGAAACTTGGATCCATTATCTTTAATATTTTTAATTATTTTATTTATTCACCTGCGTGCTAACCCATCTATCTCTGCTGATTCTTTCCTCATGCATTTCCCTCCAGACCCACCTTGGGCACTGTAGTCCACACCCTAGGTTATATTACTCTCCAGTATGGACATGCTCCTCATCCCTCTTAGGCTTTGATTTTCCATGCCAGGATGCACCCTGACATGGATAACTCCTGACCCTGCTTGTGCTCTAATACCTTATACCAGGCTGCCCTCCAGGCATGGACTCCTTTTTTAGTGTGGGTTCTGATACCTCAGTCATGCTACTCCTCTTTCTGCTTGGGTTCTGACAACCTACACCAGATTGGCTCCCCCACTTCTCACAAATACTCAGCTCAGTTACTCTGAATCTGACTCTGCATATTGGGCTGCCCTCACTTCTGGCAATTGCCTTTTGCATTCTGCTTGAGCTCTGATACTGCATGCCAGGTCACCTCTCTTTTGGAATGTTAGTTTCTCTGGGGAGTCTCTCTATCTGTTGCTACTCTCCTCACTTTGTGGGCTCACCCCTTACATGGACACTGGCTTCACCTTGTTTAAGTTCTAACACCTTATATCTAACAACAATACACTACCTGGGTATAGCCACCTTTCTCTCTGCTCAGGATTTCTGACGTCTTCTTTTGTACCACCATAACTTTCCCATCCAAGCCCCTACCGATAAGGACAGTTCTCTTGTCCTGCCCCATCAAATGGTTTTAGGAGTGAATTTTTTAAAAAGGGAAGAGAAGAACATGAATAATCATACTGCCTTTATGAATGAAGAGCCTCTGGAGATGTTGAGTTATTTTGCATATTTATTTAGTTCCTAATTTACTCATCAAATATATATAGGCATCTATTATTTTTTAGGCATTAGCCTAAGTGCTGGAGTTATAGTGGTATACAAAATAGGCAATGTTTCTAATCCCATAGGTTTATATCTCATGGGGTTGGAAAGATACCCCTATCCAAGATACTAATTTGATATTGGCTTCTTGTGTGAGGACACTGGTATATTGATCTGGTACAGAAAACACCAGTGCATCGTGGACTGGGTGCCATGAATGAAATTAAGCTGGGAATTTCTGTGTAATGATTTAAGTAGGCTCAAAAGGAAAGGTCACCTATAAGAGAAAAGCCCCAAAGGGAAAAGTTGTAAGAATAAAATATCCTGGAGACTTAGAAGGTCAGATACATTTTAGAGAGCTCAGAGGGACTCAACTTCTAGAATTTGGGGAAATACTGTATTTGGATTAATCTTTGAGGTAAACCTAGGGATTAGAGAAGTATTGGACATTTTGCAGCAGATTCTAATATTGATTCCTCTAGATACTTAAAAAAATTTTTTTTTTGGCCTCTAAAATGTGTTTATGTGAAAATAATAAGCCAACTACAAAATATAAGGACAATAGCTGAAAGAATGCTTGAATTCAGTTTGGACCCAATACACAACAAATAAACATAATTTTTTTATGAATTTCATATTTTTCAAATTTACATTTCACATTGAAACTCATTTAAACCACATAGGTTATGACAAACAGTAGTTAGACTAAAATAGTCACATTTTAAATGCTTAGATTTGCTTTTACCAGTAACTAAAAACTTTCAAAATACATTAGGGACTTTTATTTCCTGTATGACTGCCAAATCTCCTACCAGATTCACCCTCCCATAGATATTGACTATCTTGCCTTTTTCTTTTTTCATTCTTTTTCCTTTGTTCTTTTGGGTGCTCAGCATTTTCTCTTCATACTGTGAATTTCACTGTATGTTTTATGAAGCTGTCCCTGACCATATGTTTTTCAGTATAGAGAGGTGGAACTGAAAGATTGGCCATCATTAACTTTTCTTCTTCAACCTCTCTTGAGTAAAACAAAAGGATTAAATTATAAGACAGTTCTGTATTGATCATAGCTAGTCATCCTACTTGTGAAAGGCACATGGTCGACCTTCTAAATTTCCACTTTCTGTTCACCAGGCCATGATAATAGCTCCCTTCAATAGAGATATACATGTAGATATTGTATGTCAAGCAAATAGATTTCATAGAGTAAATATATGTAGATTTAGGCTTCAGAAAATGTTTCAACAGTGTTACCTTGTTAATGAGTATTAAAATATGACTTTTTATTGCAAGTAAGAGAAACCCAACTCAAACCACCTCAAGCATTAAAAGGGAATTTATTAAAAAACTTTAGTTTAGATATCAAACCAGGTGATAGAGTATTTCAGATAATGTCACCATACACAGTTTTGTACTCATCATCCTTTATTTTGATTCTCTCTCAACATATTCTGTTCCAGACTACTGTTCTCTTTATCGTGGAAAGATGACTGCTGCCAGAAACTCTAGACTTACGTTGAACCTCTCTGAATTCTTTAGGTGTGTCTTAATGGTCTGATTAGATAGACTTTGGCTACTTTTGTTATAAAAGGATTTGTTATGTCCAGGGGTAAGGAATATACTTTTGGCTAGACTTACTTCATATGTCCACCTATATTAGAGACTTCTGGTGCCCCCAAAATATCCCTTTAGATTTACTTTAAAGGTCCTTTGAGTTCATCCTTTATCTCTGTGTCTTTGCTACTATTGGTCTTGGAGCTGCAATCTTCAGAGGATTTCCCTGGGCTTCCCTGGCTGTGGAGAGAGACATGTCATGGGGAAGCCAGATGTGGGGGATTCTGTATCAGTCCCAAAGTAGTCCATAGCCACTGATTAGATTGATATGGTATATAAAAGCTCAGCTCCTTTGCCAAGAGGCAATACAAACTGTAATTTACAGTTTATGCTCCAGATCTCTCTCTGGCTTCCAAATGATGTTGGAACTATACCTGAAATCATACACTTGTGCGACTTACTCCTCTTTCCTATAGCTTCACTCCCTTTCTTGCTGATTTATCCAAGAGGCAATTCCGAAATGAATCATTTGCATTCAAACCTGAGGCTCAGGGTGGGGTTCCAAAAGAACCTGACCTAAGAAGATGTTCTTGGTTCTAGGAGTCCAAACAATTATGGGATTAGAGTTGAAAAAGAAGAATGCCTGAAGAAAGTCAACATGCTGTTACCAGAAGGGAGATTGACATTGGTAGATTAAAACAATAGGATTCTAGGTAGAGTAACTTCAAAGGTAATGCAAGTTTACTTTTTTTTTTTTTTTAAGATTTTATTTGCTTATTTGAGAGACAAAGAAAGAGCATGAGCAGTGGGGAGAAAGGCAGAGGAGAGGGAGAAGCAGACTCCCCACTGAAGTAGGAAGCCCAACACAGGGCTGATCCTAGGACTCTTAGATCAAGACCAGAGCCAAAGATAGACACTTAAGCCACTGAGCCACCCAGGCATCCCACAAGTTAACTTCTTTTGTTACTTCTTTTAATTCTTTTTTTCAGGGGCAGCTATTTCCTCTATAAAGTGTGTTGTAACAATTCTTACTGGTTCACCTTCTATCTTAATACTATAACTTCAATTCTATACTTCCTGTCTGTTTTGATGTTTTGACTCTGGTTGGTTGGTTCACATTTCAGCTTATTTGAAGGTACTCTTGAGGTGTTTAGGGTCTGTTCTATTGAAATCTGTGTGATATAGATTGTGTAAACTGTGTCTGAGCTTGGCTTGCCCATCCCTAATCTTTTTCCATTTTAACCTGAGGCAGCCCCTACCTTTATGTGTTTTCTATGGATTATGTGCCTTAGGGTGAGTATATGAACCATTTTGATTCATTCCCTTTGTCAACTTAATTTCACTCCTAACCTTCTCATTATTGGCACGATGGGATCTTATATTTCTCGTGTTTAAATAACGTTTGTCTTTCTTTTAGCTTCTATCCGATTTTCAAGAAAATACCATGGTTTGCTTTATAAAAATGTGCTTTAAGAGTAATGCATACCTGCTTTCCCTCAGTTAATGTATGGTTTCTCTTAAGTTCATTAAGTGGTTGACCTTATGACCAGCCATTTCTGTATATGCATATGTTCTGTGTAATTCTGAACAGGCTTTGGGGCATCATTAAAACAAACAAACAAAACTAATTCATAGGTTTAGAGATGTCAATGGTGTAAACTCCATATCTAAATTTAAAAATATTATTATTCACACTGTTAACAATTTTTACCACTATTAGCACTTCTTTACTTCTACCTCAGTTATTTTAAAAATAGCTTTTTACAAACTCCATTGATAACAGTAATCCTCAATGACCCAGTTTTAAGTGCTACTTTTTCCCTAAAACTAGCTTGCTCCTACTTTGTGCTACTTTGTTCTCTTCTCAAAATTTTTATTTATCATAATGTATAGCTACATATGGCTCATCTTCATACACCCAGCACTTAGCACATTCACTGATTATATAATATGTGCTTAATTAATGTTGGCTGAATCATGCTTCATGAATTACACTTCATGAACAATATGCTAACTTTTGATGCTGCAAGTTCTGATTTTAAAATAATTGTTTTCATGAGTTGTGGATCTGCATATTGGGGAAGGTCTTTAAAGTTTGCAAAGCAGTTTATATGTTATTTCCCTTATTTAATCCTCACCATACACCATAAGGCAGGTATAGTTTCCACTGTACAAACACAGAAGATGAGATTTTTTATTTAGGAAATGTTAAACATTAGGCACAAGGCTATATAGCTAAGTGGTGAAGTTCGGATCAAACCCTGGCCTTCTGACCCCATACCACAATTCTCTCTTTATTCTTAGATTGGTATCCTGGCATTAGCTTTCATCCTTATCTTTTAGAGAAAAGAAAACTTACTTTCCTCCCATGATAGGTCTAAAAATATGTGTATTATTTAATTTTTTCTTTTTAATTATGAGATAGCATATTCTCTAATCTTTTTCTCTTAAACATTCTACTGATCTCTCTTTTTTTTTTTTCTTATCTAGAACACATCTATATGGGTTCCTTTCCTTTGTTTTTTGCTTTTCTTTAATTCTGTTACAATCTTTTTTTTTTCCATTTATGTTTTTACATGGATCATTCTGCAAATGGAAGCCTCTATTTTCTTTTTTAAAGCCCAAGACTTTTCTCTCTCCTTGGAGAATTAGAAAACTCTTTAAAGGAAATCTCACTATTTTCTGATGTCTTTTTACACCTTAAAATATATAAAAGTTATATATATTTGATAACATTATTATATATTTATTGTAGAAAGTTGGGAAATGCTGCTATCTTTTTATTATGGAATTGCCAATACTAGCATATGATAATCTGGTACAAATAAACATTTATTAATACATGAATGCACACATTCACAGAAGATAGAATGAATGTCATATAACAAAATTAGGACCAAAGAACACAAGAACTGTTTCAAAAGTCTAAAACACAAAATAATGCTAAAAGCAGCACGATACATTTATAGGTATTTTTGCAATAAGAAGATTAATGAGAACAGTCTAGACAAGTGATATAATGTTTACAAATGACTAGGAGAAAGGTCAGTTATTCAATTTCAACTTCTATTCTTTGATTTCTTTCCCAGAGATACTTGACATAATGGCTTTGAGGAAATAAAGCCAAAGGCAAAGGATGAAATGTGCTCAACTTTTCAAATGTGTATAGGTTATCACAGGTATTAACCATAATGTCACTTCTCCGACTGATTTAATTTTGAATCTCTAGTGCCTAGACAGTGCCTGGCCCAGTACAGGTGCTCTCTGATGTGAATAGGGTGATAGATGTAGTCACTATCAGCAGTCTTTGAGGAATCATGGAAAGTGCCAGAACACTGAAGTAGGAAAACGTGTCTTCTAAAACCTACAAAATAATGAGGTTGCTGAAGATACCTAGCCACTTGCTAAGATGGGAGTCTTCAGGAAATGAAGCCCTGAGTCTGACCTAGAAGGTGACCTCAGGCAAGTAACAAGATAAGGGTATAATATAGTCATTGAAATGAGCCTGTACTGAAGGTGAATTTTCTATAGAGCCATGATTTTTGATATCCTTTCATATATACATATCATTTACATACACACTTTCCTCTCCCCTTCTCTTCCCTTCTACCCCTTTCCTTTCTCTTCTCCCTTCTCACTCCTTCCTCCCTTCCCTTTTCTTCCCTCTCCTCCCTCCCTTCCTTTCATCCTTCCCTTCCCTTTTCACCATATAATAAAGTCTTCAAATGACCTCTTAGTGGGAAGACCAACATGTAAACTATTACAGGGAAAGGGTAGATATTTAGAGCTTTATCCTACTGTTGTCCCATTTCTTGCTTCTTCCTTCTGTGGAGGCCCCACAGGGACTTCTGGAGAGTCCCAAATGTAGTCATTCTGAAACAGAAGTATAAATAGATAACGGTTGAAGTGTGTTGGAAATGAAGAATCCAATGTTTCACCATCAGAGATTCTTACTACAAACCAAACAAAAAAAGAACAGGAAGAAGCTCAGGGATTCTGATGTAAATATGGTCAGGGCTCCATACACTTTGAAATCAGTAGTATGAAGACAAATGGCCTTTTGTGTTTGCAGCCTGACCGGAGGCTTAAGAACCAGGGTCGATGGGATGATAAAAGTCTCTAAGTGTAAATCAGTCATAGGTTAACATGGATGGAGGCTTTAGTTGTGTCATTAGGGGTCATGACTGGTTAGATCCTTTTACTCATTGCTCTTTCAGACTTGACATCATGGGGCATATTCATGATCATGGAGCCACTGAGAATGTAAGACTAAATGAAACAAAACAGAAACACCTTTATTTCTCCTCTTCTTTGGGGACGTCAGCCTTTTCTTGTCTCCCAGGACAGTTCAAACAATTCAAAAGGCAGCTAGTTCTTTCCGAATGAGGAGTTTTTATCTTATCCCCTTCACTTCCCAGGGGTCATTGCCATTTTCTGTCTTGAACGCTAACCTTTTCATCACCCACCTGTGTTAACCGTTTTCTAGGTACTTGTGTTCAGTTATTTACTGGCCTTTCATTCTTGCCATAATAACTTCCCTCAATGGGCACTGTTGAATCTTTTCTCTAATTTGTGCAGTATACGTTTACAAGTAGAATATTCTCCTCAGTTTCTCCTTGCCACCTTTTTCTGTATGGACCATGGCTGTCATAAGGATAATGTGGTTGGCTCAAGGCTGACAGGGATTCTGACTTTACCTACTGTGACTGAGCCAATCAGATATATTTCTCAGATGCAATTTTGGCTCTCCTCATGCACTTCTCTGTATCTCAGGGAAGCCAAGACCTATAAGGCTATATATATCCCAGGCTCCATGTCAACTACCTTCCAACTCTCTTACCCCCCCAAAAAAGTTTTGGTGGCATTATTGAATATCTGGAAGAAAGAAGTCCTCTTCCTATTTTGCTTCTCTGACCAGTCTGGGACCCTCCATGACCTGGCTCCCTAGTGATAGATCTGTCATTCTAGTCCTATCAAGTGTCCCTGGAGGTAAGTAACACTGAACTACTCTCTCCCTTTATCTGTCCAGCTCTATGGTAGAGTGGTTTTTTTGCTGTTGGTAATCTTGGGATTACGTTGACTTCTCAGCTCCTCTATTACCTGTGTAACCAATTCCCTGAATTAAATGCTCTCTGATATAAATACTTGAAATGATTTCTCTCTTTCTCATTAAAACCTCACCATTATACCTCTCTGTGCTCATTTCCCTTCCTTTTCTTTCTCCCCTTCCTCTCCATCTCCTTCTCTTCTTCTGGCTTCTCCTCCTCACTTTTCCAGCTAAGGAACCTCTCAACCTAACAAAACTCCAAATCTATTTCAGATTTCCCAGTGCCCCCAAATGTGAAGGCTCCCCCTATCCTGCTACCTTATCCTATCCTGCTCTTGGGATTAAGTTTCCCTGTTAGAGAAAAAGGTTAATTGACTGAAAGGATTTTTTTGATGGTTATAATTATGGTCTGTGACCACTTAAAAATAAGACGCCAAAGACTGATTACAAAGTATTGAATCAGAATCATATGATGATTATGTAGATGAAATAAGAAAGATGGGAAGCCCATATGCTACTTTATTCATGAGAATCTTGTGTCATTTAGGAGCAGAAGGCAACATACTGTGAAGCATAAAGTGGTAAGAGTTGGTGAGACTAGAGACCAGAGATATGGTTTCCAAGGAAATAAGAATTCCTTTGTCTAGAGAAAATCACATACTTTTTCTGAGAACAGGCTTTCCTAGAGGGATTCTCAAAAGATTGTGGGTGTTCTGTAATGGGGACTACCAATTTCCAGACTATGATTTATCCCAAATCTATCAGCTGCGCTGACTGGTAGATAGAGCTGATAGATAGACTGGTAATCTGCAGTCTTTACCCATTAACAGAAATATCTCTATTTTGGTAACGGTTAAGAGTTAAGGATCACATGGCAAGTAATTAAGGATCATATGGCCTAGTCCTGAACTCTTGAAGAACTACTCCCACCAACACCCACCAGACTACCACCCTTTTCAAACACACATACATGCATGGGAAAACACACACTAGTAAATTATCCTCATCTATATGGTTAGAAAAATGGTACATGTCTCCAGATCAGGTATCAATGGCAAAGGATCTCTCTATCTGGATTTCTAAGATTTTTTTTGATAATCTGAGTTAATGATTAAAAGGGGGGAAAGGAATAGATTGTACCAGATAGATCAAATGGGCTTTGGGTAAGTATTACATCTTTTTTTTTTTTTTTAAGATTTTATTTATTTATTTGACAGACAGAGATCACAAGTAGGCACAGAGGCAGGCTGAGCAGAGAGCCTGATGCAGGGCTCGATCTAGGACCCTAAGATCATGACCTGAGCCGAAGGCAGAGGCTTTAACCCACTGAGCCACCCAGGCGCCCCAAGTATTACATCTTTATAGGAGGAATTATCATTAAGCATTTTCTGGACTTGGATTCTGGTTCCTATGTGATCTTACAGTTGGCATTACATTTCTTTGAAGTTTGGTGTCCTTCCTCATTTTTATAAAAATAACAACAGAGCTCAATATATAGGATTCTTTTTAGGGTTAAAAAGTACACATTGAGGTGGCGCTTGGGTGGCTCAGTGGGTTAAAGCCTCTGCCTTCGGCTCAGGTCATGATCCCAGGATCCTGGGATCGAGCCCCGCATCGGGCTCTCTGCTCAGCAGGGATCCTGCTTCCTCCTGTCTCTCTGCCTGCCTCTCTGCCTACTTGTGATCTCTGTCAAATAAATAAATAAAATCTTTAAAAAAAAAAAAAAAAAGTACACATTGAGGAGTGCCTGAGTGGCTCTGTGGGTTAAACCTCTACCTTCAGCTCAGGTCATGATCCTCAGGGTCCTGGGATCGAGCGCCATATCTGGCTCTCTGCTCAGTGGGGAGCCTGCTTCCCCCTCTCTCTCTCGGCCTGCCTCTCTGCCTACTTCTGATCTCCATCTATCAAATAAATAAATAAAATCTTTAAAAACACACACACACACACACACACACACACACACACACACACACATACACACACACACACAGCCTGGCAGGTTGTAAACCCTCAAAATATTTGTTGATGTGGTTCCTATATTATATATACAACTCCCAAGATACATCCTGGTGTTCAATTACACTAAATTCAGTATTGCGTATCTTTTACATCTATACTGTTCTACAAGGATTCTTGAAGTTTCAGAATGAGGAGGTTAAAAAAAAAAAACCTAAAAATACTTAATTTTTTTAAGGATGTTTAAAATTTATTAGGCATACTGGCTTGACTAAGGACAGGTAAGTAACAGATAAAGAAGATTTTCAATGACTGTGGGTGTTTTATTATTGAACTTTGCTATCAACCTTTAGTTATTTTCAGTAGACTGTACAATCAGGAAAAATGTCAATTTTCTCAATCTTATCCACTGTTAACCCTTTTGTTCTTTGGTTCTGTCTTGATCTTTTCTCTACTCATTCATTTGCACTGAAGCTATTTTCTTCCTTCATAATGCCAGTGGATTTTGCTCTCACTTTTATTAGACTCATTTAGTTCCTTTTTTGGGATACAAATATACAGTTATACTCATTTTGAACCCTAAGGCAAGCAAGTTAAAAATTCAGCAAATTCTAGGAAAATAGTATCTAACCCCTGTTTATTGTACCCCTCTCCTTCCCTTGCAAGACTTCCGTCTCTTGTGGGTCACATGGCTGCTGGGACAACACACTCATGCACATGATACATTGGGGGCTATGGCAAAAACTATGAAAAGATACATTTTAGGTTGTTGATTTGGATTGCCTCCTAGGGAGGAGGCAGGAGGGAAGTAAATGTGGGTGGGGCGGGGAACTGGGAGTGAAAAAAGTAAAGTAAAAGGTAAAGGGCTGTGGGAATCCAGCTAGTGATAACTGGTGGGGATCAGGACAGAGACTAATTGTTCATGCCTCATAGCTCAGGGCCAATGATTAGAACTCAGAGGTCCCTAAGAACTCAGCTGAATGATATGTGGGTGCCAGACTGGCTATATAATTTGGGGACTCAGTGTAATATAGAAGTGCAGGAACTCTTATTCAGAAATTATTAAGAATTTCAGCAGACCATGAAAGCAAGCATGAGGTCGGTTTCTTTCTTTCTTTCTTTCTTTCTTTCTTTCTTTTTCTTTCTTTCTTTCTTTCTTCGGATGAAGACTTTCTAGGCTTTGGGGCTCTGTGTAACCACACAGATCACACACCCATGAGCTGGTCCTGGTAGGGGGTGTGTGTTAAGGAAAGGGTATAAGCATCAGCCTTGTGTGATTGTGTCAGACTATCTATTCCAAGAAATCAAGGAGCTGAGTTGATGGGCTGAGGCCTCCCATCCTTGAAGTACAGGGAGCATGGGGAGACTAAGGAGCAGAGAGGCTTCCTTCTAAGATGGTTTCAGGGGACTGGCAGCCTGCGTGCTATTTTACCACCAGCCCGTAGGTTAGGGTTTCCTTGTGTTAACTTGACAGTGACCTAGAGTTTCTAACAAATAAAAAAAAAAAAGAAAAAAGAAAGGAAGAGAAGACTGGTATAAACATTAAAAAAATAAAACTATCTTTTTTTTCTTAATAATATTATATACTAGAAAACAGAAGTTATTTTTCTAAAATCCAAGATGTTTGATAAGATAATTTAGTACATTGGTTGGGTATACTATAAACATATAAAAGAATACCCCATGGTGTTAGTTGTGATTTATTCAGCGAAATGGAATTACTAAGAGTATTATAGGAGGGGAAATTTATTATAGGAGTTAAAATTTAATTCAGTGTGGGAAGAGTTTAGAAAGTAAAGGTCCCAAAAGGAGAGTCAAAAGAGCAGAGAAAAATAGCTAATTAGGAGTGGTGCAGATAGTCACTTGCTTGCACACCTAGAAGATGGGTATGTGTGGTCACTTTTATTTGAACTGTGAAGGAGGCTTGTGTAGAAGTTCCTAGAAGATTGTGTAGATGCTAGTGGGTGAGTGCTGGATCTTTATGGCCACTGCCTCTGTCAGCAACTAGTGGAGGCAGGTCACTGTAGGACCAGTGACCAGGAGGGAGAGCTGGGGAAAAGAAATACAAACTGGGAACTGTGTCTCTCTCTGTTTCCAGCCTGATGACTGCTGCTTCATTTCCGCCTCCAAATTTTCATGCAACATCACTTGTGGCCAGCTCCAACCTATAACAATACAAGGAGGGTGGCTTTGGGAAACATGGTACCCAGCAAAGCCAAGTCTAAAATAGAGCAATTGAGCTTAATACCTCAAAAAGGATATAGGATAAGTAGTCTACCCTTAATACCAAAATATCAACACATTATTTAGTAGTAAATTTGAGAAAAATGGTGTAAGGCCTGTGTGAAGGACATTATAAAATCTGAGGATATTAAACAAGGTTTGGTCTTGCTTTGTAAGATTAATAGTATAAAAATATAAATTCTCCCAATCTCAATGTATATTTAATACATACACAGTTGGCATCCCAATAGTTTTTTGTTTAATAAGATGATCTTTAAGTTTATGTGTGAGAGTAAATCTTCAAGAATATCCAGGGAAGGGATAGTGAGAAGTGATTTGCCTTAGAGATTCAGAATGTATTACTAAACAGAAAGCTTCTGCTCACAAATCATTATGGTATAACTGTAATCGTAGATAAAATAGAAAACAGGGAAGGTTGAGAGAATCCAAAAGTTGGTCCTGATGTATATATGAGCACTTAATATATGACAATGGTAAGATTTCAGTATAGTAGAAAACAATGGATTGTTTAATACCTGCATTATTTAGCAAATAAAAGCAATGTATTATTTCATAGAGCACAGCTAGCTGTCCACCAAGAACAACTTAAAAATGGGGCTATTTCTGACTTTACATTAAAAAAATCTCCAGTTGGCTTAGATATTTAAATGTAAAAAATAGAATAAAAATCTTATAAGAAAAATTTAGAAGACTGAATACTTTAGAGGCAAACAAAGGGTCCTAATTCTAATACTAAGAATCCATAAAAGAAAAATATAAACCAATTGAGTATATATAATTTAAAAATCTTATTATGGCAAAGATGCCATAAATGAATAAACCAATAATAAATTTGGAAAGAAAAAATCCCAACTTGTAAAACAGTGGAAAAAGCAACATCTGTTCTGTATAAAAGATTCAAAAATAGATAGGAAGGCTATAAATGATAGAAAAGTCACAGTCAATATGAAGAAAATAGAGCAGTGAAGGTCTGCATGGTTACTAATACATGAAAAAATGCACAAGCACATTAGTAGTCAGGAAAAGATAAAGTAATAGATTTCATTTTTTACTCTTTAGATTGGCAAATATTAAAATTAACAAAATCTCTTGCCACATGGGGGTGGGAAAAGTGGCATGTTGATAAAATGCTAAAAAAAATATGAACACAATTCCCTACCATCTATAAAAAAAACCCTGTATCACCATCTCTACCCAGTAATCTCTTTCCTGATCATCTATTCTATTTAAAGAAAACTTTAGTTCCACAAGGATTAGCTACAAGGTTGTTTAGACCTACATTACTCAGAGTAGGAGAAAAATCCATAAATAAGTTTTTGTGCTTCCAAACCACTAAAAACAATGAATGAGAACTGTGCCAGGGACTGTGAAAGATTACTGTGAAATTACATTACACATTACAAAAGCAGCTAAAATACTGTGTATCATTTCATTTTTGTAATATATTGCTAAAGCCTGTGTTTGGATATGTGTGTGTATTTATTTGTACGTGGGTGTGTTACGTATAGGTGACTACATGAGCATGGAGAAAAACTACATTTTAGGTTGTTGATTTGGATTGCCTGGTGGGGAGGAGGCAGCAGAGAAGTTATGTGGGTGGGGTGGGGAACTAGGAACAAAGCAGAAAAGTAAAGCACAAATTAAAAATGAATTAAAAGCAATGCATATGATCATATTTATTCATGTATGTAAAGTCAGGATTATATGACTATGTATATAAAAAGTTTTAAACAGCGTTTGAGCCAAACCTTTGGCTGGTCCTATGTGGATAGATTTCTTCCAGACATTAACTTGCTTTCCCCCAAAACTTTTCTAATACCAAGAGTTCACTGTGTTGGGAACTCTTTTTTTTTTTTTTAAAGATTTTTTTTATCTTATTTATTTGTCAGAGAGAGAGGGAGAGAGAGCAAGCACAGGCAGACAGAATGGCAGGCAGAGACAGAGGGAGAGGCAGGCTCCCTGCCGAGCAAGGAGCCCGATGTGGGACTCGATCCCAGGATGCCGGCATGATGACCTGAGCCAAAGGCAGCTGCTTAACCAACTGAGCCACCCAGGCGTCCCTGTGTTGGGAACTCTTAAAATGAAGGTAAAAATGAACTCCAGGGGATTTACGATTTGGGTGCATTTTCCACTGAATTATTTAAAAGGGGCTGAATCACATCCTATTTCTTCTTGAGAAATGTATAGAATCAGCGTTTGCAGGGCACTGATAAACAAGGCTTTAGAACCAAGGAGGGCGCAAGAATGAGTGTGAAATCGGAAACACAAACGAGTTTCAGAGAGAAAGGTCACAAGTTTCATTAGAACAGATTGCATTCGAGATTCTGCTTTCCGCACTTAATGATGAGGCTTTAGAGGAAATGGCTGAAGGAAAGGTTGGAAGGTTGGGAGTGGGGGAAAGGACCCTCTGTGGTTGGGAGCATCACAGGGAATTTTGCAGATGAAGGTCAGAGTTTTGCGGCAATCACACTTTTAGAGAGAAGTGAGGCGAGCAGCAGTGATGAAGGTCAATGCAAAGAAATGGAATAAGCTGAAGAAAAATACCAGTAGAAGCAAAAAATACTCGTCTTCATGGAGAAGCTGCCTAACCATGGCAATGCAGCGGAATGGACAGAATGTCCAGGCAGAGAGCAGACTGCTAGATTTGTCAACGCAGGGAGGTAACCCTAACGTCGGCCAGCAAACACTGAGGGCTAATGTAGACCCTTGTGGGGGTTCTCTCTTCATTAGAAGCAGAGAAATGTTCAAGATGATGTGGGATTTGGGAATGGAGACAGTTTAAATCCACTGCAAGATATGTTTGTGAATCCTTTGAAACATCATTATTATTACTTTAAGAAAAGAATTGGAAAATTTATCTGGGCCATGGGAATGTGAAACAGCTGGTTAGAGCTCCAGTGGAAATTGGTTCAAGGTGAACATGTTGACTCTAAGGGGCATCTCTCTTATGAGCCCCTCACCTCCTCTTCACCATACCTCTTATTGCAGCCACAGTGACTTGTTCTGTGTTGGTGACATCCCCCTGACCCCGCCAGCTGCGTGCAGGAGTCCCTGACAACATGCATCTCAGGTTTGCCCAGTGCATGTCTTGGGCTGCCTGACTTACAGCTTCTGTTTCACGATGATTTGTGATATTCACAGGAACCCACTTAGTACTGACATGTGTGGAATCCTGAAGTATGTGTGTGTGTGTGTGTGAGAGAGAGAGAGAGAGAGAGAGAGAGTGTGTATGTATGTGTGTGGTGTTGGAAGGGGGTCCTTTGACCAATGAATAAAGGCCAATGGATAAATGCCTCTTTTTCTTTCAGGCAGATGCATGAGCATAGATGCATTTCATATGACATCTCATTTAATTCTTTTAATTAGAGCACCATTTTCCCCCATAGTAGCAGTGGCCAACTTGGTAATGCTTTCTCATATTCCTCTCCCTCATTCCTATTTCAGTTCCCCTATCCCTTATTCCTGACACCTCCATCAAATTTCCTTCTAAATTATCACATGTAATCCTTTGTCTCTGGCTCTGTTTTCTGGAAGAACTCAAGACAACTTCTGTTTAAAAAAAAGAAAGTACAGGAGCTGTGTGGTCTAATAAAGGAATAGGGAATGGAATGAATGCTTCTTCTTTTTTTTTTTTTTTTTTTACTAGAAAGTGCGAATCTATTTCTTGCTTTTTATTTTTTTATTTTCATTTTTTAAAAGATTTTATTTACTTATTTATTTTGACAGTGAGAAACACCGTGAGAGAGGGAACACAAGCAGGGGGAGTTAGGAGAGAGAGAACAGGCTTCCCGCAGAGCAGGGAGCCCCACGCTGGGCTCAATTCTATGACCCTGGCATCATGTCCTGAGCCAAACGCAGATAGTTAATGACTGAGCCACTCAGGCACCCCGATTTCTTGCTTTTTAAAATAAGTTTAGGTCTTCAGTTATTTTTAAAAATGCCTCTGATATGTTGATTTCCTTAGGTGAACAGCAGTAGAAGAACCAAGTGTTCTATGACGAATCTTCAATTAATTGCAGAATATACAATGGAGGGTAAAAGAATTCAGCTCCTTTGAATAAAATGTTCTTATAATTAAAAATCTGTTAGGAAGAACTGTCCTAATTTTCCTTTATGTGCCTTGAAAATTTGCCAGGAATTTAAAAGTCTTCCATCATTACACATGGCTCTGGACTTTAACAGTCCCTTAGCTCCCCAGTTAATTTTATGTCCTAAGCTAAAATTACTTCTTTAGGCTTTCTTTTCTTTTTTATGTCACCTAATTTAGTAAGATTTTTGGAGATGGCTATTCTGATTATGCTTTTGTTATTTAATTATGTGATCTACTGTAACAATTATGCTATTCTGGAAGCAGCTTCTGAATAGAAGACTCCTTTTGAGACTGATCTGGGAGCTTTCCAGTTTTATGCCCATCTCCTTTGATCTCAAGGTTATCCAAAGAATCATGTAGCATTAATGGACATCAGAGGCAAGCTCAGAACTTGAGTTTCCTCTGTTGGATTCAATTAGGAAAAATCATCCAGTTTTGCCTATATTTGCCCAGAGGTTATGCTCTAAGGGTAACAGTTTCCCCAAGGATAGCATCCTAAATTTGGGGGGTTCTTTGTATTTCTGGCATTTCATTCTAGGCTTCATCTATTCAAACTTTCTTTAGAGGAAGAAGCTATTTAGCAGATTTGCACTGGGGTACACATTTGAATGTCAAACACTTTATTCTTGCAACCGAATTATACCTCTCATTTTGAGCCTGCGAGATTGGAAAGAAATCTGGCAGAAAACTCTGTCTATATAGATCTGGTTCCAGTCACTCACTCTTGGCACCATTAAAATGGACATTGGGAAAATTATAGCACTGTGACAAAGCCTGTAAGCCCATGCATGTTAATGTCAAATTGTCTGAGGCCAAATCCTGACTCTTCCACTTATTACCTAATTAGTCTGACAAAGATTACTTAATTTCTCTAAACTTCTATGTCCACATCTGTAAGCACAGGTAATAACTGCAACTATCTCATCAAATTGCCAAGGCCCAAGGGAAGCACTCACTAATAACTATTATTATTCATTATACCTGCTAATGTCAAGTGTAGTCAATTAGATTAAATGCCCACAATATCTGTGGGTTTCTTTATGGTGAATGTGAATTGTCTTTTGGATTTTTAAAAGGGAGAGGAGCAAAGAAGAGCCAAAGAAGTCTGGGAGTGAATTTAAAATCAATGCCTTTAGGCGCTTGGGTGGCTCTGTTGGTTAAAGTCTCTGCCTTCAGCTCAGGTCAAGATCCCAGGGTCCTGGGATAGAGCCCCACATCGAGTTCTCTGCTCAACAAGGAGCCCGCTCCCCCCCACCCCTGCCTGCCTCTCTGTCTACTTGTGATCTCTCTCTCTCTCTTTCAAATAAATAAGTAAAATCTTTTAAAAAATTAAAAAAAAAAATAAAATCAATGCCTTTAAGAGAAGCAGCACTATGTGTTTGAGCTGACCCTGAGTTCAAATCCCAGCTCTGCCACTTATTAGGTCTTATGAGTACTTGAGCCACTTCTCTGTGCTTGTTTCCTCATTCTGAAGTGAAAGATTATTATAGTGTCATCCTCACAGTTGTTATGAAGGTTTAATTGTTTTTTTCTTCAAGTGGTGTATGGCCGGGCTGGTTTCATGGTTGTAGGACCTGTGCCATGCTCAGAGCAATCCTAGGCTTGGTTTAATGTTATGCTTTTGCTGCTGTCTTAAAATTCTTAATTTCTTATTATTCCTAATGGTTTTAAGCATGTGTCTGAGTGTGTTCTGTGCTGCGGCCTCCACACATAACCTTTGTGATGTCTGTGAACATAGAATTCTGGTGGTCCCAAATGTGGGGGGGTTCAAACGAGGCTCAAAGCAAGTACAAAGAAATGTCTTGCATATATAGCTGGATAAGTAAGACTGCCGACAGCCCCGAGAACCACAAATTCTGCTTAAAACAAAATTTTCTTTGAAGGCAAAAAGAAGACAATGGCATTCGGCAAACACAATGGCTCAAACCCCTATTCTTTCTTACTCATGTTCCTTCCTTATATTAACCAACCACCTTTGCTAAAAATGACATAGAAGGAAAAGGAAATAACTCATTTTTTTTTTCCTGTCAGTCTGTCCTTATTCATTAGTGAGCTGATGGTACATTGTTAGCAGAATGTGCATGTATCAAAATATATTATAAAAACAGCTGGATTATTTTTCATGCAGTGTTTCCTGTATCCTAGCAAGAAGGAAATACAAATGCATGGTGACCTGTAAGAAATATGAACCATGTAATTTTGGTTATTGGGTCTACTAGATGAGTGTTCTTTCTTTCTTTCTTTTTTTTTTTTTTTAGATTTTATGATTTTATTTATTTATTTGAGAGAGAGAGAGCAGGAGCAAGAGTGGTGGTTGGGTGGAGGGGCAAAGGGAAAAGGAGAAGCAGGCTCCTTGCTAAGCAGGGAGCCCACAAGGGGCAAGATGAGTGGTCTTATATTTTCATTTAAAGCTGGCATTGCACATTATGAAGATGGACAATAAAACTCAGGCTAACTTTTTTTAAATTAATTTTTCTTTACTTGGAGTGGCATTACCAAATGAAAGACACCATGACAAGGAAGCAGAGAGTCCATGGAAGAAATGTTTTTTTATCTTTTATTATCTTCTACAGCACTTATTTTCTTGATTTTGGAACAAAGCTCTCTGCATTTTAATTCTGCACAGGCTGGGGCTGTTGCCTGGTTATCATAAGTACTATATGTTTATATGTATATTTATGTATGTATCTATATACATATCACCAAAGAGTGGTGATTCTAGATTTTTGTATTGGAATGTTGAAGTCTTAAAAGGAAAATCCAGAATGTCTGTCCCTGAAGAAAATTACTCAGGCAGGGAAATATGGTATATTCAGTATCTGAACTTGTCCCCATGAGTTTTACATTCTTCATGGGATTGATACACCCATTTTGTTACTCCTAGCTTGGAAGGTTTTCAATTCTCCAGATGGTCCCAAGGAGCCAGATGGGCAAGGTGCATAGGACATACTTAGTTTGTTTCTTCCACCATCTCTTAGGCAATTTGCAGTGTTCCTCAAAAGAACTTTACAGCTTTCTAAACCCTTTCAAGTATATTATTTCACCTAAACCCACAACCTTTTTGAGTTAGGCAGCAGAGAAGTTAAAAAATAACGTGTGTGGCTGGCTAGTCCCCAACAGCCCCTGGAGGGGCTTCACCTGCTGAGCTCATCACAACCCAGAGTCTGACCCCTCTGTCTTCCAGATTCAGAAAACAGACAGTGTCAGTTTCTTAGAGCTTTATTGGACTTAGGCATGCTGATTCACATCAGCTAAATCCACAGGAGAATAAAGTATAGAAAACAGAATGCCAATGCTGTAATTTGTAGAGAGAAATGTAACTTTCTAGCACACCAGAACATTCTCTCCCTGTAGAAAATCCTAGGAAGCTAGATTATCAGAAGGTAGCTTGTGAGCATGGAATCAGAACAAGAAGAGTTGGCCGGATAACTCATTTGTTTAACGGTATCAGACTCTGATGGTCTGATAGATCTGTCTTGACAATAAGGAGAATCGGACACGTTTGCATCATTTTATCTTCCTAGGACACTTTGTTCTCCAGTCAGTGCTGGAGGCATACTGATAATTCATGCCTTCCTTTCTGTCCTGCTCCTTGCTGACTGATTCATTTTCCGATGGACTCATTCTTTCTTGAGATATGTGATTTTTTATCAATATAGTAACAGCCAGATTCTTTCCCTTTCTGCTTCCAGCCTAGGGAATACTTTTTCTTCCTCAAGGCACTTTTCATATAAAAGGGATTGCCTATAACTTGTGCCAGTTTTAAGGTTTAACTCTTAGATTTGAGGACCGTATTGTTCTCACCCCTGCCTTCAGGCAATACTGTCTTCATTTTAAAAAACAGAGAACAGTCTCAGGGAATTTAAATAACCTGGTCTGAGAAAGGAATCCACATGTTTACTTCTCATCAGGCCTTGTTTGTTTGGATGCAAGTATAATGTTCTTCCTGCTATATTATACCATACTGCATCTGCTTTCTTGAAATTTAAACACTTCAAAATTTTAAGGCAGTTTCCTATTGATTTTCTACCACATTCCTTCACATGATCTACTAGATACTACAATTCTGCATTTTAGCTTGCTTTCTGACTTCGTTTTATCTTTTTCTCCTGCTTACTCCTTTTCAGCCACATTCCCATGGTCTGGCCTCAGGGGTGTTACAGGTGCTTTTCCCTCTGACTGGAATGCTCTTCCTTCACGGATGTCCTTTGCTTTACTCCTTCATTCCTAAGACCACTCAAATTCAATCTCCTATCGAAAATTACATCGCTCTCCCTGCCTATCCCGGTTTCAGGCTTTACATTTCCTCATGACATTAAACACTAAGTTACGATATCACACCTAACTTTTGTGTATTTATTTTTTAATTTAACTATTGTCTGACTTTTCCACTGGAATGTAAGGTTCAAAGGAGCTTTCTTTATTTTATCCACAGACCCCAGACTTTTGAATAATCTCTACCACTTTGAACTATTATCGTGGGACAAAAAAAAAAAAAGTGCGTGTAGGGCACTTAGCATCAATCCTGGTCTTTACCGAGTGGATGATAAATTTTACTTGGTTGGCTTACATCCACGCACTCATTGGTTCATTCAGTGAGCGTCTTTCTTTTGAGTGGTTCCTCTGTGCACAGACTAAGCATTCATCAAATGTATGTTGAATGAGGAGATGGATAAATGTATAATGAACTGCTATGGGTTTTTTTTTTTTTTAAGATTTTTTATTTATTTATTTGACAGAGAGAGATCACAAGCAGGCAGAGAGGCAGGCAGAGAGAGAGAGGGAAGCAGGCACCCTGCTGAGCAGAGAGCCCGATGCGGGACTCGATCCCAGGACCCTGAGACCATGACCTGAGCCGAAGGCAGCGGCTTAGCCCACTGAGCCACCCAGGCGCCCCAACTGCTATGGGTTTTGAAAGGAGGAAAAAGTCACTTCCAAATGGGTCAGATATGAGGAGAGGATTCATAGAGAAGGTAGCATTTAAACCAGGTGTTGAAGGGTAAGTTTGATTTATTTCTGTGGGCATAAGGATAAAAGGCACTCCTTACACATTTTCCATGTGTTCCAAACTACTCTGCAGTTTTAACATCCTAGGATGTAAGCTCCATGAAAACAAAGTCTGTTTCTATCTAATTTATCCTGATACACATAGATTAGTATCTTGATATATCCAGTATATCTTCATACATATACTTTATATGTAAAGAATAGATACAAACAAAAAGTAAAGTGTTATACAATTTACAAAGATGAGATTTTGATGATTACCTTGAAGACTCTAAGTGAGGAGGTAAGACAGAAGTTAGGCTTGCTTTGTTATTATACCTGTGAGATAATATTTGGGTTGTCAGTGAGATTCAAATATCCTTTGTCAATTTGGAAGTCCACTTTTCTCTGTAGGGGAAAGTTGGAGTGATTAATATGTACACAGTTTCGAATGAATTTCAAATTACTATAAAGTTTTATTATGGAATGTTGATGTTAGTATACTTCATAATCTTTTTTTTTTTTGAGTTCCAAAAAATATCAATGGTTAAAAGGCTCAGAAAGCTTAGTTTTCTTAATGATGTGATGAGATCTTATTTGTGTTCTGAGATTTTTAGTGGGTAAACTCTGAACCACTGTAGTACCTGAGGATAATTATTAATCATGTCTTTATGACAGGAAATTCTTTCTTGGGAATACCTCATATACTGTGTTTCTAAACAGTAGACAATGATGTTTCTTATATCTCCATTAGTCACAGATAGAAAACAACATTTAAGCATTTATTTATGTAGTGGCCAAGTCACTCCACATGTATGTGGCTAAAGAGGAACTTATAGTCAGATATTATGAGTCTAAGTATGATTCTTTCTTCACCTCAGCACAACAACCATAGCAAGGAAGGAAGTGTCTACTTTTTCCCTGGGAGATTTTATTTCCTCCATTCCTGGGCATGAGTTATCAAAGGGCAAATTTACAACCCTTTGTCTTAGGAATTAACCAACCCTGATGGCCATTTCAGCACAGCTGCAAGGAGAAATGTACCAATTCTAAATACTTCTTTATCAGTTTACCTGGCAGAGCATGAAGTGCAATTGATGCCTGACTATTTTTCAGGTAATAATTACCTTTTAGATTCTGTACTTTCAACACAACATACGGCAATACTTGGTTTTACAACCATATTATAGCTGGCATGAAGTGTTGATTAATTGTGCCTAATAAATTACCATTTTCCAAACCTAGTTGGGTTAGAAACCATGATGTGGTTAATTATTTACACAACTCAGCCAATGCTGTTGGATTAAATAGAAAAGTGTAGCAATAGAGGGATTGGATAGCACCCCATTCTATTTTCTTTTCTTTTCAAGCTAGTGGTACTTATAAAAATATTATAAAACACAGGATATTTTACTAGGCTTTTTAAAGCTTGTAATTCCTTGCAATTGCAACCTGAGGTAGGTTATCGTTTGCAGGGTAATGTTGTGTGCACAGTTCATTTAATTTATGGATATGGTGCTAAAAACACGGGTAGGTCAATAAACTAGGGAAGTTCTGTATGAACTTTATAGCAAGTGAAAGGGGGCACGAAAGAGGGCCGGTACTGGATTAGGTGATGACTTCAGAGCCTGAGAAGCAGGCAAAGAAAGGGAAAGTGCTCTTCGTGTCATATCCTAACTATTTTGTATGACACCCCCTTGAATATCCACAGTTTTGCCTTTTGGATGTTACCTCTTCATTTTGATATTTATAGATGAATTCTAGGTATCATGAAACCATATTAACCTACACCTGTTTCTAGTTGTCATCTACTTATTCAATAAACATTTTTTGTGCGTTTTTTTTTCGTACAGGGTGCTATAGATGTGGGTTGGGGGAGATGAAAAAGTCTTTATTCTTCTGTGTATTTTCTCTGTGATAATCCTCAAGGGTAACTCACTGTGGTGGTAATTTTTGTGTGTCAACCTGTCTAGGCCACAATACCCAGATAAATGATGAAACACTGGCCTGAATGTTCCTATGAACATATTTTTTTAAGGATGAGATTAACATTTAAATTAGTAGACTTTAAGTAAAACAGTTTAGCCTCTATTATGTGGTAATGTGGATGGGGCCACATCCAGTCAGTTGAAGATCATTACAGAAAACAGTTGACCTTCCTGAAGGAGAAGGAATTCTGTCAGCAAGCTGCCTTTGGACTTGAACTGCAACTCTTCTTTGGGTCTCCAGCTTGCTGGTTTATTCTTCAGATTTGGACTTGCCAGCCTCTATAATCACATAAGCCATCCCCTTAAAAGAAATTGCTTTCTGTATATACACATACATATTTAATTATACATATATGTATTCTTATATTTATATTTATATACATATAAATATAATACATCTATACATATATACATCTATTTCTGTGGCGAGACCTAATACACTATCTTTGGGACAGGTAAGAAGCGTCACTAATGAGGTGACAGCTTGCTTTAAGTGATTTCTTTTAAACAACTTTAATCTTAACTTTAGATAATGCTTTAAAAATTTATTATGGTTTATGAAATTCAAAGCACTGTTCACATGAATTTTCCCATTTGTGGGTGTTTTTTAAAGATTTTATTTATTTATATATTTAAGATTGAGAGAGAAAGAGAGAGATAAGAGAGCACAAGCAAGGAGAGCGGCAGAGGGAGAGGGAAAGGCAGACCCTCTGCTGAGCAGGTAGCCCAACCCGGGACCCTGGGATCATGACCTGAGCCAAAGTCAGATGCGGAAACAACTCAGCCACCCAGGCATCCACCATTTGTGTTTTATAAAACTTGTGATGGAAAATTAGGGCAGAGCCCGATTAACCTCATTTTATAGATTTGACGTATTGTCCAGAGTTTATTACTTATTCAAAGTTAGCTGTGAAGTATAGTACTTGTTTTAATACTCAAATTTTCTTTCTCATAGGGTAGTAATCTTTGCATGATGTGTTACTGCATATTTGGGATATGAGAATGGTAAGTCATGGTGGACACAATGTATGTATTAAGCAGTTTCATATCAGAATAATGCATACTGAAAAAAATTTACAAAAGTTATTAAAAAATTAAAATCTGTACGTTATATAGGGGAGCAGCAGTTCAAGCGCAGAGAAAGGTATATTTCTAATACCCCAATGGGGCAGGCTTGGGTACCTATTTGTATCAGTTTAAGCTGTAGAGCCTGTCATTTTTTTTTTTTCCCCCTGCACTTGAGCTTTATGCTGTCTGTTGGAAACAGAGTTAAACGTAGTAATACGTTAAGGTCTTGGAAATCAAGAATAATAAGCAATACTTAGATTTATTTAGAGTACCGGGCTCTTTCATTCTCCACACAGCTCAGCCGGGTGTTGATTTTTTTTTTAATTTTTTATTTTTATTAACATGTAATGTATTATTTGCCCCAGGGGTACAGGTCTGTGAATCATTAGGTTTCCACATTTCACAGCACTCACCATAGCACACACCCTCCCCAATGTCCATAACCCAGCCACACTATCCCTAACCCTCCAACCCCCAGCTATTCTCAGTTTGTTTTGTGAGATTAAGAGTCTCTAATGGTTTGTCTCCCTCCTGATCCCATCTTGTTTCATTTTTTCCTTCCCTACTCTCGAAGCCCCCTTCTCTGCCTCTCAAATTCCTCATATCAGGGAGATCATATGATGATTGTCTTTCTCTGATTGACTTACTTCACTCAGCATAATACCCTCTAGTCCATCCACGTTGTTGCAAATTGCAAGATTTCATTTCTTTTGATGGCTGCATAGTATTCCACTAGGATCACTAAATTTGTATCTTTAGGGTAAATACTCAGTAGTGTAATTGCTGGGTTGTGGGGTAGCTCTATTTTCAATTTTTTGAGGAACCTCCATGCTGTTTTCTAGAATGAACACACCAGCTTGCATTCCCACCAACAGAGTAGGAGGGTTCCCCTTTCTCCTCATCCTCACCAGCATCTTCCATTTTCTGACTTATTAATCTAGCCATTCTGACTGTTGTGAGGTGGTATCTCGTTATGGTTTTGATTTGTATTTCCCTGATGCTGAGGATATGGAGTGCTTTTTCATGTGTCTGTTGGCCATCTGGATGTCTTCTTTGCAGAAATGTCTGTTCATGTCCTCTGCCCATTTCTTGATTGGATTATTTGTTCTTTAGGTGTTGAGGTTGATAAGCTCTTTATAGATTTTGGATACTAGCCTTTATCTAATATGTCATTTGTGAGTATCCTCTCTCATTCTGTCAGTTGTCTCTTGGCTTTGTTGACTGTTTCCTTTTCTGTGCAAAAGCTTTTGATCTTGATGAAGTTCCAATAGTTCATTTTTGCTCTTGCTTCCCTTGCCTTCCCTTGCCTATGTTTCTAGGTAGAAGTTGCTGTGGCTGAGATTGAAGAAGTTGCTGCCTGTGTTCTCCTCAAAGATTTTGATGGATTCCTGCCTGACATTAAGGTCCTTCATCCATTTGGAGTCTCCTTTTGTGTGTGGTATAAGGAGTGTTCCAGTTTCATTCTTCTGCATGTGGCTCTCCAATTTTCCCAACACCATTTGTTGAAGAGACTGTCTTTTTTCCATTGGACATTCTTTCCTGTTTTGTCAAAAATTAGTTGACCATAGAGTTGAGGGTCTATTTCTGGGCTCTCTATTCTGTTCAATTAATCTATGTGTCTATTTTTTGTGCCAATACCATACTGTCTTGATGATGACAGCTTTGTAATAGAGCTTTAAGTCTGGAATTGTGATGCCACCAACTTTGGTTTTCTTTTCTTTTTTTTTTTATTAAAGATTTTTATTTATTTATTTGATAAACAGAGAGAGAGATCACAAGTAGGCAGAGAGGCAGGCAGAGAGAGAGGGGGAAGCAGGCTCCCCGCTGAGCAGAGAGCCCGATGTGGGGCTCGATCCCAGGACCCTGAGATCATGACCTGAGCTGAAGGCAGAAGCTTAAACCACTGAGCCACCCAGGCGCCCCCCAACTTTGGTTTTCTTTTTCAACATTCCTCTGGCTATTAGAGTTCTTTTCTGGTTCCATATAAATTTGGGGATTATTTGTGGCATTTCTTTAAAAAAATGATGATATTTTAATAGGGATTATGTTAAATGTGTACATTGCTTTAGGTAGCGTAGACATTTTCACAATATTTATTCTTCCAATCCATGAGCATGGAACATTTTTCCATTTCTTTGTGTCTTCCTCAATTTCTTTCATGAGTACTTTGTAGTTTTCTGAATACAGATTCTTTGCCTCTTTGGTTAGGTTTTTTCCTAGGTATCTCTTGTGGTTTTGGGTGCAATTATAAATGGGATTGACTCCTTAATTTTTGTTTCTTCTGTCTTGTTGTTGGTGTATAGAAATGCAACTGACTTCTGTGCATTGATTTTATATCCTGACACTTTACTGAATTCCTGTACAAGTTCTAGCAGATTTGAAGTGGAGTCTTTTGGGTTTTCCACATACAGTATCATATCATCTGCAAAGAGTGAGGGTTTAACTTCTTCTTTGCCAATTCGATGCCTTTAATTTCTTTTTGTTGTCTGATTGCTGAGGCTAGGACTTCTAGTACTATGTTGAATGGCAGTGGTGATAATGGACATCCCTGCTGTGTTCCTGACCTTAGTGGAAAAGCTCTCGGGTTTTCTCCATTGAGATTAATATTCACTGTGGGTTTTTCGTAGATGGCTTTGATGATATTGAAATATGTACCCTCTATCGCTACAGTTTGAAGAATTTGATCAGGAAAGGATCCTGTACTTTGTCAAATGCTTTTTCAGGATCTATTGAGAGTATCATATGGTTCTTGTTCTTTCTTTTATTAATGTATTATATCACATTGATTGATTTGCAGATGTTGAACCAACCTTGCAGCCCTAGAATAAATCCTACTTGGCTGTGGTGAGTAATCCATTTAATGTACTGTTGGATCCTATTGGCTAGTATTTTAGTGAGAATTTTCACATCAGTGTTCATCAAGGATCTTGGTCTGTAATTCTCTTTTTTGATGGGGTCTTTATCTGGTTTTAGGATCAAGGTAATGCTGGCCTCATAAAATGAGTTTGGAAGTTTTCCTTCCATTTCTGTTTTTTCGGAACAGTTTCAGGAGAATAGGTATTAATTCTTCTTTAAATGTTTGGTAGAATTCCTCTGGGAAGCCTTCTGGCCCTGAGCTCTTTTTGTTGGGAGATTTTTGACTGCTTCAATCTCCTTCCTGGTTATGGGTCTGCTCAGGTTTTCTATTTCTTCCTGGTTCAGTTGTGGTAGTTTATTTGTCTCTAGGAATGCATTCATTTCTTCCAGATTGTCAAATTTTGCTGGCATCTAGTTGCTCATAATATGTTCTTATAATTGTTTGTATTTCTTTGGTGCTGGTTGTGATCTCTCCTCTTTCATTCATGATTTTATTAATTTGGGTCCTTTCTCTTTTCTTTTTGATAAGTCTGGCCAGGGGTTTATAAATATTATGAATTCTTTCAAAGAACCAGCTCCTAGTTTCATTTATTCTGCTGTTCTTCTGGTTTCTATTTCATTGATTTCTTCTCTGATCTTTATTATTTCTCCTCTTCTGCTGGGTTTAGGCTTTCTTTGCTGTTCTTTCTCCAGCTCCTTTAGGTATAGGGTTAGGTTGTATACTTGAGACCTTTTTTCTTTCTTGAGAAAGGCTCATCTTGCTATATAATTTCTTCTCAGGATTGCCTTTGCTGTGTCCCACAGAGTTTATACAGTTGTGCTTTTATTTTCATTTTTTTCCATGAATTTTTAAAATTCTTCATTAATTTCTATTAAAGAGCATCTTTAATAGGATGCTCTTTAGCCTCCATGTATTTGAGTTCTTTCGAACTAGGTGTTGTTCTTTAACAGCAGTTAATAACACATTGGGTAAGGCAGCCATCTCTGAAAAAGTCACAGACTTGCCTTAGCTTGTGAATATCTGATATGAGACAATTAAATAAGAAAGACAGAAATAATTTAAACCCCATCGATTGTCCTATCAAAAGTTAATTTCTACTAAAAGGGCTTTATGTTCCTATTGGATTCTCTTATGGTGCTTTTTTAAATGCCTTCCACTACAACCCTAAACTTGGCTTTGGCTATAGGTGGAATACTAGGGATTTAATGCACAACCAGTTTTTCAAAGTCTGCCTCTTACCTACAGTAGGAGTATTGGCATTGATTAGTGCATGGAAACAAAAATGTGTGTAAAATACTAGGCTTAAACTGGAGGTTTAAAAAAATCATTGTCAATTATGTCTCAAGAAAACTGAAAAAAAAAATCCAGCTTTCTCTTTTGGTTTTGTTTTTGATTGAAGAATTGAGGGATTATAAAGTAGCTAACATTAGGCATAGAGAAGGGAAGTGAGTTGATCCATATGTGCTGGTTGGTTAGCAGCTGTCAGTGACTGGACCTGATCATCTCTGTCTTGCCGCATCCTGGCCTGGAGAGGATGGGGTACAGAGAGGGTGCTCAGGAAGTCATTCCTGCACGTGTGAATGGATATCGTATGTCTGTGCTCCTGCTGGGACATACTCTTCACTTCTCCCACAGGATAAACTGGGCAGTAGGAACACTGAAAGTTAGCCTTAGTAAGTCAAAATGGCTCCTGGTGATGTCCTGCTTGAAGTCCAGGGACAGTGGCAGAACCTAAAATACCTTCTTCTGGGTGTGTCCTTCATCTGCAAAACTGACAGGAATTCTCGGGTTAGGGCCCATTCTAATTCCATGGTTGTTTGTTAGCAGTCTCCTGTACCAGCCATAAATAATGTTTTCTAAATACATTAGCAGAATTAGAATCTTTTTAAGGCCAAGAGGAAGTGGGCCATTCCTCTCCCTTTGTGATGCTGATCAGCCTCCCACTCAGCTATTGCAGCTACTTTGAGTAAACCTCAAAATGGATTAGATCTGAACACAACCTGTCACAGGCAGTTGTGAAAGGGTTATGGGTTGACAAGTGAATTCCTGTCTGAAGGAGGACATTTGCTGTGGTAAGACGCATACTACATTGGGAGTCAGGAGACCTAGATTCTACGCCACAAAGCTGCATGGGGTTTGCAGGATGACTTGTCTCTCCAACCTTAATTTCCTTTTCTATAATTGAAGAGGTTGGTTTAAGTACTCTTTAGAGTTACCTCCAACTGAATGACCTTGTGGTTTGTTAAAGGATTTTCTAAAGGAGTGTTAACTCCAGATGTTAGAATTTGAGGTCTTGAAATTGAGTTCAGAAATTGAAATTTTGGAGGTGATCAAACCTTTACAGGCACCGTCTCCATTACATACAATGTGTATATTTTGGAAACTCATCTGTAAAACTGGCAAAATAATAGTTCCTTCCTCATAATGTTATTGTGAAGATTAAATTAGATGATACGTTTGAAGTGGATAGTAAACAGTCAGTCCTAGGATAACACTAAATTAATGGTGCTTATTAGGAGAGACGGAGGTAAAGAGAGAAGAGAGGGATTATTATCAAACATTCAAAATCAACTGGCATTTTAACCTTCAGTGAGAATCAAAATGCTGTGAGAAAGAATTGAGTCTGAGCCTCATAGTGCCGGTGAGTTATCACTGACCTCAATATAAAGTATGAGTGCGGAAAAGTCAGTTTTTTCTTTCTAGGCATAAAGAATATTTAAGGTGATTTTAAGGATCAAGAAAGTTGCTCTGTAAATACTTCTTTAAACTCGGAAAGATCATAAATCCACATAATTATTTTAGAAGGAGAATTATCTACATGTGTGTATAAATGTTGCTTGTCACTGTGTTTATCAGTTATTGTTTTCAGAGGATGCATGTTTTCAAGTTTGAAGAAAAGAGAAGAGAAAGAAGAGAAATAGTTTTCTCTCTGGCCTCATTTACCCCCTGCCCCCCCCCCTTTTTTAAAATAAGCTCCTTAAACTTCTCCTACAGTATTTAGCTATTTTTATTAGTCTCTTACATATTTTTTCATGTTCTTTATCCATAGTTAGTTCATCCCTTTTGTTTTCATAAGCGGTAGCATATTCCATGCATTTCAATACCTTGCTCTTGACTTAATTCTATATCCTGTCTTTCCATAGGAGTGGAACAGATTGTATTTTCCAGAAATGGTAACAGTAATAGTTCCCTTCCACCCGTTCTTTTTCCAATGTGGCTTAGACATTCCTTCCATCAAGACTTGAATCCAATCTGAATGTAACTATGAAGGAAAATGACACTAGGTGACAAAGCTAGGGCAAAGAAAGCAATACAGCTTCCTCCTGGCTTTCTTTTTAGGATGCTCCTCTTAGAATCCAGCCACTAGGGTGTAAGGAGCTTGAGAAATCACATGGAGAGGCCATGGGTAGGTATTGTAGCTTTAACTACTGCGGAGGTTCCAGAGCTGGCAGTCCTCACCATTGTTATAAGTGAGCAGACCTTCCCAGTACTTCAGTGTCCAGCAGTGGAGTTAGCTCCTAGCCTTCATACCTTCCCAGTTGAGGCCCCCATATCTGGTAGAAAAGAGTTAAGGTGTCCATACTGTGCCCTTTCTGAATTATTGACCCAGATAATCCATGAGCATAAGAAAATGGTGGTTGTTTTATATCATGAAATTTAGATGGTTTGTTATGTGGCAGCAGTAACTAGAAAAGAGAGTTTCTGTTTGTTGTTGTTGTTGTTGTTTTGCAGCTTTTGTAATATTCTATTGTAGAGTTCTACTATATTTGTCTATATCCCAGTAGATAATGATTTGAATGAATACAATTTTTGGGTTTTGCAAGAAAAAAACTCTAATAAATAACTTCATAAATATATCATTTTAAATAGATGCAAGCATATTTATGAGTTGGTTTCCTGAAGTGGGATTTCTGGGGTAAGGATAAATGAATTTGTAAGTTTGATTGATATTTTTGAATTGTCCTTTATAGGGGCTGTATGAATTTATACTCATACCTGTAGTGCCTAAAAGGGTGGGTCTCAATACAATCTGACTATTGAAAAAACTTTTTCTCTATTCTAATAAGTAAATAATGGTGTCTCATGATTATAATTTGCATTGCTTTTATCATGAGTAAATTTGAGCAAATTTTTTTGTATGAATATCCTTAATGTAAACTACCTCCTTCGACTTTATTTCAATTTCTAGGTGCTTATACATATTAAGCAAATTAGTCGTGTACTTATAAAATAACTTACAGATATTTTTCTTATTTGTCTTTTTTGACTCTCCTTATAATAGTTTGTGTGATATTGAAGATTTTCATTTTTATGTAAAGTTATCAATCTATTCTTATATGGCTTCTGGATTTTTAGTCTTAATTGAAATGTACCTTCTCTCCCCAATGTAGTCAAGTATTTCTCCATCAGTATATTTTAATTATATAGATGTTATAATTATTTATATTTTAATTGTATAGATGTTAAATATATTTATTACACATAAATATATTTACTAACATACATAAATATTAATAATCTAGAAATTCTCCAGTGTTACATCTCATAAAGAAATGAAATACCTATCAGCTTGATATATAAACATGTCAGTTATATATATATATATATATATATATATATATATATATTCTAGTTTTACAGTACTGTACAAATTAGTAAATCAGTTGTATATATTTATGTAATTATAAAATATCCATTGAATACTATTGATTGCTATACATTAAATACTAGGTAAGGGAATTTTAAAAAATTAAAAATGGATGTTGAGGAATGCAACATCAGTAAGAAGATGGAATAGTGGTTTTCAGTTCTCATTTCCTCTCCCCACTTCCTCCAGAGACTTCTTTTGACAAACACCCATAGAGAAGAATATGTCTGTGGGAGCCTGGGAGTCCAGCAGAAAGGTCCCAGCACACCTTTGGACCCCAAATTCCAAGAATAGATACACTGCAGTGGGTAAGAAGAACAGTTTCACTTTACCTGTATCACTCCTCCCCTAAGATGGCAGAGCTCATTGCCAAGAGAGACCCCTCTGGCCCACTATTTCTCCCATAGGACAAAATGAGAGTTTGGTGAGTGCCTGGCTTTCCCAGGCATGTAGGCAATGCATAAGAAGCTCACTATTTCCTCACCCCATCCAGAACACTGAAGGGGGAACGGGAATGGCTGAAGTTGAGGCAGCTAGGAGCTGGGAAAAGGTTGGGGGTTCACAGCAACCAGGTCACAGAATTCAACAGAAGCCATGTTTTCCTCTAATTGTCTGGCAAACTTCACCCAGTAGCCTGCTAGCAAAACTGCCAGGATGCATCATCTATTATACACCACCCCTCCACCAACTGTATAGCCCATGTGTGCTCCTAGTCCCCTGCATGTCTTCCCTCTCTGTAGCCAGAGCTGTCTGTGTAGCTCATTGAGGACTCTTGGGAGCCTCTGCAGATTGTGTGTGAGCTCCCACTGGCAGCCAGTTCAATTCTGCCAATTTGGGGGAAGGCGCTTACCTTTGAATTCTTCAGGTCACTCCTCTAGGGGAAATAAACTGGAGGCCCTCAGCATCTGGTCTGGCTTGTTGAGATTGAGAGAAAGCATGCAATTCTAAAATTTACCCCCTAAGAGGGATAAATTTGTCTCTACTTGGGATCAGATGGCAGCTAGGAGAAGCAGCTGGAAGTTTGGGCAGGAACTCCTGGGAAGACGCAAGTATGAATGGGGTTACGAAAGAAGGGAAAGAGGTAGGAGAGGAACTAGAAATAGGGTTTCCTAGGAGAGGCTCTTCTACTAATAACGCCTCTTTAAATAAGGCAAAAAGAGAACAAAATAGCTCAGCTTGGAAAGCCAGTTCTTAAGAGGGAGATTTATATTGGTGAATACCTACATTAAGAAAAGAAAGGTTGTGGGACATCTGGGTGGCTCAGCTGGTTAAATATCTGACTCTTGATTTGGACTTGATTTCAGAGTTGTGGAATTGAATAACACATTGCGCGTCATGTTGGACGTGGAGTCTGCTTAAGATTCCCTTTCTTCTTCTCCCTCTGCCTGTAACCCCCTCTCCCTCCCCCTCTAAAAAATAAAGGTCTCAAATAAGCAATTTAACTTTCCAACTCAAGGAACTAGAAAAAAAAGAACCAACTGAGCCCAAAATAAGCAGGAGAAAGGAAATAATAAAGATTAGAGCAGAAATGCATTAGAGATTAAAAAAATAGTAGAAAAGATAATGAAACTAAGAGCTAGAGTTTTTGAAAAGATAAATAAACTTGACAAGCCTCTAGCTAGACTAAGTAAGACAAAAGACTTATAAAAAAAATTGTAGGAACAAGATGAGACATTACAACTGATAACCATAGAAATACAAAGGATCGTAAGAGAGTAGTATGAACAATTATACACCAATAAGTATGATAACCTAGAAAATAAATGTATTCCTGGAAATATACAAATTACTATCTCTGAATTAGGAAGAAATACAAAGTCTGATAACACCAATAAAGAATAAAGAGATTGAAGCATAATCAAAAACTTACTGACAAAGAAAAGCCCAGAACCAGATGGCCTCACTGATGAGTTCTACCAACGTTTAAGGAAAAATTAATACCAGTCCTTCTCAAGTTCTTTCAAAAAATGGAAGAGGAGGGAATCCTTTTGAAGTCTTTTTGTGAGACCAGCATTGTCCTCATCAGCATGTCTTGACACCAAAACCAGACAAGGATACCACAGAGTAGAATATTACGGGCCAGGGCGCCTGGGTGGCTCAGTGGGTTAAGCCTCTGCCTTCGGCTCAGGTGATGATCTCAGGGTCCTGGGATCAAGCCCCGCATTGGGCTCTCTGCTCTCTCTCTGCCTGCCTCTCTGCCTACTTGTGATCTCTCTCTGTCAAATAAATAAATAAAATCTTTAAAAAAAAAAAAAGAATATTATGGGCCAACATCCCTGATGAACACAGGTGCAAAAATCCCCAACAAAATGTTAGCATATTGAATTGAACAGCACATTAAAAGGATCATATACAATAATCAAGTGGGATTTACCTCTAGAATGCAAGGATGCTTCAAAATAAGCAAGTCCATGTAATACACCACATTTACAGATTGAAGAATAACAATCCTATAATCATCTCAGTAGATGCAGAAAAAGCATTTGACAAAATCAAACGTCTTTTCATGATAAAAATTCTCAAAAAATTATGTTTAGAAGAATGTACCTCAACATAAAAAAGCCATGTATAACAAGACCACAGCTGAAGTCATACTCAATAGTGTAAAGCTATTTTCTGTAAGATTGAAATAAGACAAGGGCATCCACTTTCACCACTTACATTCAACATGGTACTAGATGTCCTAGCAAGAGCAATTAGGCAGGAAAAAGAAATAAAAGTCTTCCAAATATGAAAAGAAGAAGTAAAATTATCTCTGTGAATGATAAAATCTTCTATATAGAAAACCCTATAGATGTCATCAAAATTGTTCAAACTAATGAGCTAATTCAGTAAATTAGCTCTGACATTTTAGTTGAATCCTAAGTTGAGCAGAATCCTGCTCTGACATTTTAGTTGTGTTGAGAAGGAACACTTGTAAGGTGCTGGCAGTTATTCTCCAGTGGTATTCAGGATTCCTGGGCTCTGGTTTCAGCTTTGGCATCACTGAGCATGACATAACCTGAGTGCCAATATTTTCATCTGTTAAATGGAGGTATATATATATATATTTTTTTTTTTAATTTAAATAATATTTATTTTTTTTTTAACGATTTAGCAAGTTGGTATGTTATGTTGTGCTCCCACCACTGCAGCTACTCTATGTCATCGCACAACACTGGTAGAGTCCCATCGACTCTATTCCCTATGCTGTAACTTTTATCCTAGTGACATCTTCATTCCATAACTGGAAGCATCTGTCTCAAAGTGTAGATAATTGACTACCTCATAGGGATGCTCTGAGAAGGAAATAATGGATGATGTGTGTGCATAACCGATAGTAATAAATACAATTTTTGTTCCCACTTTAGAGATCTGTTGATTCTGTGTTACATGAATGCTAAATCAATAGAAAGCCCAGTTCTGAAGAAAATTTGGAAGGAGACTTGAAAGCTTCTGCCACTTGGCTCCAGAGCCTTGGTTCCAAGGATAGTAGCAGGTTGACTGTCGAGGGAGATTATGTTTCTTGATATTCATTAGGTTTTATAATCTTCATGATTTATTTAATTACTAAAATTACATTTTTGGTAATAACCAATTAATTAAGAATTGCCTTTGTGGGAGAAAATGAGCAGTTTTGTGCATAAGTTATACTTTTGGACTTCTGGTAAACCTATGACTAAACTTGTGTATGTGTACACACATACTCCTGTTGTTTTATCTTCTGTAAAGGAATTTTATTCCATATTGTTTTTACCCTTCCCTTCCCTTCCTTCACTTCTCATTTCTTAGAAGACTAAGGCAATTAGCAAATGTTGGCCAGCCTCCTACTTACATACCCTATCACCCTATCACCCTGCACTAAACTGGTACAGTGTTTATTTGTGCTTAGTTATCTTTTTTATTCGGTTATATGCAGTTGTTGCAATCCTTGATGCATGACTATCTGGGTCTATAAGAGCATATTCTTGGCTGGGAAAAAATGATGGCATGGTCCAGGTTATCCTTGACAATTCTCCAAAGGACTGGAGGAAGAAGGGGAAAGAGGAATGAATCAGATGGAGACCTGAAGGGCACTGGACTTTTAGGAAGCAGTAGGCAGGCTGGCTGCTTGATCAGAGCCTCAGGCTGGGAGCTGAGAGCAATAAATGAGTTCCACACACTTCAAAGGACTTGGCCTGGCCTGGGAATATGTTAATATGATAGAGGTTTCTTCCTGATCCTACCTTTTCCTCCCTCACGTATTCGGGAGGAATACCGAAAACACCTAGGTTTTGACCTGGATTTCTATGTCTGCATGGGCAATAGTATTCCCTAAACCTTAGCCATTTTTTCAATCCTAGTACCAGGAAAGTGTAAGTATTTTTAAAGAGTGGAGTAATCCATAAAGCAACTAATGTTTTTCTTTTTTTAACTCCATACTCCCTCAGGGGCCCAGTTCTTTCCTAACACTGAATGAAAATGTAGGAAGTTTCCATAGTTTTTCTAGTTTCCCTATATAGTAGATTAAAACAAACAAACAAACCAAAAAACCCTCAGTGCACAGGCAGTCTCAAGCACAGTAATTAAAATGTGAAGTCCAGGAATAATAAAAATTCCTTATTTAATTCTGAGTCCACACATCTTCCTTCCTTCAACTGGGGACCTGCCATGGTGGGTGGCGGGATGTTTATTCTCTTTCTCTCATCCCCCTGTGTTGTCTTTCTCCTCATCTGTTCCTTCTCATTTGGCAGCCCCGGCTCCAGGAAGGTCACTTATAGGGCGTGGAGGTGTGGTAGGTGGTAGAAAACATTTCTGTTGGCTGATACTCTTCTGAATTGGCAAGGTGCCCTTTCTAGGCTTGGTAGTTGCTCACAGCTGATGCCCTCTCATGGGATACTTTCAGATGTTTTCAGAAACACCACATCCCCCCAAAGGGCCACTTCTTATGAGGGGGTGAGATATCTCCTTGGACTGGCCACATAAATTAAAGCTGTCTTCTTGAACAGAAAGTCAGGTTACCCCAGGGTTGATCCTGTTAGGTGGTTGGTATTTAGGCCCATGACATATATTGCTTTGTTGTTGGCCGTTGGGGCTTAATCCCATCTCAACCCCCTGTTGCATTAGAATGAGGAAAATGAAGTCAAGAATGTAGCACAGTTAGTAAAAGCAAAGACTTTGTGGTTCAAGTCCTGCTTCCCAAATTGAATAGCTTTGTGACTTTGGGTGATTTACTTAACTTCTCTGAGCTTCCGTTTCTTTGTCTGATGATATCCAATTCAGAGGGTTGTTATGATGATGGGATGATTAAAAGTTCCGGCACATATACACACTCAGCCAACATGTGCTTTGACATCTCCCCTATGATTTCTCAGCAATGAGGTCCTGGATTTGCCCTGTGCTCTGAGAAGAACCAGGTGGTTCAACACCAGACTCATCTTTACATACTCGGGGACAGTTATGAAACCAATTTTCAAAAACACACGAAGCAGCTATTTAAGAAGAGCTCCTTATAGGAGGGCCATGGTTGCAATATGTAAACTGTCTTCTTGTATAATTTCTCATGTCATCTTCAAGATACTTCTGTAAGCAGGCAAAAAAAAAAAAAAAAGTATTATTTTCCTCTCTTTGCAAATGAGGTCATAGTGACAGTGCTGGACTCAGAACCCAGGCCTCGGACTTCCAGTGCTCTTCAGGCTGCATTGACTCTCCTCTTGTGTCATAACACTGTTTGTCAAATGGGCCCGGCAGTAGGTGGCAGGGATGTCATTCCCTGTGGCGGCCTTTTGGTGGGAGGCCTTTGAAGAGAGAAAATTTTCTTGCACAGGTTTTCATCCGTGCAGGTGGCCTCCCAAGTGAGTGGGCAGGAATGCCTCTGGTGGGGTATAGGCCTGCTCTGTCCCATTAGGGAGCTGGTCTCTCCTCTCCTTCAGAGGCACCAGTTTCTTTAAAAATCACCCCTGTCGACATCCCATTAACAGAGCAGAACATGTTGACATCCAGCTGTTGCTTTCATTACCAATTTGTTTTAATTGGTCTCACACTGTTTTCCCCCTCATTTTTTTGTGCTGTGTTGGTTTAACTCTGTCTGCAGCCAGCCTGGCTTTGAGCTGTAAACCTTTTATGAGGGGAACTTGCTGATGTGTGGAAAGTCACAGGCAGCTGGCTGGGCCTGGCCGGCAGGTCTGGAATATTCCAGCCCAGACCTTAACTATTCCATGATTTTGTTTGCTCTTTCAACATCTCCTTTTTAAAACTGTTATCCCTAAAAATTTAGAGAAGGAATACTTCTCTGGGCCTATCTCTAACAAAATTTATTCTCAATGCCCAAATAACATATTGTTAAACTGGGTATTAGGATGCAGTTTGTAATGAAGGATGTTTGGCAGTTCTTGCTGTTGGAAAAACATTTGAGTGATAGCGAGGAGGACATTTTGCTCTAGTCGATGTAATGAATTAACAACTGAGCGGTGGCCCAGTGTAGACAGCGCCCTTGGAGGAGGACAGAAGTCCAGATGGTGGGCTTTGATTTAGAAGCTTGGGCATCAGTCAAGAATGCAAAGTGATTACAAGGTGGCCAATAGGGGGATGGCAACCAGTTTACAAAAGGCCATCTTTAGTTGTACCTGCCAGTGGTAACTGCTTCCTTGGTGTCATGAGGTAGAAATTACTTATTTCCCACAGCTTGGTTTTGATTCGCAGGTATACTTAACCTGAGCTTTTATCTAGGAAAAAAAGAAAACGCACACACACACACACACACTGAAAAACCAGGGAGGCCAGCTTCCATTAAGAATTAATCATTTATTTGTGTGTTTAATCAATATTTATTTAGCAACTACCATCTTTCAAGTACTGTTATATTTGCCCCTAACAGAATAAAACCTCCTTTTTCTGGAGGATTTATTTAAAAGATCAGAAATTCTTGCAATAAAAGATAAGTAGGTTTTATTCTGTTAGATGCAAATTAGCAGTCTATTATTCTCATGTTCACTAAATAAATATCCCATTCCAAATTGACAAAAGCAGAGTCCTTTAACATTTTTGTCTTGAAAATTATGTGATTAGTCTGTTTTGACACATATGATACCAAAAAAATTAGATCCTAATGGAAGACATGGAGTTTGCTTATTTATTCTGCATGGGCTCCCAGGCATCTTCTACTAGGGAGTTGTACAAACACTGTTTAATTCTCACAGTGATGTGTGACAGTGGGTATGGAGAACTGTCAGCTAGAGAAGCTCATTTCCTCCTTTGTCTCCAGAGTTTTTATTGAGGGTTGGTCCGAGAGGCATAGAAGAGTCATGTGGCTGACCTTCATTCTGAGATTCTAGACCCCTCCAGAGTTTAAACTGATACTGTGTGGCCCAAGGTCCCAGTCATAAACCACATTGTTAGCATAGACTATGTGGCATGACCCAAGGCCCTGGGTGAACAGAGGTACTCTTACTGGGATGGATATTCCAAGGGCTTAGAAGTTGCCTTCCAAAGGTAGTCAGAGGCCAGACTTTTCTTTGGAATGTGATGGTTTGAACACCCCAGAGCTACTAAGACATTTTTCTTACAGTCAGCATTCAAGAAGGGTCCTTACCCATAATGTCTTCTTAGAGGACACAAGAACAGTTTTGTCAGTGGGATTGTCAGATTGTTATTGGCCACTGGATAATCTGGGTTAGGTGTTACCTACTTAGAGAAGTTGTCAGGATAGCCAGCTGCGGTGCACATGGAGGCCATTGGAGCCTTGGGCAGCTGATTTTGGAAAACCTTCATTGTACTGTAACAGTCTAGATGAAAATACGAGGTAATTTCAGCTGAAATCGTCAAAATCATAAACTCTCCTAAATAAGCCTGAAAACTCATCAGGATGATAAAGACTTTAGTCTTCCTACAGCACAGTGGATTGAGACTAGGTGATTATTATTATTAACCAAATGTCCTGGATAACAAGGATAGGTAAAACCAAAGCAGTGTGACACATTTGGAAATTGACGAGTTGAATATCAGATGTAAACAAAACCTTCCAAAGCTGTGATTGAATACTAGGATTCGTCCCTCAGTATGTTGGCTTTTTTTTTTTTTTTCCTCTCAGACAAGCTAAAGTTTTTATAAATGTGACCTCAGTACTAAATAAAATTCATCCTAATTAAAGAGAATTTCTAATGATAATAAAATCCTGAGACTAATCTTTGGGCATGATATTCCCTAAGGAGCTGAGCCACATTCAGTGTGTGCTGCCAAATATCTTTGAGGTTGAATTGCTCAGGGGCTCATTATCAATGGGTTTTCATCTGTTCTTTTTGAATCAATGATTTCCTTTGTTGGATTTAGACTCTCTTTGTATTCTCTTGACACTCGTATAACAAAAGATGCCTGGTTTAGCAATGCTGTTTGCTAGAAAAATCCAACCATCAGGTGAATTACTCCTTTCTGTACTTCAGTTTTGCGTGCCATGTGCTCTCTCCAGTGGGGTATCCCTCATTCAGTGCTGGGCTTCCTTTCCACTTGAAAAGTAAAGATCCGTTTCCATTCTTAACAGTTTCTCCGTCTTTCTCTCCTTGTGCCCTCTGGTTCCCCCCACAACCATCCTTGTTCTCCCCACAACCATCCTTGTCCAGTCTCTCATTTAGGACTTTTAAATCATCAAGGTGAAAAGCAAGAATAATGAGTTTCAGAAGGAAAACCTTAGATCTATTACCACTAAATTCCTTGCCAAGAATTTTCCAAACCACTTAGGCGTAATAATGGCTCATTTTTATTACTTAGTTGTGCTATTCTACCTTTTCAATATCTTTGCATCAGTCTATACATGTGCCATATATTTTTATATCTTTTACTTTCCTTTTATTATGTCAATTACTGAAAGGTCATTCAAATTTTCAGTTGAACCAACCTATCTGAAAGGCACGTGCTGCTAGAAGTTTGTTTAAAATTGAAAGGTTTGTTCTTTTCCTTTTTAAATGGAAGGCAATGGATTAACTATAGGAGCCAGTTGGGGTTTTCTTTAATTCTAGAAGTAGAGAACATATGCGCATGGTAAACTCTGAGTAGTAAGAGAGTCACACGTTTCTAAGGTAAAAATAGTTAAGTTGGCAGACTATGGTGCTATTTATAGTCTTTATTACTGAATGTGTCCGATGTTAATTATGTTAAATGTCAGATGTTAAGTCCAGAGGACTGTTCTAAATTATGGACTTGATAAATTTTTACTGGATAATCAAATGTAAGAAATCCGAGTTTTACTTTCTTAATAAGCATAGATAAAATTTTTAGAAATACTCCAAATTAACTGTGTGGCTCTACTCAGCAGCATCTGGGTGACACTGCAGGGGGGAAGTGTAGACAAGCTCTAGAGAAAGGCAACTCATGTTCAGATCTCCAGTCTTTCAGTAGCCATCTCTGAGCTTTTTGGTTAATTGTTGAACTTCTTTAAGACTGGTTTCCCTCGGGGCACCTGGGTGGCTCAGTGGGTTAAAGCCTCTGCCTTCAGCTCAGGTTATGATCCCAGGACTCTGGGATAGAGCCCTGCATCAGGCTCTCTGCTCAGCAGGGAGCCTGCTTCCTCCTCTCTCTGCCTGCCTCTCTGCCTACTTGTGATCTCTGTCTATCAAATAAATAAATAAAATCTTAAAAAAAAAAAAAAGACTGGTTTCCCTCATCAGTAAGATGAGGATAATAGTTATCTTTATTTCAGAGAGTTCTTTTGAAAATATCCAAGTAGAGTATTTAATACATTGCCTAGAATATACTGAGTACTTGAAATATATGGTTATTTCTTTTTGTAGGCAGAACCAGGATTATTCTTTAGCACAACTTTCACAACTGAATTAATTCAGGATTGTAAGGAAATATTTTGTCAGTCAGTCATCACTTATCAAGGCAGACACATGAGGGCAGTTGTTCAAGATGCTTCTGCTTATCAAAAGTTATCTAGCTAGCCAGTCCTTAGAGATGGTCCATTCATCTGGTAACATCCAGCCCAAAGACTTTAATTTTTAAGGACTTGGTTGACCCTTAGATGGGAATATGATGCAGAACTTGAGAAACTCAGTCCCTGGTTCAAAACAATTCAAAGCTCTTTTCTGTAGAAATAATACTGAACTATTCACTTATTTTTATAGGTGCAAACATTGCTTTCCTTTGACGGTTGATTTAAAGTCTCTGTCTAGTATATCCAATGTCTGGGCTTCCTCAGAGAGTGTTTCTATGTATGCATGCATGTATATATGTATTAATGTAGGCCTGTATGTGTGAATGTAGGTATGTGTGTGTCCATCCATCCATCCATTCATCCAACCATCCACCCATCCTTTGAATGGGTCATACTTTTCTCTTTCTTTGTATACTTTGTGATTTTTCTTAGTTGAAAACTAGACAATTAAACATAATGATATGGTAACTTTGGAAATAAGATTCTCCCTCCTTACAGTATGCTATTCCTTGATTGTTGAAGGTTGTGATCATTAGTTTAGTTATTTTTCCAGATTACTTTTGCAATAACTCTAATCCCTTGTGTGCTCACGGAGCTCTATTAGTTGGTGTTGTGACTGAGATTTTTTTGTAATCCAAGAGCTCAAACAAACAAACACCTATCCCAGTCTTTGCAGATTGGCTCTGTGCTGTGACACTTCTTTAACACTTAGCCAGGACGTTTACAACTTTGTCCTGGCCTTCACTTCTTGTTTGCACTTGAACCTAAAGATCTGCTGAAGGTAAAAGCTTAGGGTCTCCACAGATATTTAATGAACATGTATTCTGCCCCAACATGAGCCTGGTTTCCTAAGTTCCTGAGTATACATGGATGGTTTTGAAAGTGCCAATACCCCAAGGAAAGATTGTTCCCAGCTTTTCCTGCCAGGCTTTAGGCTGTACATTATATGTCTCAGCCCCAGCCCTTTATCCCAGGTAGCTGTGGATTTTCCATTCATCTTACAGTGTTTCAATAATTATTAGCTGTTCATAGTTTATTCAGCACCACCAAACATACAGCCTTGAAGTCCACAAAGAAAAAAGCAGTCACACATGGAGTTTCATAAAATTGTCATATTTTTATGTTTTTTGAGTTTTTGCCTTTTCCCCCCTGAGACTTACTCTACCAGCTGGTTTCCAGCACCATTACATTTTCCATGCTTCAGAGTCTCTGACATCCCCTGAGAGACTTTCCATCCAAGATCATTTCATGGATAAGGACCTGCCGTGTTTTCCTAGATAGCCATGCACAGAGGGCTATGATCTTTCTGTGCCATGGGGGAAACCAGGGAATACTGCCTTCCCTCCTTCTTACACCCTGTCTTTGGGTAGGTGCTTTTTCTTCTAACGGATTTTTATTTTTAATACCTGCTTGTTATATAAATTTGTCCATGTGATACACTTCTCTGTCATTTTTTTTTAAAGATTTTATTTATTTATTTGACAGAGAGAAATCACAAGTAGATGGAGAGGCAGGCAGAGAGAAAGAGAGGGAAGCAGGCTCTCTGCTCAGCAGAGAGCCCAATGCGGGACTCGATCCCAGGACTCTGAGATCATGACCTGAGCCGAAGGCAGCGGCTTAACCCACTGAGCCACCCAGGCGCCCCACTTCTCTGTCATTTTTTTTCTTCCTTTTTGTTTGCAAGCCACTTAAAGATTACTTTATTTTTAAGAGGCTTAGAAAAACTTGCTTTTGTTTCAAAACTGAAACTTCATGAGTACTTAGTCAGCAAAGAGCTGAGTAAGCTTTAAGGTCAAGAACAACAGCAACAAAAAAGCAGACAATAACCAGAGACTTTGCTTAGCTCAGACCACACAGATTCCATCGTAATTTTTATCAGGTTGCAACACATTATGTTGGGAGGTGAATCCTGAAAGAGACTCCTTTAAAGGAGCCCGCTTTAACATCTCACCCTCTCCTAGGTATGAGTTGTTTGACGATCTAGTAATAACCACACTATGTGTTTTTATAGTGCTTAACAGACATTCAAGTGCCTTCACCAACATTATCTCATTGGATCCTCACCACCAGTAGTGGGATAAACCTTGTCATCCCCATCACAACTCTCCCAATTTTCTCTGAGTATCTTTGCAGTAGAGAAACCAGTTTTCCTTTAGGGAGTGGATAGACACTGATACGAATGGCTGTCCAGACCTTTTTTCTCTTTTTTACGGTCCCCTAGTCAACTTGTCCTGAGTTTCCCAGCTGACTCTGCTCAGTGGGCATTCCTCTCAAGGGGTCAGTGGCTCCTAACACTGACTAAGTGTTAAAATTATTTTAGGCGTTCTTTAAAAAAAAATTACTTTGTGTCTGGGTCCCCCTTTAGACCAACTTCATCAGAACTGTAGGGCAAAATTTGGAAAGTGCCCAGGCAGTGGTATCTCTCTTTTTCTTTTTCTCTCTCTTTCTCTCTGCCTGCCTCCCTCCTTCCTTCCTACCTTTCTTTCCTTTTTTTTTTTTTTTTTTTTTTTTGGTAAGCTTTCTTAATGATTTTAACAGACAGCCTGGTTTGAGAAGCACTGCTTACAACTGTTGTCTTCGGAGATGGAGAACGTTTTGATATCAGTTTTCTTAAAAATGAAACCTTTGTGTCCTAACCATTATTATTCTGTGGCTTTTCTTTTAAAGTAAGAAATCTCCTATTTCTGTTTTCTCAAATAATAGTGCATTTTGTTTATATACTGTTTTATAATTAAAGCATTTTCATATACATTATTTCTCAGTGAGACTCTATTTTAAGCATATGATTAGTGTCCCATTGTAGAGGAACGGAGGCCTGGGGAGGTCTCTGGCTGCAGATTAAAAATTTGAGTATGGGGGCTCCTGGGTCGCTCAGTGGGTTGAGCCTCTGCGTTAAGCTCAGGTCATGATCTCAGGGTCCTGGGATCGAGCCCCACATCGGACTCTCTGCTCAGCAGGGAGCCTGCGTCCCCCTCTCTCTCTGCCTGCCTCTCTGCCTACTTATGATCTCTCTCTGTCAAATAAATAAATAAAATCTTTATTAAAAAAAAAAAAAGAAGTTTGGGTATGGCTGTGTGTGTATGGTTCAGGCAAAGGGGAGCAAAGTGCAGTCCAGATTTTCTAAGGTGATGAACTCTACTTCCCCTTGCTATTCACAGTGTGGTCCATGGGTCCACAGGCCCTTCATTATCACCTGGAAGCTTGTTAAAAATGCAGAATCCCAGGCCCTACCGCAGATGTACTGAATCAGGGCTATAGTTTAACAAGGTCTCCAGGTGATTCAGATTGTCAGTAAGGTTTGAAACTCTGCTTTCTACCGTGCTGCCTCTTGGAATTCTCAGTCCTCTGTTTTGTGGTGTTTTTATATAAATATGTTGCATATATAGATGCTGCGAGGGATAATTTTTCAGAGTTCTTACCGATAGTTTCCCTTTGGAAGTTTATTTTCCAGTCTTTTCATTGTGACTTGAGGCATCCCCCCCGCCCCCCCCCGTAGCTCTCCTACTGCCCTGGAAATGCATCTCTGATCATTTTCTGCTGCTTTGAATTTTGCAGGTACAAGAGCTGTGGAGGACCCTGGGAGGGCAGGTGCTGCTTTTCCACCATCATAATTTTCCTCCTTTTTCTGAGCCAGAGGGTATAACCTAGGAAAATGCCAATCAGACTCCTATTAAAATTTAGATTCTCAGTGGATCATGCTGAACTCTTGTTCCTTATTACCATTGCTCACAGTCCATAAGAGGACTTCAGGGATCTCATGTGGTAACATCTTTCCTAATAGGTATTCTCTCTACATACTTAAATTGAAAAGGTTCCTAGTGATATGCATTACACTTTACTGAGCTCTCCATTTCTCTCTGCTTCCCTAATGAGTTTCAAAACCTGGAGAAGTCAAAGAGAAGACAGAAAGATCTGTTGTGGATGCCGCAGTTCCAAGGCCGGGGCTCTCTCACGGCCGCTGTGGCTGAAGTAAACAAACAGGTTGTTTTCTGAATCTGAGGCTGTGTTGAGGTGTTGCCGCAGCGTGGGAAGCAGCCCTGACAGCTTGTCTCGTGATCCGCTGTGCCGTTTCTGCAACGCGCCAGCCGCTCTGGGCTCAAGTTGCTTTACTGCCTCTCTGTATCTGTCTTCACCTCAGTATTTCCCCAGACTCAGAGAAGGTAATGACTTCGTGCTCGTTTGGGGAGAGAAAATGCACAAAGCTCCAGCTATGATCTTAAAGTTAATTTGTGGCTTTCCTTTGAGAAGGGAATGGGCACATGCCAACGGTATGCCTGATACGTAAAGTCAACATGCTTAGGCATATAGCTAAATTCGTGTAAGAAGCATATGAATGCCTATCCCATATTAAAAAATTCAAGCAAAACACGAACTCGCCCTCATCTAAACCCTGTGGCTCTTCGTTATAGCTCTCATGGAGCGTTCATCTTATGCTTTGTGTTATGGCATATATTTACTCTCTGAACTTGATTATAAGCTGCTTGAAGTGTCTTATTCATTGTTATATTCTCTAAAGTGCCTGGCTCAGTGTTTTCCCCATATCACAGACCCTCACTGGAGTCAGTGTATATGGCCAAATCAAATAATGGGGGAGAGAAGAAATAGGAGTCTGGGTGTTTGGGTTCAGTGTTTGAGACACTGAGGAGAAAGAGAACCTGGGAGAGCAGTACACATCCCTGGGTTCTAGTTTAGTTTTCAGCTGTAAAATGTGAACACAGGAGGGGCAGATTTTTTAAAATCCTGTCTAAGGCTATGATTGTAGTATTCTGTGCTGGAAAGGTAGAAGACAACCAAGGAGAAAAGCCCAGCCGGCATCTCAGGTGAGATATCACGATTACAGAGTATGTCCTGGGGAGTCTTGGGTGTGTGGGCCTTCGTTGAACCATAGGAGAGGATGTGCTCTCCCAGACAGTATATAGAGTCAGAAACGGTTTAAGGTGGGACTCCTGTCAAACAATGTGTAAAGGACAGATGGGTGAAAAGATGTCGGTGGTGACTACTGATAGGAGAGTTAATGAGGAGAAGGAAGGTTAGGGGTGGGGGTTCGTAGAAGGCTCACCTCCCCTCCCATGGGAAGACAGTTGAAGGTTTTGTGGTTGTGGTTTGGCTGCAGGGGTGTGTCTGAAGGGTCGGACGCCTCTGACTCCATTCTGGCTCCTTAGCATTGCTTGACTCACGGTCCCCATTTCCTGTCTGTCCCCTCGGGGGTTGAGGGGGGCCACTAAATGTGGTCTCTGAACCCCACTCTTTGTTCACTTGCGTTCATTTTTATGTATTAAACTCTCCCAAATGATAATGCTTTTTAAAAATAGGGGTTCCGTGTTAAAATCTTTCCTTTTCAAGTGGATAACATCAAGCCAGCCCCCTTTGTGGGACATCTGAGGATCTTTGTCATTGGGCGTTTTTCACCCAGCCTTTGTCGGGCTCACGTTCTCCCAGTCCCATTCCGAACATTGGCTGGATCAGGGTCAGACGGCTGTCTGGTTACAGATACCCCGTTCTCTTCTACCTGACTGTGCCTTTGATTATTCTGTCTCTCTCTCTCTCTCTCTAGTGTGCTTAGTTCATTTTCCTTTTCTTGGCAAATGTCTGTTTGTGTTTAAAACATAGCTCAAGCATTTACTTTTGAGTTACCGTCTTTCTAGGTCACTTTGCAGCTCTTACATTTGCCGCAGGAGCACTTGGCGCTGTGTTGTCCCATTTTCCCCTCCCAGGATGGGTTGCCTACACACACTCGGTTGAGTCTTTGATGGACTTTGTTGTGACTAGGTCATGGGTTGAACTTGAACCAAAATTCTCAGGTGAGGGTTCAGATTCATACATCTTGTTCTTTTTGAAGGATCAAGTCCACCTGTTTGGGGCGTCCTTCTGTATTCCTGGCACTGTGAAATGTGCTATGCTGGGATGTCATAGGGCAGGGTGGGGCAGGTCTGTGTAACTGGCCACCAAGATGACATGGTAAAAGTTAAATTTGTCCCTGATCTGTAGAAGTAGTCCTAGGGTAGTCAAAAGAGGCATATATCTGACATGTACGCTGATTTTATTTCTTCTTAAGTTCTGATTTGGAATGTATTAACAATATCCTGGGTGATCTATCATTGTTAGGACATCTAGCAACCCTAAGAAAGGGCTGCCTTCATTAATTCCTTACAAGCAGCTCAAAATGGTGACTACATCTATAGTGTGTTTGAGTTGTTTTCTCCATCATTATTAGCTAACGTATTGCATCACACATGGAAAAACTCAACAACACTTTTTAAATGAATGAATTTTCACAAAAGTATATTTTCTTTTTTTAAAGATTTTATTTATTTATTTGACAGACAGAGATCACAAGTAGGCAGAGAAGCAGGCAGAGAGAGAGAGGGGAGGAAGCAGGCTACCCGCTGAGCAGAGAGCCTGATGCGGGGCTCAATCCCAGGACCCTGGGATCATGACCTGAGCCGAAGGCAGAGGCTTTAACCCACTGAGCCACGCTTTTTTTTCCAACAAAAAGCGAACCCCTTTTTAAAAAAGCTTAACCAAAAACATAAATAAATAAAAGAGCTTAACCAAGTAATTTAAGGCAAGTATAAGAAAATAAAAAGACCTAGGACTAAAATATTACATTTGTACAATTCTATCTCAGCAATTAAGTAGGATCTGATGCAAGCTGATTAGTAACACTGACTTATCCCCAGTATTATTTGTTTTTTCCTTCAGTTAATACTGACTTATCCTAGGTATTATTTGAAGAAGCTATCGGAAATGTCTTTCTAAGCAAGTTGGCGACACATACCTTTGGCTTGTTTTAATGACTACCTTCGTTTCTCTGTCATAGCTACCACCAATAGACTATGTGGTCTAGTTTGGCTGTTTGGTTGTCAATTAACCTAAATCAAAACTGCAGGCAACATTTCCTCCAGCTTTCTGTTTCTGCTAACTTAATTTGTTGTCAAAATACCTAGGTTTCTCTAAAGCTTAGATGTCATATTTGGTGGACTTTAATAAGCCATACTGTAACTTCATCTAGTACAAGCACTAGGCCTTTCAATTTCTTCTCATTCCAGGAGAGGCTTGCCCATTCTTTTTTCAATACCTCATTATATCTCAGAGAGTTTGATATCCTTGTATCTTTTCCTTCCATCAACAGAAAGAAAAAAACTAAGAAAAACATGGCACTAGCCACATTGTTGTGGAATCATGCTTTTGCACATTCCTATCCCCAGAGTATAAATGTTCTCTTTTTCATATTTTTATCTGAGGTATCTGTCATGTTATTTGGCACATGGCTGATATGCTAAAATATTTGCTGCTCTAAGTCAGCTAGTGTGTTACCCTATGATTTCCCTTTGCTAGGCAGAAAAGAAATTCTCAGCTTTTTGCTTCCTCAACTTTTCTTTCTTTTTTTTTTTCCTATTCTTCCTGATCAATATTTTATACTATAATTTGCATTAAATTCATTAATTCCCCTAGGAAGCACGTTGCCCAGGATCAGATACATTTGCTTGCTTTTCTTTCTTTCTTTCCTTTTTTTTTTTAAGGCATTATTTATTTATTTGTGAGAGAGAGAGTGAGAGAGAGCATGAGAGCGAAGGTCAAAAGGAGAAGCAGACTCCCTGCAGAGCTGGGAGCCCCATGCAGGACTTGATCCCGGGACTCCAGGATTATGACCTGAGCTGAAGGCAGTGGCCCAACCAACTGAGCCACCCAGGCACCCTGATATATTTGCTTTCTGAGACAATTTTCTTAGTAAAAGAATTTCAGGAGGGAAACATTCCTTAAATCCTTTTAAGAAAATCTTAACACATATCAATTTCATAATAAGAATGCAATGGGCAGGTACTCAGATTCTATAAAGCCCTGAAAAATCTTCTACGCTTAGTCAAAGATGGAACATCTTCATATAATTTTCTATCAAGCTTTTTTGAAGAATTGAGTAAATGAGTATAGCATCCATGATCTCTCTTACCTGGATTACATACATACCCAGATGTAATGTGTAGTTTTGGGGAACGTTTTATCTGTGACTCTAAACACAAGCACTGTCTGCCAAGCAAACTGCTTCCCAATCAAAATCTCACTGCTGGCTTCTGACCAGCCAGTTTCTGGGTAGGCTTTTATATTTGAATTTAGTCCCATTGTCATTCAGTTGGATCTTTAGGTCTGTGGTACTTTAGCTTCCAGAGTGATAGCGGAGTAAAACAACATGTTAACTTGGATCCTGTCTTTCTTAGGAATCTTACTCCAATGATTACTCTCTAAGAGAACACTGGCCTGGGTTTCCTTCTACCTCAGTGGCTATGCTGCCTCTTTTTTGCACTATCAATATGGCTTCTTCACCTCAAACATTACATTTAGGACTTTCTTGACACTTGGCTCTATACTCTAGTTTCTCTTTATTTTCTCCTAAACAGACTTGTACACACCAATAGCTTTATCAACCACCATAGGATTGGGGCTTCCACATGTCTATCTCTAGCCAAGACCTGCACTTTGTGCTCTGGGCATATATAGGCAGCTGCTTACTTGCATCATTTGGGGTGGGGTGGAGTGGATGTCTTAAAGGCACTTTAAACTCAACTTGGCTGCCCCAGTATCTCCTTATGGGCCGTACCATCCTGAGAGCTGTCCCTGTCATGGGCGCAAGCAGTTCTTTATCTCCCCGGGATGTTAGACAGCTTGCACATTGTAGTGCTGGCCAAGACACTTCCTAATCCTTGGTTTCCTCCTTCAGTGAAGAGCCCAATTATCTACTTATTAGTACAAACCAGAAAAATAGAGCTCATTCTATTTTTTATTCCTCTTTTTAAAAATTTTTAAATTTTTTTATAAACATATAATGTATTATTAACCCCACGGGTATAGGTCTGTGAATCATCAGGTTTAAACACTTCATGGCACTCACCATAGCACATACCCTCTGCAATGTCCATAACCTCACCACCCTCTCCCTCCCCTCCTCCTCCCAGCAACCCTCAGTCTGTTTTGTGAGATTAAGAGTCTCTTATGGTGTGTCTCCCTCCCGATAGAGTTCATCCTTTTAAACTATTTCCTTCTTTACCCTTATCATCCAGGTGTTGTCCATTAAATCTCTTAGCCAGCATTTTCTACCTTCTCTGTAAGTGTGAAACACCCTAGTCCAAGCTACAGGGCTCACTAAAATATTATAAAACACTGCTACATTTATCCACCTGCCTTTTTCCTTGCTTCTTTGTAAGCCTTTCTCCATCTGCCATAGGACATAAATCTACTAACATGATGTAGAACAACTCTTCTCAGGGTCATTTATAGCTCTATTCGGGGGCTCCACAAGGTCAAAATTATTTTCTTAATAATACTACAGTTTGTCACCCTCATTCTTTCTCAGGGCACTGGAGTTTTTCAGGGCAAATTAACCTATTGTATTATAACAGAAAAAATGTGAGAATCCAGATCTTCTATTGGGGAAAATATTAGAGGGACTTGGAAAAATAGAAAACTATCACTCCCTTCTCTCTAATTCCATTTTGTTTTGAGGTATGTAGTTTTTCTTAAAATAAGAATTATGTTATTCATGTTAATGTGTAATGCCTTTATTTTTGTTATTTTAACTGAATGAATAAACACTTAAAATTTCTCAGATTTAATTTATAAAACAGTAACTGTTCCTAGATATAATGTGCAAATAAGCAAAAGTTCTTTGAAGTTCTGGGCAACTTTTAAGAGTGTGAAGTGTTCTAGAGACTAACCCACTTGAGAACCACTATGCTAGAAGGCCATCCATGGCCTGGCTACTCCCTAATTTCCAAATCCATCTTTCTTCACACTGCACTGCTCTTTTTCCACTCCATCAATCTCGATCCTTTCAGTCCCTTTTTCTTGCCTCTTTCCCTGTCAATGTGGGCACTTTGCCAGAAACTCTTTTTTCTACCCTCTTTAGCCAATAAACTTGAAGTCATTCCTTAGATTTGATCCTCTAAACTATAATATCTATAGGCAGGCCTTCTCTCATCTTCTTCACTGGGTGAAATTTACTATTTTAGGGGTGCCTGGGTGGCACAGTCAGTTAAATGTCCAGCTCTTGGTTTTAGCTCAGGTCATGATCTCAGGGTCGTGAGATTGAGCCCTCCATTGGTCTCCATGTTCAGCACGGAATCCTCTTGAGATTCTCTCTTCCTCTTCCCCTCCCACTTGTCCTCTCTCTGTCTCTCTAAAATAAATAAGTCTTTTAAAATTTTTCTATTTTAAGATCTCACAGCATTTGTATATCTTATTTATTATGATGATTATAATACTATATTTGTTTCTGTCATTATTTAGTTAATTTCTGAAGGCTCATTAGCTAAAAGTGCTATGAAATCAGGAGCCAAGTCTGTTTTTGTTCAACATTAAAGCTCCAGTGCCTCGCAGGGAACCTCGCGTCCAATAAAAATGCATGGAATGAATAAAATGGATGAATCAAAATTATGCCACAGGCACAATAGAGTCCTACAACATGTGATACTACATAGAATAGGCATAAAATGCAAAAATAAAACCAACAAATTTTTAAGGTAGGTGAGAGTATCACAAGGATTTACACAAAAAGAGAGTAGCCTAATGATCCATCTAAAAGGGAAATGAGGGGAAAAAGAAGACCAGGGATAGAAAAGCACTGACTATGAAATTATATTCATTAAGAAGTAAGAGCATTTTGAAAGGAGTAGTAGGAGACAAAATTAGGAAGATAATCAAGAGCCACATGTTCAGAACATTGAATGTTAACCTCAAGAATCTGAGCTTCAATCCATAAAAAGTGGGGATTCCAATAAGTGCATATGAAAAGGACTGGCAAGAACAAGAGTGCATTTGGGGCACATTCATCTACTAGCAGTGTGTGAGATGCACTAGAATAGTGCTGGTGAAGAGAGTTGGGAATCACTTGGACTTCTGCATAGAATTCCTCTGAAGGAAAGGTGAACACACAGAAATCTGATTTCAGAGACCAAAGATGACTTCCATGGTGCTGAGACAGAAATTTCAAAGACTTATTTATTTGAGAGAGACAGAGCTGGTGTGAGCAGGGGGAGGGGCAAAGGGAGAGGGAGAGAATCGTCAAGTAGACACCACATTGAGAGCAATGCAGGGCTGGATCCCAGGATCCTGAGATCATGACCAGTGCGGAAACCAAGAGTCAGATGATTAACCAACTGAGCCACCCAGGCACCCTGAGATAGAAATTTCAAGTTAATAAAGCTTCAAGAGAATGGGCTGTCCTTCTCACAGTCTTCTAAGCTGTTTCCTAAAGCTAAAGAGTGTTTTTATAATACGGAGTAAACAAAGATTTTGTATGTTGGTATTATTCTGGAAACATAGATTTCTGTTACAGTGGGTATGGTACATGTTTACTCCCTTGCATGACCTAGTCCATCAAGTTGTAACTGTGCATCTGGTCATGGGATGTTTCATCACTTTACAGTACATTCACCAACCGTGTTGTAAATGTCTTCACTCCAGATTGAATTTTTATATACTTGGAATCATGTTGGAATCAAAACTCCAATAACTTGAAATGAAAGGTGAGACAATTTTTTTCATTTTCTCTTAAAGGAGTTTATAGTCCGTTTGCCTCAAGGAATCACAGTATCAGTGAACTCTATAAATGGTGGTTGTACAGGTAGAGCATGTGCGCTGAGTCTGGTTTTAAAATTGAACAAACAAGAGCATGGAGCTTTATGCCCTAGAACTTTGCTAATAGTTTTCCATGAGGGTTTCCCTGGAGCCTCAAGTGGCTCCACACATGGGGTCATTGAGAAGAAAGTCCTTTTTAGCATTCTGGGGACTATTTCCTCCATATTAAAAATGGGAAAACCTTATAATTTATTATCTTTTTAAGATGCTGGAATGCATTTGATCCTTCCAGGCTGTGAGGACTCCCATTTATTTATTGCTTACTCTGGGCTAGCACTACATTAGGTCTTTTCAATGTATTCTCCAATTTAATCCCCATGAAATCCTGAATGGCAGTAGTCTAATTTTTATCTCCATTGAAGGAATGATGAATTCTGAAAGTTAGAATATTTAAGTAACTTCTCCAAGTTTATATAGGTAGTAAGTGTTGGAGCTGGGCTTTTTTTTTTTTAAGACTTTATTTATTTATTTGACACAGAGATTGAGATCACAAGTAGGCAGAGAGGCAGGCAGAGAGAGAGGGGGAAGCAGGCTCCCTGCTGAGCAAAGAGCCCAATGCGGGACTCGATCCCAGGACCTTGAGATCATGACCTGAGCCAAAGGCAGAGGCTTAACCTCCTGAGCCACTCAGGTGCCCAGAGATGGGCTTTTCTGTTCCAACTCCTCAAAAAGAGTTTGAGGAGGGTGTGTGGGTTGCTCAGTGGTTAAGCATCTGCCCTAGGCTCAAGTCATGATCCCAGGGTCCTGGGATCGAGTTCTGCATCAGCTCCCTGTGCAGCGGGGAGTTTGGTCCTCCCTCTCCCTTTGATCCTCGTCCTGGCTTATATGCGTGCATGTACTCTCTCTCTCTCTCTCATATAAGTAAATAAAATCTTAAGGGAAAAAAAAGGGCATTGGAGAATCACTAATGAATAAGAGTCCTGTCCTCACAGAGCTTATATTCTAGAGGTGGAGGAAAATTTGGATGAGAAGCTAGCAAATAAATACTGAGTAATTGGCTTTCATAGTGATCTGAAGGGTATGATGATAAATACAGTAGGGTAAGGGGATAGAGAACGAAGGGATAGTTTTTGTGATCCTGTTTTTGGTAAAAGTGATAAAATCAGTCTGGTGTAATGACATTTGGACTGAACTTTGGGTGGAATGATGAATCAAACTTCATGAATGTTTTAGGGAAAAGTATTCTAGGTAAAGATCCTGAAAATAGAAAGTGGTAACATATTCCCCTGAGAGTGTCCCAAGCAGTATGAGCCTCAGTAGAGCACTAGGATGAATCTAGAAAGTTAGGTGTATAATGACCATGAGGCTCTTGTTGGCTATGGTAGAAAGTTTGGATTTAATTTGTTAGAGTGATAGGAAGCCACTAGAAGGTTTGAATAGGCTATCCCTTAGGAAATTGCTGGGTTCATAGGAGCTCTGTGTCAGGAATCAGGGGTGGAGAGCAGATACCTATTTCTTACTGTGTCACATGCTAGTACTATAAATCTAGGCTATCATCTCTTGACTCTTAGATTATTGTATCATTGAATATTGTTTTATTGCCATAGATGATTGCAACAAATTTTCCTGATTCTTTTCATTTATAAATTCAATCTATCTGCAATACCTGGTTCAAATGATTTACTACAATTATTATTTACTTATTAAAATTTATTTCTTATAATTCCAAAAAGAGTTTTCAGATGAAGATTCCATTCTTCATTATTCTGAGAATACTTCTAATCATTCCTTTCTTTGTGCCTTTTCTCAAATGCTGGTCTCCTTTTCTCAAAGAGGGAGCTATTTCTTACTTGGCATTGATGTATCTTTCCAGTTTCAATTGGAATAACCTTCTCTTCCTCTCTAAACTCTCCCCAAGCTCTCTGTGTTTTGACCTTCTACAGTAATTATTGTATGCCCAAGTTATCCCAGAACTGAATTATATATTGCTTTATGTTCAATTATTTAATTATTCATACATTTGTACATTTTTAATTGAATTAATTAATTGACTCATTCATTTCACAAATGTTTATCAAGAGCCTATTGTATTCTAGGGATTCCTCTAGACACAGGGCAGAATGTGGACAATTTTTAAAATCAATTTAAATGAAGCTAATTTGCATTGAATAAAATACACAGCCTTTTTTTTTTTAATTAGCATGTATTATTAGCCCCAGGGGTGGAGGTCTGTGAATTGCCAGATTTACATACTTCACAGCACTCACCATAGCACATACCTTCCCCAATGTCTGTAACCCAACCACCCTTTCTGTACGCCCCTACCCCTAGCAACCCTCAGTTTGTTCTGTGAGATTAAGAGTCTCTTATGGTTTTTCTCCCTCCCAGTCCCATCTTGTTTCATTTATTCCTTTCCTACCCCCCAAAGTCCCCACGTTGCCTCTCAACTTCCTCATATCAGGGAGATCATGTGATAATTGTCTTTCTTTGATTGACTTATTTTGCCAAGCATAATACCCTCTAGTTCCATCCATGTCGTCTCAAATGGCAAGATTTTGTTTCTTTTGATGGCTGCATAGTATTCCATTGTATATATATACCACAGCTTTATCCATTCATCTGTTGATAGACATCTAGGTTCTTAAAATGCACAGCTTTTAAGTGAGAATTCAATGCATACATCTATGTAAACTGCACCATACTCAATATATGAAGCATTTCTATCATCTCAAAAGTATCGAGTCTCTTTGTACATCTTAGATGTCTATCTCCTACCTGAAACCACTCCGCTCCCATCATCATAGTTTAGCATGCTGGTTTAGAACTTCAAATAAATGAAGTCATATAGTATGATCCTTTTGATTTAGGTTCCTTCCCTCATTATCATGTCTGTGAGATTATCTGTGTTGTTGCATTTTTGGTAGATAATGCATGTTTTAATGGTTAGTAGTATTCCATTGCACGAATATCCACATACTTTAAATGTCACCTGTTGTGTTTAGTTTCTGACTACTGTAAATAAAGCCTGCTATAAATATTTGTGTACAAATATTTCTCTGGAAGGATGTTTACATTTCTCTTCATTAAATCAATGAATGGAATTGCCAAATCACAGGAAAGGTGTGTATTTGAATATGTAAGAAATTTTCCTGACCAGGTATAGCACTTTTTTCATTCCCATCAGCAAATGTGTTAGTTCCAATTGCTTAAAATCTTCACTAATATTTGGTATTGTCAATCTTTTAAAATTTTGTTTAAATTTTGTTTTGTTATTATATAACAAATAATTTTTAATTAAAATAAATAAATTTTGTTATTATTTCATGTGTGAAGTTACATCTCATTATAGTTCTAATTTGCCTTGCTTTGGTGATAAATAATGTCGAGCATGTTTTTTATTTGTTTATTGGCTATTTCTTTATCTTCTTTTATCAAGTGCTTCTTCAAGTCTTTCGCACACTCACTTTTGTTGAATTTTCTTATACCAAACCTTAGGAGTTCTTTATGTATATATATACATCCATAAACAAACATATTTACAAATATATATGTTTTACTGTCTATGGCTTTTTTTTTTTTTTTTTTTTTACGTAGAAAAGCAATTTATTCCATTATAAGCACTTACACAGTTAGTCATGGAGAGTAACAGGCCTGCTGGTGAAACAGGTCACCCAAAATAGAGATGGTACCAAACTAGTGGTCAAGGACTAACTCCTCACTTGGCTCTATCCTTCCTTACTTTAGCCTTTACTTAAAAGGAGTCTGTAAAACTTGGGGATATAGCCTAAGAAAAAAAATAACCACACCCAATATTCCCCTTTCTGTGGCTACGTTAGACCTTTTGTTACTAGAAAATTCCTGAAGAAAATTTAAATATAAGTCTGTGGCTTTACTGAATCAAGTCCCCCAGTTAATATTTAGAAAACACCCTCTGTTTGGGCTAGTAACATTGTTGATGGTACCTATCATAGAGGGATAGCCAAACAAAGTCTGTGTCTCAAAACCAGTGTTAAATCAATCTCAGGGTTGAGAGGGGGGAAAAAAGGGGAGTCTAAAATCACAAGAAGTGCAGACATATCTAGGACACTTGTCCTTCTGGATCCACGCTTCCTTCAGGATCTTCATCATTGTAAATGTTCTCTGCCATTTGCCACACTTGCATAATATTGTCTTCTGATACAGAACAAATCACCCAAGGTTCATTGGGATTCCAAGAGAAATCAGATATCTTGGCAGTGTGACCACCATGAATAAACAACAATTCTGGTGGTCCATCTTCTGCATCTTCCGGAGATTGTTCCTCTCCAATTTTACTTAAATCCCAAACATTCAGTCTACGATCAGTACCACTGGAAGCCAAAATGGTCTCATTGTGAGGTGACCACTGAACCTGGAATATTTCATCCTTATGTGATTCAAAGGAATGCAACTTAAGTTTCAGATCTCTCAGATCCCACAAGGCAACAGTCTTGTTGGCTGATCCTGTGGCCAGAATGAACTCACTGTAAGGATTGAAAGATAGGCAGTTCACTTCAAGCAGTGTGAGCATCAACTGAGTGGCTTGGTTTGGAAGTATTGTTTGAACGAGTATCCCAGATCACAAGTTTCTGATCCAACTGACCCAAACAGAGACTCATGGAGCAGATGCCAGGAAACGTCTTCTACTACTGCTGTATGCCCTGTAAAGATGGTCTTCGCATCCACAACTTTTCCTTCCTTTGCACTGATGTCCCAGAGGCAGATGGTGTGATCGTCTGAAGCACTAAGTGCCCACTGAGATTTGGGTTCCAAGAAAGTCCATAGCCCTCCTTCTGATGTCCACGGAGACCCAAGTCTGGGTTGCACTCTCCAGAAGGGTCTGGTTTGGAAGGATGTTTTGTATAGTCAAAAACAAGAACATCACTGGATGGAGTCTTTGTCGCAATGATGCAAGGGTTCTGGGGCATATAACGTGCCCGGTTTACTTCTCCTTCATGGTTGATCTTGATTTCTATTTCAATTTTTCTACTAACTGAGCCAAAACCTCCAAATTCTCCTTTCTCACTGTCGTAGTGTGAAACATCAAACTGAGCATCATCGTTAGGGAGCTGCACACTGGCTATTACAAGATGGTTTTGTTCATCGGATGTGTGTGTTCACAGGACAAGTCGATGAATGCTGAAGTCTTTCCCTTCTAGTCTGGTTACATCTGGAAGCCACTGCGCAGTTAGGCTAGGCCACTCCAGGGCATGGGTCATCACCAAATTGTAAAGAAAAGGGGTGTCCTTTTTCCATATTTTGTACTCTTCATTGATCACACGTTCTTCCACTGCGTCATCAAAGGCTGCTTCCTTGTCGGCTATGGTGGACAGGCAAGCCGGGGGGATCCCGGGGTCAAGCATTGCGGGAGGGGCGGGGAGGCTACGGGCCTACTGTCTATGGCATTTTTAAAATATACTAAATAGAATCTTCTGAAGGGCAGACAATTTTAATTTAAGAAAGTCCATTTTTTCAATACATGTTTTATAGTTTGAGCTTTATGTGTCTTTTTAATAAATCACTGCCTGCCCCATCTCATCATGATTTTATTTTATATTTTTCTAAATATTTTCACATTTTAGCTTTTATGTTTTAATCCTGGTCTATTTGAATAGTTTAATTTTCCTGTATGTTAGGATGTATTGTTTGACATTCACTCATTTATGTGGATATTTTAGCTGTTTATTCACATTACAAGTGTACCTACTGAATTGACTTGGCACCTCTTTTCAAAATACTGTATGATCTCATGTACATGTAGAATCTCGAGAACAAAAACAAAAACAAACAAACTTGAGCTCATAGGAGCAGAAAGTAATATAATAGTTACCAGGGAATGGGGCGGTAGGGGCAAGTAGGGAGCTGTAGGTCAAAGGGTACAAAGTTACACTTATATGGGATGAATAAGTCTAGAGACCTAATGTGTAGGTGTGGTAACTATACTTATTAATTCTTTTTTTTTTAAGAGTTTATTTATTTGTCAGAGAGTGAGAGAGAGCATGAGAGAGCGCACAAGCAGGGAGAGTGGAAGGCAGAGGCAGAGAGAGAAACAAGCTCCCTGCCGAGCCAGGAGCCTGATGTGGGACTCAATCCCAGGACCCTGGGGTCACGACCTGAGCCGAAGGCCCAATCGATTGAGCCACCGTGGCGTCCCTGTACTTACTAATTTTGTGTTGAGCACTGAAAATATGCTAAGAGAATATAAAAAATTAATGACTTCTGATTTAAGCTTTGACATTAAAGAGCTTGGAATTCATCACTCTTTCCTTACAAGTAAAAAAAAAAAAAGTCCCATCCCCCCTCACCAAATTAATGACTTCTTTTTACTCTATCAGAGAATTGAGGTTCCAGGGCAAACCACTCTCAAAATTGAAGAGATAGTAAATTGAATACAGAGAATTACACCCGAGATCAGCTAAAGTAAAGCAGAAACCTGCAAGGCCAGAAACACTTATCTGGTAACTTTGAGGAATTGCTAGAGTCTCAGTGTGGACTAACTTGAGAATTCAAACTTGTGGGAGCCCAGTTTTAGGGCAGTTCCCACACATGTATGGGTGCTATCTCTAATAGCTCCACCAGGTTCTCATAGCAAAGATGAGAGAAAAAAAACATTTCCTCCTGTTTCAGGCAGGGAAAGAAGAAAATTAACCAATTTAAATATACCTGGATAATCCTTTTGCAATGTATATGTATATCACATGGCACATTTTATCCTTAAGGAATGTTGTATGTCAATAAATCTGCAAAATGTTCTTTTTAAATATTCCCAGAGAGTTCTCCATAAAAAATTCCTGCTTTCCAAAAGAAACTACTTCATCTGATTCTCATCTGACATTAAGGAAGAGGATTAGACAACTACAGCTTTCTCTAGCCTCCCTGTCTCAGATAGGGAGAGGGAGGAAAAGGCTATTGAATTCTGAGGATCACAGCCCAGGGACTTAAGCTCACTAAAAAGCTGAGATTCAATCATAAGATTACAAAATGCTTCCCTTTCCCAACACGACTACCACATCAACAGGGCTCCAGCATAATAATAATGGATTATAACCAAGAGAGCTATAAGACACAGATTCCAGTTAAGAAGGAGCTCTTAGGGAAACCAAAAACAACAGAGGGAAGAGGGAACTGAGACTTCTGACCCTCATACCAAATGTAAACATTAAACAGAGCTCAGCTCCTAATCAGATTTAACATAAAATCCTCACACTGAAAGCCTAAGTTCGTATTAATTCATTTACCACCAAATAAATTTCTAAGGTAAGAAAAATCCAATAAGAAGAAATAAAACAAGCATCAAAATCAGACTCAGATGTGACACATTTTAAAATTATCAGAAAATTTAAAATAGCCATGATTAATATGTTAAAGGCTGTAATGGAAACAGTAGACAGTATGGAAGAACAGATGCATAATATAAACAGAGATAGGAAAATTCCAAGTAAAATTCAAAAGGAAATGTTAGGAATCAAAACACTCTAACAGAAAGGAAGGATGCCTTTGGCAGGTTTGTTAGCAGATTGGATACAATCAAGGAAAGAATCAGTGAGAATGCAGATATGTCAATAGAATCTATCAAATTGAAATGCAAAGAGCAAAACGAATGAGAAACAAAAACACTCCAGAATATCCACGATATCTAAGACAGATACAGTAGATGTAACATACTAGTAATTGGAATACCAGAAGGAGAAGAAAGAAAGAAAGAAAGAGGCAGAAAAATATTTAAAGCAATAATGGCTGAGACTATCCAAAGGTAGTAACATTAATTATAACAAATGTACCATACTAATGTGAGCTGTTAAATATATGAGAACCTGTGTGATTCAGGTATAGGAATATGATAATTCTTTGTACTGTTCTGTATTAGTTTTTTTTTTTTCAGTTATTACTTCAGAGTTTTAAGTTTTGTTATGTTTTAGGTTTTGGCCTAGGAATTAAATGCCTTCCTCTAGATCTAATTTTTGATTTACTATCTCATTTTCTCTCATCTAAAGAAACATTCTTTAATATTTCTAATACTAATAACATCCTTTAGTGTCTCTGATACTGATAGTTTCTTTCTTTTTTTTAATTCATTTCAAAATGTCTGTATTTTATATTTATTTAAAAATATTTGGTTGAAAATAGAATTCTGCTTGATATTTTTCTTTATTTAAGTCTATAAAGATATAACCTCAATATCCCTTGGCCTGCATTTAAATATATATGCACACACACAAACACATTATTTTTAATTAACATATAATGTATTATTTGTTTCAGGGGTACGGGTTTGTGATTCATTCTTCTTATACAATTCAAAGCACTCACCATAGTACATACCCTCCCCAGTGTCCATCACCCAGCCACCCCATTCCCCCACCCCCAACTCTAGCAACCCTCAGTTTGTTCCTTGAGATTAAGAGTCTCTTATGGTTTGGCTCCCTCTCTGGTTTCATCTTCTTTCAGTTTTCTCTGCCTTCCCCTATGATCCTCTGTCTTGTTTCTCAAATTCCTTGTATCACTGAGATCATATGATAATTGTCTTTCTCTGATTTATGTAATTCGCTTAGTGTAATACCCTCTAGTTCCATCCACGTCATTGCAAATGGTGAGATTTGGGGGGGTTTTGATGGTCGCATAATATTCCCGTGTGTGTGTGTGTGTGTGTATGTGTATCTCATATCTTCTTTATCTGTTCATCTATTGATTGACATCTGGGTTCTTTCCATATTTTGGCTATTATGGACATTGCTGCTATAAATATTGGGGTGCACGTGCCCCTTCAGATCACTACATTTGTATCTTTGGGGTAAATACCCAGTAGTACAATTGCTGAGTTGTAGGGTAGCGGTATTTTCAACTTTTTGAGGAACCTCCATGCTGTTTTCCAGAGTGGCTGTACCAGCTTGCATTCCCACCAACAGTGTAAGTGGGTTCCCCTTTCTCCACATCCTCAGCAACACTTGTTGTTTCCTGACTTGTTAATTTTAGCCATTCTGACTGGTGTGAGGTGGTATCTCATTGAGGTTTTGATTTGTATTTCCCTGATGCTGAGTGATGTGGAGCACTTTTTCATGTGGCTGTTGGCCATTTGGGTGTCTTCCTTGGAGAAATGTCTGTTCATGTCTTCTGCCCATTTCTTGATTGGATTATTTGTTCTTTGGGTGTTGAGTTTGATAAGTTCTTTATAGATTTTGAATACTAGCTCTTTATCTGATAACACACAAACACATTTTGAAGAGAGTGTGTGCTAAGTCCAACGTGTGGATTATCTTGGGTCAGTTTTTTGTTTGTTTACTTTTATATATGAATATGGTTCTCATTTTCCTGTTTCTTTGCATATCTGGCAATATTTTTATGCCAGTCCTGCCAATTTTTAGTCTCTCTATGCAGTGCATAAAGGGCCTTATTCTCATATCTTTGTTTTCTGTCATTTTGAAAACATTGGCTAGTTATTAATTATTTTCTATGCTTCCCAGCTTCTTCCAAGTCTTATTAATATTTTATTATCTCTCACATGCTTATTTCCATGATCAGAGTGGTGATTCTTCTATAATTGGCTTTACACATACCAGGCACTGTTGTAGTCCTCGCTACCACTGATTGATGCTGTAGGAACCAAGGATATATAGCAAAAGGCAACATAAAGGAGAATATGGGATAAAAGTCCTGGAACAGCATGCATCATTACTCAGGTTTCATGAGGATCTTAGATAGAAGCCATTCTACATAAAATCTATCAATCATCAATATTTGTTAAGTGCCTGTTGTTTAGGGGAAATAAAAGACGTATCCCATATAACTTTAACCTTGAATGAGGGCTTACAAATCTTTAAATATCATATATTAGTTGGGAAGGCAAGATGCCTATATGAAACAGTCCTCAGTTTATTCCCCAGATAAACACTTTTTGGTGAACAAAGTACTATGGAAGTGCTAAGAAGCTAACAAAGAGAAATACAGTAGACAGATGCTGAAGATGCTCAAAATCTGGCAGAGAAGACACATTCGTAGAGATGGTTATGATACAAACAGAATGAAATAGGAATTAAAGCAACATATAAAATTTATTCGGCTCTTACTATATGCCACGGATTAAGTCATTTAATCTGCAACACAACCTACGATGTAAGTACATCATTATCTGCCTTTTACAGATGGGGAAACTGAGGTATAAAATCGTGTGAAGCCCTTGGTGAAGGTAACATAGTAAGTGACAGAGCAAGGGTATAATCTTAGGCTGTCTGATTCCCTCATTCTTTTTTTTTTTTTTTTTTTTTTTTTAAAGATTTTATTTATTTGTCAGAGCGAGTGAGAGCGAGCACAGGCAGACAGAGTGGAAGGCAGAGTCAGACGGAGAAGCAGGCTCCCTGCGGAGCAAGGAGCCCAATGCGGGACTCGATCCCAGGACGCTGGGATCATGACCTGAGCCGAAGGCAGCTGCTTAACCAACTGAGCCACCCAGGCGTCCCTGATTCCCTCATTCTTAAAATAAAGTCATAATGGAATGCAGAGGAAGAAGCAAATTATTCTTAGAGCTAGTATGATGCTGAGGGACTTGAAAACATAAGCCGTATTATCATGAGGGGTTAATTATCAGTGATAAGGGACAACTGGTCTCCCACTGCATGAGGCATACATAAATTAAGAAAATACAGCCACCTTCCAATTTCAAAGCTAACACAAATTCCCATACCAAGATAGAGCTGGTATCTGCAGAAGAGTCCATGATTCTTATTTCTACTACTCATCTACCATCCCCTAAAATATCAAGAATTACTGCAAACTATGTCTCAAGATCTTTCAAGTGTTTTAGGATTTATTTTCCCCAAATCTGGTAATTATTTACTCAGTTACTTTAATTTTTTAATCCAAGTATGGTTTTACCTCAAAAGCACACACATCTTACAGTCAGCAGAAATATTTATTCCTCTTTATAAATTATTAAATTAACTTTATGGCTTAGAATTAAGTACCTCATGAATCTTGTTATCAAGAATTAATAATAATTCTGTACATTTATATAATGTTTTACGATGTTCTTCCACATAAATTATCTTACTTAATTTTCATAGCAGTGTAATGTGTTAGAGAAAGTTGATAATACTCCAGTTTTCTCTATGAGGATTCAAAGACTTAGGAAAGTTTGAGTCACTTCCTTGAGTTTGTATGGCTATGGATTATGAGTTGGACTTAAGAGTAATCCAGTCTACTTTCCTCTTCTCCTCTCTCTCTCTCTTTCTCTCCCCCCCCCCTTTTTTTTTCCTTTCACTCATTAGGACATGACCATATCTGAGTGATCAGAAGAATCTTAAGTTCTTGAAAGTGTAAAGATGGCAATCACAGCTGGAATGAGGGTGAATTAAGTAGAATGCAGCAACCCTATGAGATCTGGTCAAAGCATCATCCAAGAAGTCTCAGTCATTTATTAGAATTGTGCCATGTGGCTTAGAACTTCAGTGAGGTAGCACATTAGAGATGGGAGAGATTAGTGTGTATGGATTTAGTCTGGGGCAGGGAATTTTAGTGGCTGGAAGGAGGAGTAGAATTTGAATAGGTAGAGATACGAATTGTGTTTTACTGGCTAGAAGGGCAGCAGAAACAAAGATAGTAAGAGAAAGATCATAAGGAAATATTGGGGGACTGTTGTATTACGAACCCCTTGAGGGGGATTAGTCAGAAATCAGGCTGGGTAAATAAGATGGAGAAGGACATAGTAGATTGGAAGCAGGAGTTGGAAACTAGGGAAATACATCGTGCTCTTGGAGTGGGGACTCGCATGTTAATGGCCTGTTTGGAGATGATCAATCCATTCTTATTGGCAGGGTGAGTAATGGTGAGGCAAGATCAGTTGGGAAGTGTTTAGATGATGGTCAGGAAGGCTCCAGTTGTGAGACTGGTGTAGGAATGGAGAGAAAGGAGACATTTTAAATAAAGAACTGTATTGATACAGTGACAGACTGGATTCAGAGGATGAGGCAAAGAGGAAATTTAAAGATGACTTCAGGTTTCCTAGTCTGGGAGGTAAAAAGGGTGTTGTAGCTACTAACACCAAAAACATGCTAAAGAAAGGGAATGCATTTTAGAAGAAGGCTTTTGTTAGCTCATGTGATGTGATATTATCTCTGAAGAAGACATTTATGAGGAGAAATCTTATGGGCCATTTGGAAAGTGAGATAGGAGGAGTTTAATCTGAGAGACATTGACAGACACATTTCATGCCACCAGATTTGGATTAAACACAGGGGCATGAATGTGATAAGTAAAAACGTAAGTTCAGTGTTGGAGGCTTGTAGAATTACCTCTTTTAGGTACTGGAGAATGCATGGATGCACAGGAGAGAGACCAAGAGGAGAATAGGAAAGAGGCATGTCACTGACCCTAGAGAAGGAAAAGAGGAAGTTGGGTAGATCAATAGTGTAGAAAAGGAGTCAACAATAAGAATTTATCTTTTTTTTTAAGTTTTTTTTTTTAATGTATTTGACAGAGATGGAGAGAGGGAAAAGCACAAGCATGGGGGGCAGTGGCAGAGGGAGAAGCAGGCTCCCCACTGAGCAGGAGGGAAAGACCCTGGGATCGTGGCCTGAGCTGAATGAAGGCAGATGCTTTACCAACTGAGCCACCCAGCTGCCCCAACAATAAGAATTTAGAGGAAATATACCAGTGGATATGATAATAAGACCAACAGTGACTTTTTGGGAAAAGAATTTAGATTGAATAATTGAATCACATTTTATCTATCAATATTATTATAGGTAAGGTTCATTTTAACATTTAGCATATTAGCATTTATAATATGTATATGTATAATACTTATACTACATTAACAGTGTATTATATCAAAGATTCATTTTAACATTTAACATATTAGCATGTTTTGCTGTTTTAAACGGCATGTGTTTAGTGTGGCATGTGTTTAGTGGGACCAACATCAGAGGTGGTGGGAAGCATGGGAATAGACTCCAGGCTCAGCTGGGGGAAAGATATGAGTGGCTTTTTAGAAAAGACAATGTCAAAAGTGAATTTCGGTAAGACAAGTTATGCCAAGGGAAGATAAACAGTGGAGAAAGTGGGAGAAAATACCCAGTGGCATATCCTAGGCTTCATGGGGTCTGGTGTCAACATGTTTGTGTCAACATGTATCTACTGGTAATTTTAAATTGTTGTCTCCTTGAAAGAAACCAAAAAAGCCCCAACATGTCCCAGTTCATATCCCTGATATATGTTATTAAAATAAACTGAGGTATGCTGGTAGATTTTTAAAAAAATAAATAATGAAAAAAAATATGGTGTTAGAAAGTCAATGACCTACAACGCAATTTATAGAATTCATACTGAAAGCTAATGATGTAAATATGACCTTTAGAAATTTTAACTCATTTGGATGAAATTGGACTTTAGAAAAGTTAAAAAATATTTATAGGAAGAGTGAAATTTAAGAATTAAGTAAAGTAAAAATTTTGCAAGATATTGAAAGTACCCTTAAATCAAAGTGGGAAAAAAGAGACAGCACTTGCAGTCATTCTAAATAAGTTATGTACTTTCAAGCACCTGGTACTGAGAAAATTTTAGAAACAGTATATTTAGCCACAATCTTACGAACTCATCATGCATTTCTTACATTCTTAATTCTCACTTTATTGCTAGAGAGATTTGCATGATAGAAGAATATAGTTTTAAAAGTTTAATCTGTTTCTCCTGTTTATTCCTTTACCTGAAGTCATAATCATATTTCTATAGGCATAAATTATGATTTCACAAACAAAGGATTATAGCTTTGGGAGGATAATTAGATGCTAGAAAATGAGATTCTTAAAATGAGGGTCTTGTTTATAATATCAAGTATTTGTGACAAACACAATGAGTAATGATGAAAATGTGCCCTAAAACGTGACATGTCATATGAGTAATCGTCTAAATCCTGCTGGGGTGGGGCATGGTTTCTGGCATCTTTAAAACTTTTCTGCTGTGGTGTGGATTTAGAAACAATAGGGTAGTTCAGACCAGCCCTGTCCTAGAGAGAGTTCACACGAGGAGATAATTCTTCCCTGGCTTCAATGACCTCTAATGTTATGAGCTGACCGCCATTATTGTTACAGAGACTTCCTTTGGATTACAAGGACCTGGGATGCCAAATGTCAGGAAATGAAACGTGCCTGTGACGACCCGTGCTAAGTAAAGTTCCAGTTACCTCAACACGGTAGTTGAGAGTCAGGAATTCCATAAATCACTGAGAAAACAATTGTTCAGGATTTCTCAGGGATGTCACTTTTTCCATCCCTTTTGCTTCTATCCACCTGGGAGTGGAGATTCCCCCGCATGTGCCAATCTGCCCAGCAGTAGAAGGTGAGCTCTAAGGTAGCATAGGTGGAATGCTGCTTTGTTCATTATCACATATCCAATGCTCAGTAGAGTGCCTGGCACACTGAGGTTGTATGCGTATGCATGTGTGCGCGTGTGCATGCACGTGCGCGTTGTGAGTGAATGAATGAAAAGGAGAATCAGTCAGTGTTATTAGGACCACTCCAAAGAGCAGACTACATTTAGCTCTTTTTTTTTTTTTAAGATTTTATTTATTTATTTGACAGAGAGAAATTACAAGTACACTGAGAGGCAGGCAGAGAGAGAGAGAGAAGGAAGCAGGCTCCCTGCTGAGCAGAGAGCCCGATGCGGGACTCGATCCCAGGACCCTGAGATCATGACCTGAGCCGAAGGCAGCAGCTTAACCCACTGAGCTACCCAGGCGCCCCTACATTTAGCTCTTTGACTATTGGAAAGATCTTCCCTCTGCGACACTTTTCGCAAGCTAGGAAGGAACCAAACGGTGTCAGCTAGTGCTTCTCTTACGATTTGGCAGCATAGGTATTTTCCAGCATGTCTGTGTGTGTCTTCTGCACTAACAGTCTAGGTTAGATGGTTACCTGGAAGGGCTCCTAAGCTCAGGATGCTGAGCTCTTTCTCTGTGGAACACTGACTAGCATTTATTTAAACCCTCCTGGGGTAAAAATGTCTTCCCATAATACTTTTCCTATGCTTTGTACCTACTTATCCAAGATGAATCCCTAAGGTCATATTTCAATATGAATGCACCCTGTGAGGTTTGGTTCCCAAGTTTGTGAGTAGAATGGGAAAAAAAAAAACCAAAAACATGCCAGAACATTGCCAGAAGAATGACAATCATTATTTTTGCTTTTTTTAATTGAAAATTATATGATGAAATCCTTATCAGCTAATGAGGCAAATTATATTCAGCCAGAAAACATACAAGAATATTTTAGACATGTATTAGTGAATAAATAATGACATTAGTTTTCTGCATATTGTAGTTTGTCAGTTTTTTGAAATTTGTAATTGGTTTGAGATTTTATTCATTTTAAGTAAACATTTGCTGTACTATCTAATTTTTTTCAAATATTTTATTTATTTATTTGACACAGAGCCAGTGAGAGAGGGAACATAAGAAGAGGGAGTGGGAGAGAGAGAAGCAGGCTCCCCGCTGAGCAGGGAGCCCAACTCAGGGCTAGATCCCGGGAACCCTGGATCATGACCAGAGCCAAAAACAGACGCTTAATGACTGAGCCACCCAGGTGCACCAATATCTAAATTTGTGTTTATAATTTTGTACCATTTTTTTCTTAAAAAGGGCCATCCAAATTATATGTTTTAGGAACTGCAAAATTTGTGTCCTGTACCAGTCAGCCTTGTGTTTGCATTTCCCAAACAGTAAGAGTCGACACATCACCATTTTAGCCCCTAGGAAAAGAGATGAAAGGTCTCAGCAGTCCCTGTATGTCCACCTGAGAGCAGCAGGAAGCCCTTTATGCAGAATCTCTGGGGCAATGAGCTCCTCGTCACCTCTAGTGAGAGGACAGAAGAAGCAAAAACATATTTCCAGGGTAAGGTCCTAGGTCTCTGGTCTCACAGATGTGGTTCAGAAGTGCTGAATTTGGAGTCAAGAGATTTGAGTTATTATTCCTGACCTCATATGCACTGTGGGGCCTCAAGGAGATCTCTTTGCTTGGCTGAACCTCAGTGGTTTCTCTCTCTATAGATCTCAAATGTGGTTTTTAATTTTTGTTTATCGCACCAAGATGTTAGGATCAAATGAGTTCATACATGTCAGGGCACCTGGGTGACTCAGATGGTTAAGCGTCGGCCTTCATGTCAGGTTACGATCCCAGGGTTCTGGGATCGAGTCCCATACTGTGGGGCTCCCAGCTCAGTGGGGAGTCTGCTTCTCCCTCTCCCTTTGCCTCTCCCCTTGCTTGTGCTTGCTCTCTTTGTATCTCTCTCTTTGTGTAAATAAAATCCTTAAAAATTGTTAATACATGTCACAGTACATTGACGGAGTAAAGTTGTCCTGGCTTAAGTTGTTACTATTACATGTTATTTCTTAGTAGGGGCAAAGCAAATTCTGTGATAAAGTAGGAAAGTACCTTATCTGCCTCTCTTCAATGTTTAGAATAATTACAGATGCTGGGATGACAGGGAGATACGGATTCGGGTGGATACATTAGCCAAAGGGAAGGATCCTCAATAGCCTTTCAGCCTTGACTTCCCTTAAATCCTGTTTACGAATGCATCTCATCTAGCCCGTTAGCTGGCCAATGTCTAGTAACAACCGTCTGATTTCTAACACTTCAAAAACATTAGAATCACCTAAGTATTTGGTTGTGACTGTTATTCGAAACTGTTGGTCCACAAAACCATTCATATCAAATGATGTAAAATGAGTCATTGCTCTTATTTTTACTTCTGTTTTCAGGACCAGTTGCATAATGCTTGAAAAAGTATCATTATGGGTAGTTATATCGTAGAGGAGAAAGATCATCCCACTGGGAACAAGCATGTTCTGTACAGTGGCAACCTTTAAAAAAAGAAGCAGTGTAAACCTGAGTTAAGTCATATACCTTCTCTGGCATTTTTTTTTTTTTAAGATTTTATTTCTTTATTTGACAGACAGATTGCAAGTAGGCAGAGAGGCAGGCAGAGAGAGAGAGGGGGGAAGCAAGCTCCCCACTGAGCAGAGAGCCTGATGCAGAGCTCTATCCCAGGACCCTGGGACCATGACCCGAACTGAAGGCAGGGGCCTCAACCCAGTGAGCCACCCAGGCGCCCCTCTCTGGCATTTTTATGGGTAAAATTATATCAGCCCAATTTAACCAAAAGTATTAAGAATACCAAATAGTAAGGTATATATGTTGAAGGATTTGCCAAGCAGATAAAGCCTCCCCAGTTAAATGGTGATATTATTTGCTGGGAATTACTAATGAGGACACAGTTAAATACATTAACTATGAGATTGAGAAATAGAGAAATCAGCAGACATGAAATCCACTAATTTGATAGTTCCTGGGGCCATTAGTTTGTCGTATATACAAAAGCACACACATAAGAAAAATAAATGAAAACACACTCCTTTCATCTGAAATCGCCTTCTCCTTTGCAGGATTGTTTCGTACTGACAGCCTGGCATCTGCCAGTTCCATCTACGTGGATTGTTTGAAGCATTTAATCAATCTCTTATGAAATGTATATCTCTGCTGCTTTTATAATAGTTGTGAAACAAAGGAGGTGTTGAATATATTTTGTTCCTTTTCTAATTCTCAGACTTCATAACTGGCAAGGATTCTGGAGCACAGCCTCCCGCAATGCCTCGGTGGTAACTTTCTTTCCAGACAGATATCAGCTGAGCATAGTGTACAATCAGCCGCCTACATTGGGAGAAACAAATCAGGAAACCACTGTTCCATAATCACAGAATTGAAAGAACTGCATACGTGAAATGACAGGCTATTAATTCTGGTTTGGAAAGTCTGTGAATAGGACTTTTGATGAAGCTTAATGTTCTTTTGGCTCTTCAGAAATGGATAAATCATTTAAAATAAAAATAGATATGGGGTGCCTGGGTGGCTCAGTTCATTAAGTGTCTGCCTTTGGCTCAGGTCATGAGGATCCTGGGATTCTCAGGTTCTGGGATGGAGCCCCACATCCCGGCTCCCTGCTCAGCAGGGAGCCTCCTTCTCCTTTCCTCACTCCCCCCCTCCTTCTCCTTTCCTCACTCTCCCTGCTTGTGTTTCCTCTCTCTCTGTGTCTCTGTCAAACAAATTAATAAAATCTTAAAAAAAAAAAAAAGATATATTGGGGCGCCTGGGTAGCTCAGTGGATTAAAAGCCTCTGCCTTCGGCTCAGGTCATGATCCCAGGGTCCTGGGATCGAGCCCCGCATCGGGTTCTCTGCTCGGCCTCGGTGAGGAGCCTGCTTCCTCCTCTCTCTCTCTGCCTGCCTCTCTGCCTGCTTGTGATCTCTGTCAAATAAATAAATAAAATCTTTTTTTAAAAAAAAGATGTATTATAGGATGCTCATTTCTTTCAATATTTATTATTTGGGGGGGAAAGTATTTTTTTACATGATGAAATATAATGATGAAATGTCCAAACAAATGCTCCAAAATAGCACACAGTTCATTTTCTGTTGCCTCACTAAGCTCTAGATTGGAAAATTATTTGGTGTAATTTAGGTAAACCTCCAGTATATAAAATTTTAATTGAAAAGATATGATATTTCATTAAATGCTGTCACACATTGCTATTGTTGCCAAATGAGGCTTGGCAATACCTCAGGATCCTTTTCTACTGATTGGATTTTTGTCTCCAACTTGAGCCAAATATAGCCTTGAAGATACATATCAGCTATCATGTGTTGCATTGAGAGGGATGATATAGTTATGGTATACCTTTCTGTATTTTCCTACTATTTATATGATTTATATTCATATGAATATACAGCAAGCTCAGTGGCATTAGAATAATTAATTTTTAAAAGTCTTGCACCTGGAAAACTATTTATAGTTCAATGAATTAGCTGTACAGAATGCTGAGACACTAAGATACAAAAAGATGGGGTGGGGGTGGAGAACGCAGTTTGGAAGTAAATATACCTTGAGAATCAGTCTAGAAGGTGTAAGCACAGAAGTTAAAGAGAATCCTTTTTTGTTTTCACAATTTTTTCCCATTTGTGAGAGAATGAACTTTATTTTCTATTCTTCCTCTATTCTTAACGAATTCACCTTTAAAAAAATATAGGGAATAACAGTGAGAAAGGCATATGCTTGTGGCCCCTGCATTCTCTTTAGGACCCACATAATCATATTCTAGCTTGACTTACGCTCCTTGCAAAGTTATGTTAGGGCTAAGGAGCCAGTAGCACCATTCTGCCTCAGTTTCTCTAGAATTTATTGAAGTGGTTAGTGAGCAAGAAGAGGTAGCAACGGCCCACTCAGTGAATAACTTAATTCACCTGGAGAAAACTCATCATGTAAATCCACCATTCTCTATTTTCTCTATTTCACTCTTTACTATCTCACTGTTTTTCTCTATTTGCACCAATAAGTACACCTGGGCATTTACTGTGGGATGCTGGTTTCATCTCAGACTTCATCTTTACCTGTTCCTTCTTCCCCAGAGCCCTGGGACAACGCCTGATGTCATGGACGCCAGCAATGTGACCCTCCATGGAGCAGAAATGACTTGCTTCCAGATCCTGCTGCTAGCGGCTGTCACACTGGCCTTCCCAGGTAACCACTCCTTTCTGTATCCTTAGAAATGTACAAGTAGTAAGATTCTTAAGAACCAAAGCTCAAATTAAGACAAGCATCCGAAGTCTAATGTTTATTTTTCATGTTCCAGTACTTTGGAAATATTTGAAACATGGAACCATACAACTGTCCTGAAAAATATTATTGAGCTTTCTCATTTTACAGTCCTGTTTGAGACAGTGATAAGGTATTTGTTTTTTAATTATCATTTGTAAGCTGAAAGCATTTTCTGCTTTATAAGCGGTTGACACTTGAATTCACTTTTAGAGCAGGCTGTCCCTTTGTTTTGGGGGAAAAAAAAAACCCATCTGAATGTATTCTTTAAGAACCCATTTTATCATGCAGAGGTCCCTCTCAATTTTCCTTAAGAAAAACTATTTTTTAAATGCAGCTTTTTGTAGCCGGAGATTCTGAATGAAAATAGGTAAAGTAAATCTTATGGAAGGCTGCTGCAGAACTGTGGCTATAAGACTTTTTGGAGTGTGTGTGGGAGATTTCCTTTTCTTGATACAAACAGCTTGTGTCTGTAAATTTTGCCTTGCAAATCTTGTGTAGATGCGTATGTCTGTGCAAGTGAGAACGTGACAGAGAAACAGAGGTGGGTGGAGAACTTCTGTCTGAACAGCTCTTCACTGGAAATAGGAGGGCAGGAGATGGAAAATCAGCAGGAAGGGCTTTCGGGATTGTTGTTCATCTATGGGCACCAAAGACTGTAAGAAGGGACCAGCCTTTGCTTGGCTTAATTCAGTGTGGATTAGTCAACTGATATTCTGCTCATCCTGCTATACAAGGACAAGTAATTCAGTATAATGATTATATTCTGATATAATTGTTATTTCAGGACCAAAGGGTAAGTCACCTTGTGGTGGGTATTAATGGTCAAAATTATAATAGCTAATACCTATTGAGCACTTACTTTGTGCCAAGAAATGTTCTAAATGCTTCACATATGTCAACGGGTGCCCCCATAACAGCCCTCTTCATTGGGGATGAATTTATCTCCATTTTATAGACAGGAAAACTGAGGCTTGCAGAGATAACTTTCTCATGGCTCCAGAGAGAAAAAGCTCTAATTTGGGAGGGAGCTGCATCAGGGTTGTTGAACCTGGGTTGCGTGTTTTGTTTTTTGGGGGGGTTACCAAGGAAGATAATTGGTTATGACAGCACTGAAGAAGGCCTCTCTCACAGTGGGCTTCCAATCAGGCTTTCATGAAAAATCCGTGAAAACAGCCCATCAGTGGAAGGGCCAGCCACACATACACAACACATAGAATTCTGTCAGCCCGGTAAGATTTCTTTGTCTCGATCACTTTTGCCTGAAATTCAGTTTTCCTGAGTTGCTGTACTATTTTTTTCTAAATCCATTTTTATGTGTTGATCAATATCAAGCCATGCTCACTGCTGGTACCTTAATATAGACATAGTTTTTGAATAAACGTGACCAGTCTTATCTTTTTTTACTTGATATCTTTCTATCTTCCTGAAGGCAACAACTGTTCTCACTTTTGGTGTATGTGTGTGATTGGTGTCTAGCTTTTACAAGTACAGAATTCAAGTGGTAAAAGTAGACATCCTTAGTTTGTTCTTAATCGCAGAAGAGAATGTATGGCTATTCATTAAATAAGCTGTTTGCTTCAGGTCTTTTGTAAATATCCTATAGAAGTTGAAGAAATATTCCTTCCACTGTTATTTTCCCAGGATTTTTTTTTTTAAAGTCATGGATCAATATTAAATTTCATTATACTTTTTTCTATATTTATGGGAGTGATTATATGAATTTTCTTCTTTACTCTGTTAAAAGGGCACAAGAAAAGGCTTTTCTAATGTTAAATCAACATGAATTTCTGAAGTAAATGCTATTTCATCGTGATATATTGCATGTGTTACTGAAATAGTTTTGCTAATATTTTGTTTAGAATTTTTTGCATCTATGTTCATGAATGAGCTTGACTTATGTTTTGCTTTCTTGTACTGTTCCTTTTGTAGTTTGGTATCAAGTGTTATGATGGCCTCATAGAGAGTTGAAGAGTGACTCACTTTTTCTATTCTCTAGAAGAGTGTATGTAATATTAGTGTTATTTCTTACTTATGTATTTGGTAGAATTTGCTGGTGAAACCTTATTTGTCTAGAGTTTTCTTTGTACAATGATAATACAGTCCAATTCCCTTATTTACAGAAGAGGGGGAAAAGGCCAGGAGAAAGAGTGACATACTTATCTGACAATACCAGGTGCTTCACTTTCCTCATGTACCTGAAATTACTGAGATTATCTTTAATAGTTAAAGAAATACACCTATTTTTCTTTTTCAGTTTTATGAATTGCGTTTTCTATAACTCAACAATTGAGTTGTTTTATTTCATCTAAAATTTTATTTATCAACAGATTGTTTATATTACACTCTTTAATGTCTAATTTATCATGATGTTTCTTTTTCATTCTTCATATTGGTTATTTGGCTTGCTCTTTTTATCTTGATCAAATGTTATTAGAAGTTCTTCAAATTTATCATTTTTCAAAAAAATCAATTTTTGGCTTTGTTGATCTTCTCTACAGCAGTACCCCATTGAGGTGGCCAGAATTTGGAGGTTCTGCCTTCATAGTGTGTTCAAGGAAGCATTGTCCTAGGCCCATGGGGCTGAAGCACATAGACACTAGCGGCAAGGAGCCAATATCGGTGAAGATGTCTGGGGTCACTTAGAGAGGTTCAATATTAGAAATCCGTTCTTTGAATATCACATGGGGGAGCTTTAAGATTCTAATGCAATATGGGAATGGAGAAGGAAATTTGGTAATGACTAAGATATAATTTTCCTTCCATCCCAGAAGTGCAAGCTTGTAGATAGAATTTTATTGGTATTATCTGACTTTTCATTGATTTAGCCTTATACCATCTCTCTCACTCTTTCTCTCTAACTTACCTTGGTAAAAATCACATTTTCATGGACTTCTCTTCATATGCTTTCATTTTTGGTCTCCCACATAGACAAATCACTTGAAAGAGAAGGGCCAGATTCTCATGAGTCCTGCTACCACGCTGGCCTAATCAACTTGCTGCCATTGTTCCTTGTCACTCACTTTTGAACAGTTTCACTTCCACAGCCTAGAAGGGGTTATTCTGTAAATAAATAAATAAGTTGTGTATGTGTGTATAAGGGGGATTTGATTATAATTTTTAATTAGTCCAACTTCAGGTTTATATATCTCAAAGGAATGCTACAGGTATTTGGCAATTAATGTTTGTAAATCGTCTTGAGATCCTTGAGGAAGAGAGATGCTATATAAATGAATAATGTGGTAATGAAAATAATAATACATGCACTTACATTCCCAAGTCATTTGCCTGAATTAAGTCTAAGGAAAGCTTTACAAAATGTCGCTATTGGAATAAATATTTTCACCCCCCTCTTTAATTCATGATCCCAAATATCTGTAAAACAACAGAATACAATAATACATAATTATTAAATAATATAAGAATACATAATGCATAATTATGATTTATAATACATTTATAAATACTTATTGTTTAGATTAGTAACTGTTTCACTCTTTTTATCCAGTTATTAGATTAAGAACTACAGAATATTATCAGTTCTTTGAGATGATAGTATGTGGAAACTAACTGGTAGTTGTCTCAACATAATTGCTAAATGTTGCTCAATAATAAATTATGGTTCTATCATTAACTCAAGTTTTGTCAATGGCATAATAGCTTTTTTTACAAAGATTTTTGTAATATTTTCAGAAGGCAAAAATTTCCTAAGTCACCCTCAAACCATAAAAAAAAAAAAATTGCTTTCTTACCACCTGACCACCTTTCATTTCCTTTCAGTATTCAAGGTCAGTGATCAGATGCCTCTGATAACATCTCTGACCTATGGCACTGCACAAGAGTTAAGGGGAAGAAGAATATACCTTTTTATTTTGCATATGCCACTAAATTCCACCAATTTGTTTTTTGGTCATTTGGTTGCTGAAAGTTCTGAAAATGGCATCAAACTTCACAGCACAAGTAAAAATGAGTTGTTTTCCATAACTGTACAATGTCAGTTAAAGCACTGGGTTTTTATTAGGACTGAGAGAATAGATAAAAAAGCCATTCTGTTAGATATGAACCACTATTATTCTCTAATTTCACTTCATTTGTTCCTAGCCAATTTTATTATGAGAAACTATTTTTGTTGTTGTTGTGTTGTTTGATTGTTGTCTGTCTCCCTCAACAAGAATATAAACTCCTGTCGTCTTTTTCACATGTATTCTCAGCTCTGTAAGTTTGCCTACCGCATCAGAAACATGAGCTCTACCACCTCGGAAGAGCTTGTTGTTAAGTACTTGACAGTACACCACTTGTTGGAATAGAAAAGAAAATAGAGGGTTCCATGATAACAGATAAGTCATGGAAAATTATAGGATAATATAACGACTATTTTTCTTCTGTGCTGGTATCGGAACAGGAAGAGAAAATATGTCTTAAACGCTGGTGAATTTAAAAACATAAATAGCAATGAAATATGCTTCTGGTCTTTACAGCATTCTCACGTGGATTATCACCAGTCCCAGCAGGATGTATCTCAGTTCCAGCAGAATAACAGTGTGAAAAGAGAAGTTTGAACAAATGAGAATGAGTGTTTTTGGAAAAAGAAAGATCACATTCTACTCATTAATGAAATTTTGTAGACTAAAAGATTTTATGTTGAGGTTGAGGATTGGAATGACACGTAATTGAAGGACTCTCTAAGCAGTTGAATGTGTGCCTGGATTTGGGTAGAAGTGCAGGTCCAAATTAAGGTTTTAGAAAGTTCTATAGTTTATAGTCAATGTTTAGAAGTCGATGCAGCCACAGATTCATGGAGAAAGAAAGCTCAGTTCATAGAGTTGGGAGAAGCTCCATCATTTAGAGCATGAGGGAATATTTAAAAATTTAAAAAAAGTGGGGTGCCTGGGTGACTCAGGTAGTTGAGTATCTGACCCTGGATCTCAGCTCAGGTCTTGATCTCAGGGTTGTGAGTTTGAACCCTGCATTGAGTTCCATGCTGGATGTGGAGCCTACTTTAATTCCTTTTTTTTTTTTCCCCCAAAAGAAGTTGAACAATGAAAAATAGTAATTGAAATAGGTAGGACTCTTGGATAGTATAGGGTCCCTCAAACCAATAGAATGGTTAGGAAGGGAATGTTACCTGTCAAATTTTACAGGAAGATGAAAGGTAGAGGATGGAGCAATAAAGCTGATTTAGAAATCCAGTCTTAAAAGAGCAGTTCACACTGAATAATAGGAGTAGAAACTAAGTTATAAAGGATTTAGTAGTAGATGGAAGCTGTGGGGGCAGTGAACAAGAATTTTTGAGAAGGCTGGATATAAAAAGAGAACACAAAATTTCATGAAGGTGTGAAAGAGTTTATAACACCCATCTTGCAGAGTTATTTTACACTTAGGGTAACCATGACTAACATTAATTGGGCACTTTCTATCTACCAGCCTCCATTTTAAAAACTTTACATAAACAAACTCATTTACTTGTTAACTTTTGAGGTAGGGGTTATCGTTATTCCAATTTTATGGGAAAGAAATTGAGGTATCCAGCTATTAATAACTTATACAAGGTTACAGATGCTTCCCAAGGCAGACCTAGGGTTTAGTCTCTAAAGTACCTAAAAAAGCTTAGCACAATGCTTGGCATATAGATGATTCAATAACTAGGATTTAGAATTACTGCTAACTTTATTAAAGACTTGTAAAAGTACTTCTAATTTTCAGCTCTGTTAAACCTGATAGAAAATCATCTAGTCAGGAATTAAACATTTTCTGAATACCATAGGTTAATTCTGAGGTCATACCTGAGGTTAGATATTTATGGCTTTATGTAGGCAGAGATGAGGGCCTAGGTATGTCTCATAGTATCCTAGATAACTTTTATTTGCTCTTAAATATATTTAGTTTCTGTAGTGATTCCATCCCAATAATATTAATCAAGTTATTTTTCCCCAACTTCGTTTCCCTTGATGATTTACAGCTATCAAGATATTGTTTGGGATATATTGAGGGACTGGTCTTTACTAATTAATAATCAGGTGAAACTCATATCAACTGAGATGTTCACTACCTTGGATCTTTGGTGTCACCACATCTCACTGTTCTGGAACTCTGCAATCGCGAGATCTATATTCACCTCCTCATTTACAAACAGCACCTTTTATTTCAGTGACAGTCTGAGTAATTTTGAATACCAGTACAAAGAGGTGAGTTGAACCAATGTACTAACAAACAAAACTTTGGCTTGAAGGGTTAAAAAGCTGATAGTAAAGAAGTCCTGTACCCAAATCAGAGAGAATAAGCAGATCTCAAATGGCAGTGAGCCCAGACTCTACATAGACACATTTCCCCTAGGGGCATTTTCCAATTCCAAAATAAGTTATCAAGAAGCAACACAATGTGTGACAGTTTTGTGTGACTCAGAGAACAAGAGTTGGAAACATCGAGCCTCTTAAAAGTAGGAAAGATCTGTTAAAGTCTCCACTACTTCATTTGGGACGCTGAGGTTCTTCTTTTTAGGAATAAGGATGAATTAGAAATAGAATAGCCCTCACAGGGAATGAAACCTGGCACCAAGTCACCTAACATTACAAAGGGAATTACGGTTATCCCAGATTGCTGGTATTCCCAGGAATCTGGCAAAAGCAAATAGAAATTCTCTTCTATTCCATCCTTCTAGGCCCCAGATTATTTTTTTTAATTTTTATAACTTTCAAAGATTTTGTTCTATTATTATGAATTTAACGTGTTTTGCTAGTTTCCTGTGGATGCTGAAACAGAACAACACAAATTTATTCTTATATAACTTAAAATATTTGTATTATTTTGTAGTTCTGTGGGCAGAAGTTCAGCACTGGTCTCACTGGGCTTAAATTAAATCAGGATGTCAGCAGGGTTACATTCTTCCTGGACACTCTAGGAAAGAATCCATTTCCTTGCCTTTTCTAGCTTCTAGGGGCTGCCTACATTCCTTATTTCATGACCACATTCCTCCATCTTCAAAGCTGGCAACATCTGGAGGAATCATTCTCATATATTCATTTCTCTGGTTGTTTCTCTTTGGCCTCCTTTTTCCATTTATATAGACCTTTTTGATTATATTGGACCCACCTGGATGATCTAGGCTCATCGTTCCATCTCCAGATCAGCAGGCTAGTAACCTAATACCACCTATGAACTTCAGATTATTACTAAAAGCTGTTATTTATATGTGGGGTTTGGCATGCAATAAAAAATAACTGGATGCATAATGCTGTGAGACAACATGAATGAGAATCAGGAGAAACAACAGAAAATAGAAACAGACTTTTAGGGGGTTGAGATATTGTTTTTATGAGAAAGATTTAAAAATAAGTATGCTTATGTATTCAAGGAGAAAAAGAACAAGATAGGGAACTTGAGTAGGTCACTATTTTTAGTGAATTATTTTAATGAATTATTTTTAAAAAGTAGATAGCAGAATCAGGGGCACCTGGGTGGCTCAGTGGGTTAAAGCCTCTGCTTTTGGCTTGGGTCATGATCCCAGGGTCCTGGGATTGAGCCCCACATTGGGCTCTCTGCTCAGCGGGGAGCCTGCTTCCCTCTCTCTCTCTCTCTCTCTCTGCCTGCTTCTCTGCCTACTTGTGAACTCTGTTTGTCAAATGAGTAAATAAAATCTTAAAAAATAAATAAAAATAAATAAAAAGAAGATAGAATCAAAAAAGAAAAAAAGGATATTATAAATATCCCTTTAAAATCCTTAAAAAATATATTAAAAATTAAGATTTCAATGGATATGTTTTAAATAGGGTAAGGACAACTTAGGGTATAGTTAGTGAAATATTACATAGAAAAAAAACCACATCCAGAATAAAAAACAAAGACACAAATGAAAATTACAGAATAAAAGGTTAGTGATCAAAAGGATACAGTGACAAATCTTAATTTAGTGTAGTTAAGTTTCTAGAAGGAAAGAAATGAGAAAATGGAACAGAAGGGATATTTGAATGGATAACATTTTTTTTTTTTTAATGATAAAATATATCAAGCTAGAGATTCAGGAAGACTTGTGAACCCAATGGAACCTAAAACAAATATGCAGTATACTATGAGACATAACAATGAGATAAGAATGGTAGTGACTCTCAGAAAAGGTCTTTCTGTTGTAGCGATACTGAAGCAGAGATCTAAATATAGAATAGAGTTAAGTAATAGAGCAGTTGGTGAGCAGGCCTTTCCATAGGAATGACTGTATGGGAACTATAAGGATATGTTTGAGGACCACAAGGCAGGACAGTGTCTCCAAAGCAGTCTAAGAGAAGTAGAAAATGCTAGCTGGGCCAGACCAGGTCATCTGTGGTCTTTGGACTTATTCTATGAGGATGGTGAGGAAGGAAGAGGGTGCTTGGAAGACTTGGAAGACTTTAAGAAGGAGAGTGCCATGAAGAGATTTAATAGAATCTGTTTGGCTGCTGTTAGGAGAAGGACCACAGGAAGTACTCAAAAGGGGAAGGAAGTGTTAAAGACGCAGAAATTTGTGGGTGAGACGTTGGTGTTTTGCACTGGAGAGCTATTGGTGTACATGGCAAGAAGATTGGGTATATACTTCAACTCTCTTTTGAGGGTTATTATATGGAGTATTTTGATGAAATATTTGTATCACTCCTGAAGGATATATTTAAAACCTATAAATTGAATTAAAGTGAGAAAGCTTAGGGGCAGCGTTAATAAAATCTTACTAACGTGAACCATAAGAGTTCTAGAAATATTATCTTACTTAAGTGGCTTTAGATTATCACCTCTTCAGACATGGAATAGCAATTTTTGAAATTCAAAATATATTTCAATGGTACATTTTCAATATAGCATTTGATTTGAATTATGATCTCTTCTAAATTAGTCAATATGAGAAGTTTCTCTGCATTACAAGATTTTTGTCAACAACAGAAGAAAGGGGTTTTGAAGATATTGGGTTTCTGATTCTATGAGTTCCAGAAATACTGGTCTCGTTCCAGAATAAATTTGTGTCATTGTATGGTGGTGAACTCTATTTTAAGTCAGAAAATGATCCCCGGAAGATGTGTTCGTAGAGCTATTCTTTTTCAAGTAACGAAATCACCAGGTGTCTGTCTTTGTGGGATCCGGCATTTTTTTCCTCCACCTACCTCATTACTCCAGATACGCTTGGAGTAGCATTCCAGTTTAAAATGAACATTGGATGAGTTACCGCTCGTGTTCCTGGTCTGGCAGGAGAATCACCATCCAGGCTGTAATTAAATTTCAGGAAATTGCTGCAGTGAGACATTATTGAAGCAAACATGGAAATAGCATTTAAGTGGTTTCCTTCAAATGATGAAATTACATACATAGCTATTGAAGTACATAATCCTAGGATTAACCTTTAACATTGAGATTCACTGGCTCTTTGTGTCTCCCCTCAGTGTCTTACTTCACTTTCAAATTCAAAAGAGTTTTGAAAAAGGATTTTTAAATGGCACCCCTGAGTTCATTATTAAATCTAATTTTAATCCTGTAACAAGATTAATTAACTGATGGAGAATTCATTTCTTAGGTTTCAAAAATAAATTATTGAAAGTTTTTTTTTTAATAAAAGGGATTAAAAGGTGGTATCTGTGACTCTCAGGTAGCCTAAATGAGCGCAGGGGTGGACTTTTAAAAAAATTCTGAAATGGAGAAAGCATTGATAAAGTATCATTTTTTCATGGGGGAGAGCTTCACAGTGTTGTAAATGTACACCAGATAGGCTTGTTTGACTTTGCTAATTTTTTGGAGGTGTTTTTTGTTGCCAGTGCTGATTTATAAAAGTAATACCTGGAAATACCAGGTCCATTTCCCTGACCTACCACCTCCCCACCTCCCCATGCTCTGAGATAATTGTTGCTAATAATTTAATATATATTTTTTCATGATATGATATATATAGTTGGGCATGTGGTAGAAATATGATCTATATCCCTTGTGTATACAGGACCAGGATCTTTGTAACATAACAGTATATCATTATTTTTCACATTAGGTTATGATGTATGCTCTTTGTTTGAAGCACTATGTAATACTGCATTGAACCAGTATATTGGCAAGGTTGTGTGAATGTGTGTTACATGAAAAGCTAAGACTTATGAAAGTTAAGATACTGCCCAAGATCTTAGCACTCAGAATAGTGGAGTCCTGATCCCAAAGCCCATATTTTTAAGATTATGCTACAAATCCTCCCACATTTTACTTGTTAAATAATTAATTTCTCAGTTAAAAAAAGAAGAAAGTCTCCATTAAAGATAGACATGTTTTGCATATTTCCATTTCCTTCTTTTGGCTAGATCTCAAGAAGTAGAGTTGTCAAGGTAAAGGATTGTTTTAATTCTGATAGTTATTGGGAAAGAAAGGCTCCTACCAATGGTATATTTGAGTTTCTATTTTCCCAAACACTTGCTGAGTCTAAGAATTACTGATCTTGTTAATTTTGACAAATTGATAGATGCTTAATTAAAAGAATTTAAACGTCTTTTCAAAAGTTTAATGCTTTATTAGTATAACCTTCTTTTATGAATAAGCCATGCATTATCTTCATACTTACTAAATTATAAAAATCCTAAGCAAAAGACATAACACTTCATCCCATAGGTTGCAAATATATTGTAAAGTTATTGCTTCTCCTTAAAAATTTGTGACATTTTCCACATACAGTATTTAAGTACAAGGGAGATATTACTGTGACTTTTTAAAAATTAGTTTTCTGACCCTGGCATTCTGCTTAGAAAGTCTTTAGCCAAGAATTACTGAAATATTCTTCTCCTTATTCATCTTATCATGATTTTATTTTTAGTATTAAATTTTAGCCCATAATGAATTTTTTGTATAGATGGTAGGCATTCCTCCACACCAAATGAAGGGTTAATTATCCCAAGATTTAATGAGGAATCTATTTATAAGTGTAATTTTCATTGATTTCTAATTCTCACCTATATACTTTTCCCCTCACTTAATGTATCATCAATTTTATTTTACTATTATATATTCTGTTTCAAAATCCTTTCTCAAACTGTACTAAACTTCAAAGAATTAATCAGCAACTACATGGACTTAGCCCTAAGTGGATATAATTTCATTGCTAGTCCTTACTTATAAATCCATAGTTCATATTGTTTCTATAAAATATTTGCCCTTCTCTCTTTGACTCATTATTATGATTCAGTTCTTGTTTGGTTTGATCTAATTCATAAGCAATTCTTTTCAGGATTGCTGTATTACACATTCCAAGTCCCTAAATGACTGATAAAGTTTTTTTTTTTTTTTTTTACCTCAAAATGAAGACAAGTTCAAATATGCCAAAATTCCTAAATTGTGCTTCACCACTGAATAATACTGTTCCATGAGGTACTAACATGTTTCAAAGGGAAGGGAGACATTATTGTCAAATAAATTTGAGAAAGAGAGTTAAGAAATTAAAACTAGTTCAATGATTTTTTTTAAAAAATTTGGTTTTATTCCTGAATTTCTCAGAGCTCTTAATGAAATGTGCTGTCTGCTTCTCTAAGAAACAAATGTAATGTATATTTCTAAAATGTTATTATTCACACACGCCCTTTAGTAACAAACATATATCAAGAGCTCATAAAAAATAACTGGAATAGTTTGAAAAATACTAGAGTATGAAATCCTATATATGCTGTTCATGGAGGCTTAACGGAGGATTTCCTATCAAAATGTAAGGAAAATAAAAATTCCTTGCTTAATCCTGCCAGTCTGTTAATGAATTGAGTTCTTGTGTATGTATTGGATCTATCCTTTTCTCTCTGTATCATTGCCTTTCATTCATTCATTTCTTATCTCTCTGTGTTTAATTAGTACCTACTGTGTTCTAGAAATTCTTCTGGGCCTTAGAATAAAGTAGTGAACAAATTAGAAAAAAAAATCTTGTGGAAGTTGGTGAGGGAAAGAGGGAAGACAGAAAATAAATGAATAAAATACAGTTTATCATGAAGATATCATGGCCATAATATGTAAGAGAAGAGGCACAGTACGTGTGTGTGTGTGTGTGTGTGTGTGTGGTTGGGGGGGTGAGTTTTCATAGGGTTCAATTTTATTTTTTTAATTAATTAATTAATTAATTTGACAGAGAAAGAGAGCGATTACAAGTAGGCAGAGAGGCAAGCAGAGAGAGAGGGGGAAAGCACGCTCCCCACTGAGCAGAGAGTCCGATGCAGGACTCGATCCCAGGACCCTGAGATCATGACCTGAGTCAAAGGCAGAGGCTTAACCCATGAGCCATCCAGGTGCCCTGGGGTTCAGTTTTAAATTAATGGTCAGAATTATTTTGCTGAGACTGTTGTGTTTTAACAAGGGTATAAATAAATGGAGGTAGCGAGCCATCCAGATGTCTAGATGAACCTTGGCATGAAGAACGTCAGGCAGAAAAACACAGGGTTGTTTTTTTTTTCCTTGGGTTTATAACAGCAGGCTGGCATCCTTTTTTTTTTTTTTTGAGAATTTTTTTTAAAGATTTTATTTATTTGCTTGACAGAGAGAGATTACAAGTAGGCATAGAGGCAGGCAGAGAGAGAGAGAGGAGGAAGCAGGCTCCCTGCTGAGCAGAGAGTCCGATGCGGGACTCAATCCCAGGACCCTGAGATCATGTCCTGAGCCGAAGGCAGCGACTTAACCACTGAGCCACCCAGGCGCCCAGCTGGCATCCTTTTAATCAGAAGGACATTTGTTACAAGAAATATGTACGTTTCAGGTATAGGAAGGTTCGAGCTACACAGTAAGTGACTTTGTCCTCACGGAGCATTCTTTCTTCTATCTGAGTTGCAAAAGCTTTTCCACTTGCAGTGCCTGCCCTTTGAGAAACAGCCAGCAAACCATCTGAACCTGTCCTGGAGCTCTGCTGGTCAAGGGACCCATATTCTTATTCAGGCCCTGACAGGAACCTCTGATTTCTTCACGTGACACATTTTTGTATTTTCTAAGAAATAGAAGCTACTACTACTCAAAATGTTAACTTACTGCACTACCATATTGGCTGGTAAGACACATGCTGCAATGATATTTCAATCCGTAGCCAATGGAGAGAGGTGGTTACTGGCTGTATGCCAGGCTGTGGGGAAAGTTGGGGTATCTATGCTCTCAGAAAGCATGGTTAGCATCAAAGTGAAATAAGTCAGTCAGAGAAATATAAATATCATATGATCTCACTAAGAAACAAAACAGATGAACATAGGGAAAGAAAGGAAAAATAGAATAAGGTAAAAACAGAGAGGAAGGCAAACTGTAAGAGACTCAATTCTAGGAAAAAACTGAGGGTTACTGGAGGGATGGTGGGTGGGGGTTGGGGTAACTGGGTGACAGGCATTAAGGAGGGCACTTGTGGTAAGCTCTAGGTATTATATGAACTGATGAGTCACTAAATTCTACTCCCGGAACCAATGCTACGCTGTATGTTAAAGAACATGAATTAAAAACAAAACAAAACAATGAAAGCATGCTTAGCATCATAAGTACCACAGAAGCCAGATTGAGACTGCTGGTTACCATTCATGAATAGGAAATTCAGAGGAGCAAAAGTCTGTATTCTTCATCATCTTCACATATTTTTATTTGGCTTATCACTTGACTTATTGTCTTGGTTTTAGAACCCGAGTTAGTACTGTAAATGGGATAATAGAAGTACTCTTTGCATATGAAATTTAAAGTGCTCTGTGTGTGTGTAATGTCAAAGAGAGAAAAGCATTTCTTTCTTTCCTTTTTTTTTTTTTTTTTTTTTTACTTTTTTAAAGATTTGATTTATTTATTTAAGAGAGAGAGAGACAGAGATTGTGAGAGAGAGCATCAGCAGGGAGGAGAGGGATAAGCAGGCTCCCAGGACCCTGGGGTCACGACCCGAGCCAAATGCAGAAACTTAACCAACTGAGCCACCCAGGAATCCCAAGAGAGAAACATTTGAATGGGAATTCCAGAATAAAGAGCTAAGTTCTTCTTTCATGATCATTTTGAAGAAGTACTAAAGAATTTGAGAATTTAATGCTGAAGGTAATTCTAATATAAAACTAGATTATTTTTCTATGTGATCTTTCTTTATCCCACTCTATCAATAAATTACTTTCCTTCACAGTTTTATTGAGGAGTGATTTAAATGCAATATGTTTATTCATTTGGAGTGTACAAGTTGATGTCTTGTTAGTTGTAGATACCAATAACACCATCACCACATGATGGAACAGAGTATCCCCACTGCCTCTAAAAGATCCTCCATGTTCTTTAGAAGTTGGTTTTTCCTTCCAACCCTGACCCCAGATAACAACTGATCTGCTTTGTGTCAATTATAGGTTAACTTGAATCTACTATACATTTATGTATTGAGTCTTTACTCTGTGTTTCTTTTGCTTCTTCCACTCAGCAGAATCTTTTTGCAAGTCATCCATGATATCAGTAACTCATTGCTTTTTACGCCAAATAGGGTTTTAATTCTCTGCATATACAACATTCTGTTTATCTGTTGGTAGATGTTTAGATTATTTCCAGTTTTTGGCAATTTCAGATGATGCTGCCATGAACATATTCATGAGTCATTTCTCCTGAGACGAAATCAATTTGATTCATTTCTAGGATTTAAACTTTACAAATTGAAGTACCTGCTTATATGGCAGAGCTATAAAAGATCTGTTAACACTACAAATTTAAAAATTTCTCAGCTCTATGTGGCAGGAAAAACTTTGCCTGTGGAGTTGATGATAACGTTTTGCAATGGAGTTTCTTCACTGAGTGAAATTTGAAATTTAAAAAAATCTTCAAAGAAGAAAGTAGAACTCAGTGGTCTCACCAAATTAATTGAAATAAAATCATCTAAGAGAAAGTGATAGGTAAAGAGACCAAATTACTATCAGTCACAGAAAAGAAAAACGAGTATATGGTATGCATGGTATCTATACTATATACAAGCTTTTGAACTCTTCAGAAGGACACAGAGACGCAAACCCTAAAGTAGCTAGATTATCAGCCACCTAGGTCAGATGACATCCTGGTACTAATTATAACACCTTGTTTATGAATCAAATGGAATGAAGACTGACAGTAAGTCTCTGTGCAGAGAGATGGTAGGGAATGGTGTTTCTAGGGAAATGTAGATAGGTATCCAAAGAGGATATTTCTTAATCTATATCACCAGAAGAATTTGAGAAGGAGTCAACAGTTGGACAGAAGAACGACGTCAGCTGCCCTAATGGAAAGTCACTAACCACAGGTAATGCCCCTAGGAGAGGAAACCAATACTCCCCTTCTGTGAGAGCCATAAAGAACTAGAAAATGCTGCTCTATGTAGCAGTGAGTAGAAAGAAGAAGAGTGACAGCATTTGGGGACAAAGCAAAATGATGTTTTGTCTGGGTACTCAAGGTAAGTAGACAGCAGACCAAGGATTCCTGAGCAGTTAATGATGAAGGCATCAGCTAGGAGATGCATCAGCAGTGAATAACTCAAGGCTTCATCTTACAGAGCTGTAGGAATCATTAAGCCATATTGCTATCTTCGTTTCTTCTACATCCTCGTTGAATTTTGAGAAGTTAGAAATGAACATAGACACAAAGAACTTTCTGCTGAAAATGGAAATTAACAGAGATTGGTGGTTGTCTCCCCACACCTATTCTCCCCTTCTTCTTCATAGAAATAGAAACATCTGTTCTAGCTATCACATGACCAACCAGAACTAAATTTTGGACAATAGGTTGTTAGCAGAAATGAAGTATGGAATTTCTTTCTTCTTTTCTTTTTTTTAAAATATTTTATTTATTTATTTGACAGAGATCACAAGTAGGCAGAGAGGCAGGCAGAGGGGGTGGGGGAAGCAGGCTCTTCGCTGAACAGAGAGCCCGATGCGGGGCTTGATCCCAGGATGCTGGGATCATGACCTGAGCTGAAGGTAGAGGCCTTAACCCACTGAGCCACCCAGGTGCCCAAGTATGAAATTTCTAGCTCATGTCCTAAAAGGGTGGGAAAACCTTTCTCATACCCTGCTCCATCCTGTTGCTTGGAACATGAACATGGTCACACTGTATCCTGAACCATGGGACAAGACAGACATCCAGGAAAGACAAAACAGCATTGCCCTTAAATGATTGCATGTAGCATAGCCTTTGTACCAATCTGTGATGTGAGGGTATAAAATACTTCTTTTGCTTAAATCACTGTTTTAGGTCTGTGTTACCTGCAGCTGAAATAAAATATCCTAGCTATAAACTACATAAACTTTTAAGTTGGGCATATTTATCTGCAATTTCCTGTATTTTCTATAATAATTAAATCTCCACTCAAAGGTTCTAAAATACAAAAATGAAAGCAAGGTAAGCAGGTAAGACCTGATCCATACAGATGATTTTTCTGAGGAATACTGAAAGGGATATATAGCTATAAATTACTAACTGAAGACCGTGCTGGAAAAATAAAGCTGACAATAGTAAAAGTATGTGACCTATGGTATACAACCATGATTGCTTTGGCTCCTGATGTTGTCTTGGTGTTAGAGGGTTTGGGTCTATATAAGGCCAGAAAAATGATAGTAGTATGTGTTTCCACTTTGTTGATTAGCATTGAGTTGATCCTGGGCAAATTAATAGCTGCAGAATCTTTAAAAAGTTCTCAATCAGCAGGCACCTGGGATGGCTCAGTTGGTCAAGCATCTGACTGTCGATTTCAGGGTTGGGGGTTGGAGCACTGTGTCAGGCTCTGTGCCCAGTGAGGAGTCTGCTGGAGATTCTCCTTTTCTGTACCCCTCCCTCCAACTCTCTCTCTGTTTTTCTCATATAAATAAAAAGAACTCATTCAGGTTTATTTTTATGTACACCCTTTTTGGCAAACCCATTAAAGACATATCTGACCAAAACTAGATACAGAACAATTATTGTCTATCTCTTGCAATTGCTGAGTTAGAGTCACGTTTTTCTGATATTGACTAGTACATTACAGAGTCAGCTTGTCAAATAATGAAACCTTGATATTAAATAGTGCCAGAAGCTAAGCAGAAAGGGGTTGGATACTAGGTCACAATTCAGAGTTTTCTTTTTTGTGAGGTGTCTGTATTTGAATGTCTGAGAAATTTTGATTGCAGTTTTTCCCAAGTTGCATTTTGACACCAAAGAGATATTTATTAAACACCTGATCCCTAACCTGCTTTACTACTAGTACCACTACTCTTACTACCAACACATAACATGGATGTTGACAGATCAAGAGAGAAAAGGAAAAAGTGGAGGAAAGGGAAGAGGAGAAAATAGAACACAGATATTGCTTGACTTACAAAGAGGCTAGATCCCATAAACCCACTGTAAATTGAAAATATCTTGCGTCAAAATGCATTTAATACACCTAACCTAGCAAGCATCATAGCTGAGCCTCGCCCACCTTAAATGTGCTCAAAACATATACATTAGCCTATAGTTGGGCAAAGTCATCTAACAGAAAGTCTATTTTGTATCAAAACACTGAATATCTCATGTAATATATTGCATACTATCCTGAAAGTGAAAAACAGAATAGCTGAACGGGAGTAGAATGGTTTGAGGTGTATAGGTTGTTGACCCTTGTGGTCGTGTGGCTGACCGGCCAGCATCATTCTGCCCCTCCCCAGCATCACGAGGGAGCGATGTATATCCCCAGCCTGGGAAAAGATCAAAGATTCATAATTCAAAGTATAGCTTTTACTGAATGCGCATTGCTTTGACACCATCGTAAAGTCAATAAAACGTAAGTTAGGGATTGTCTGTATTAGGAGAGAATGAAGGGAGGAATAAGTGAAAAAAGAGAAAGAGCAGTTGGAACCAAAGTACAAGAGAGAAAACAGGAAGTTACAAGTTCACCTTCAACAGAAGTAGGTTCACTTACGTAAAAGCCTTTACAGATATATGAACTACACTGGGGCCAGCATTGTGGGCCTCCTCTTTCTCTGTGACTAAAAGTCTCGCTGTGCTATAAAAATACAAACTAATATCAACACAGAATGAGGTTTGCTCGCTGAGCTAAATACTTCTTTCTTTGGAGCATAACCTATGCTGGAAATTTATGCCAAATTTCCTTTGGCCATTTCTAGTATATTTTTCTAGAATTCCTTGACAAATATGATTAAGGAAAAAAAAATAGATGACGTTCATAATGTTACTGAATCCGATATTCATTTTTTTATAATAAAGGGTTATATCTTTGATAGATTTTTACAGTGAATTTATCCAGTTAGCCTTGATCTCTTTAGTATAAAATGAAAGACCTTGATTCATTCAAGAAGAAAAGTACCTGGGAGTGTATTTAGAGATAATACTAACTGCATTTGGTTGTCATGGAAACTGAAATGTTAAAATGATGATGAGTGATTGTCCAAAAAAAGAAAGCCACTTGCATATATGCTTGTATGGTAGCTACTCATTTTGACAAATATTTTTTTTTCCTTTTTCTCTAAATTAGCTATGTGAAATACCAGCTTTATAGCTTTATAAAATTGCTGCTGTGATGCATTTTATATAAAATGTGTTTCATACAAAGGATGGACATTTAGCTTAGAAATATCTTACACTTGGGCAGATTAACACAACATACATGTGTATGCATCTATGCATATCTGTGTGTTTATGTTTAAGTGTTAGTTTGTGTGCAAAGACATCCCTAGATTCTGAGTGTTTCGGGCTAGTGGTTTTAGAAGCATCCTCAAGTGGTAGAAGATGGGCAGTGATTCAGGGAGGGTGACTGGCAGAGAAGAAGTAGATTGTTGTGCTAACTGGTGATAAAGAGGGAGGAATTAAATAGAATTAATATTTATTAAGCATTTAAAGCATTAAGAACTTGACTTTTATATTTGTTTTCTTATTTAAGACATGATAACTGTTTGACATTAGTAGTGTTCTTATTTTACAAGTAAGGAAACTGAGGGACAGAGCTACTAAATAACTTTCCCAAGGTCACAGATGAGTAAGTGTGGAGCTAGGATTTAAATCTATATAGATCTGTCTTAAAACCCATTCTCCTTCTTTGAAAAATGGCTGATTCTAGGACCAGAGTAGGAAATATGCAAGATGAGCTGCTAGTGCCAGAAAGTAAGAAAGTTTTAGAAAACTAAACACACGTATGTACATGAATGAGGGTGTGCCGAAAGGATGGAAGGGACATAGGAACCAACCGGAAGACCTCCCAAAGGCTAAAGCTGGAACAGTTTGAGGAACAAAGCAGGGTAATATTGGATTGGGTTAGACTGAATATCTCAAAGCATAAAATAAATATCCCTTCTCCATACTTTTATAAATGGTTAGATAAATTAATACATGAGAGAGAATACACAAATTCCCATGCAAAAGAATTTATTTATTTTTTTTAAAGATTTTATTTATTTATTTGACAGAGATCACAAGTAGGCAGGCAGGCAGAGAGAGAGAGAGAGATGAGGAAGCAGGAACCCTACTGAGCAGAGAGCCCGATGCGGGGCTTGATCCCAGAACCCTGAGACCATGACCTGAGCTGAAGGCAGAGGCTTTAACCCTTTGAGCCACCCAGGTGCCCTCCATGCAAAAGAATTTAAAATTAACTTATATAGCGACTCCTGTCTCAAGGAGGTGGGGCACACCTCCCCACTCCTTAAGTGTGGCTGTGCATAGCAACTTCTTTCCAAAGAGTCCAACATGGAATGGGAGGAAAAGAGAGCTTTGCAGGGGAGAAACCTGATTCACTCTGGTGTGGCCAGGTAGACAAGATTAACATCGAAGTCACGTTGATAGTATGTACCCTTGATCAAACGTTATTAGAATGGTGCTACCTCTATGATCTTCCTCCCCAAGGCCCAAACACAGTCCAATTATAAGAAAAATATCAGACAATTAACAATTAGGGGTCACTTTATACAATTATTGGGTGAAAAAAGATGTTAGATAAAAGCTAAGGAAAGTTGAATGAAGTATGGATTTTAGTTAATAATAATTATTTGATAACAGGTTTCATTAATTGTAACAAAACCAACACCTCATGTAAGATGTTAATAATAGGGATAGTGGGGTGGGGGGTATATGAAAATCTTTATATAATACTTATAATTTATCTATAAATATGAAACTGTAAATAGGAAACATTCTACATTTATTATACCCCAAAGTAGTCCCTCTCATTTAGAACTGCTTTTTCTCTTGACATTCATTTTATCAAAATCTTACCTAGAAAATTATAGATATATAGTGAGGAGTATGATTTATGGTTGGCCTTCACCCCATCTCTGTGTCTCCTAGGGATTTTTCTATATTTCAGGTTTAAAAGAAAAGTAATAGATTGAGGAACAGTGCATAAACTACAAAATGTTTCTTATACCCGCTTTCACTTTTGAAAATAGACAACCTTTTCTATCTGCTAGTGTATGAATTTTCTTTGTCTTTGTGTTGATAAGGCCAATGTCGTTATCTCTTATAAAAATCATTTGTCCCTGCTGGTAATAACTTCTATTTTTAAAAAACACTAAATATTATTATATGCTTAGAATAACTACATTTAGTGATCTGAAATGTGCAATCTTTAACATTCCAATTTTAATCAAGAAAAGAGAATTCTTGTAAGTACAAGGGTGGGCTGTCAAGTTTTGTGCAAATCTTGATAGTATTCCTTGTATTTTTCTTTTTTTTTTTTTTTTTTAAGATTTCATTTATTTATTTGACAGAGAGAGAGAGATCATAAGCAGGCAGAAAGGCAGGCAGAGAGAGAGGGGGAAGTAAGCTCCTTGCTGAGCAGAGAGGCCATGCTAGGCTTGATCCCAGACCCCTGAGTTCATGACCCGAGCCAAAGGCAGAGGCTTCACTCACTGAGCCACCAAGGCGCCCTGTGTTTTTATTTCTTGAAAACTGATGCCACTGCAAGTAATGCAGGGAACAACAATGGGGAAAGAAAAATTGAGACATGTAGACCTCTAGCGTGGCTTCAAGAGTGTGCCAGGTGTCAAAGGGTTCAGTTTCATTGATGTTTATGGTCACAGGCTGAAGGCACATAGAACTGTCCAGGGTATAAACGAAATTTTCACTTATACTTATTTTATAAATTTTCAGTACTTTATATGATTTAGGCTCTCTCAAACATGCTTATATTTTTTCTCTCTTAAAGAGAATCTCCCTAATAACTGTATTCCATATGACACAACAGAAATTACTGTGGAGACCAAAGTAAGGGGACAATAGAAGTAATTTTTAGACTTAGTTTTATCACTTACTAATTAACTGTTCCTAGTTTCCTTATCTAAAAAATAACGTGGCTTGACTTTCAGCAAGTTTGTTGGCAGATCAAGGAAAAACATAAGAAAACAAAACCAAAAAAAATGATGGGATCATTTGAGATAACGTGAATGAACCTAGAAGGTATAATACTAAGTGAGATAAGTAAGACTGAAGGAGACTGGTACCATATGATTCCACATAAGTGGAATCTAAAAAACAAAAACAAGTGAATAAACAAAAAGCAGAATCAGACTCATAAATACAGAGGATAAATTGAAAGTTGCCCCGGGGGGCAGGTGGTGTTTGGGCAAAATGGGTAAAAGGGAGAGGGAGATAGAAGCTTCCAGTTGGAATGAGTAAGTCATGGGAATAAAAGACACAGCATAATAGATACTATCAACAATATTTTAATAGTGATGTAACAGGACAGATGATAGCAACACTTAGTATAATGTAAAATCACTAGCATGAAGTCAAATCTTGTCAAATCACTAGCATAATGTATAAACGTGTCAAATCACTAAGTTGTATACCTGAAACTAACATGACATTGTGTGTCAATGGTACAAAAAAAAAGAAAAGAAAAATCCAGTCCAATTCAGAAGACACAAAAAAAGTGTTATGTTAAACCATATAAATTAGAGAATTATTTCTATTACTGTTGGTGAAGGAAAATTATACAGAAAAGAGCAAAAACAGTCTTTTAGAATATGGCATGCTTCACAATGAATGAAAGCAAGCTGTACATGAGGACTTGGAAGACCAGTTGTGTTACCTTCTACACATGGCATTGGGATCATATCTCCTTGTTTTTTGTATAACATATTCATGGGCCATAGTTGGTCTGAACTTCTAAAAATGCCTTGTCTAGATGTGTTTGGTGCTATTCCAACTGTGTGGAGTCTGGCTACAGGTGGAGGCCATGGACAGGCAAAATGCCAGTTGGTTCCTATCATTTGGGGAGAATAACAAAGAATAGTCAATGTATTTATACATTATACACAGAGAATTGTGTAATGCTGGAGATATTAGCATTTTATTTTAAAGAGTTGGCTTGTTATCAATTCAGTTCTTCCTTTGCTCTTCTAGGAAACAACTGGTTTCTCTTTTTTCCCTTGACACAATTCCCAAATAAGTAATCTCCTGTTGCCAATTCTCCTTTAATTCAAATTCCACTCTGAGAAGCCCCGAGTCATGCTATTGAGTTAGAAACAGACACAATACAGTAGTGAAAAAGTTTTGGGCCATCTCTGAGGTCCTGAGGCTAGAGAATGTACCAGAGATTTAGGGGTGGATTGGAGTGAGTCCATTCTTTTGAGAAATTGAACCGAAAGAGAGACGAATAGAGGGACCAAGTACCACACTTGGGGAAATATCTAGTCAGAAATATCCCAGTCAGAAGTGGGAAGAAGAGCTAGTGAGATAAATAATTCAGACAGGTCTGAGGGGTAGAGTGAGAATGGAAATAGAGCAATGATGGAGCCAGCTCGTGGAAGATTGCACATCAGCTAGAACAGCTTTATTTTATTGGATTTCCTTTTAAAATTGCTTTTGAATAAAAGCTTTTGCGGATTAAAAAAATGCTTGAAAATCAATGGACTAGAAAACCTCTACCTCTCAATTCTGATTCAAGTGTAATTTCCTCTGAGAAATAAAAAAACAAAAATAAAAATATGCACTATATTGCAAAATCTAATTTAAATATCTCTTCTTTCCTTTGACTGAACCATATGGTCTGTTTATAGCCTTATTATAAAATGGATTGTATTTGAAATTCCTCGCTGATGAATTGGGAACTGTAATTAAATGCATATTGGGAGAACATATTATTGGGATGGTGGGGGGAAAATTAAATTAATGTTGGAGCATTGAAGGTAATTTTGTCGGCAACTACTCCCTCCAACCACTGAGGAGCTTTGGTAGTTCTTACATCTCATTGTATCACAAATATTAACAAGGATAACAACACGGTGTATTATGATATTTTTTTTTCCCCACTTGATGGAATAGATCCTGGCCAGTAGAACACAGGTTAGTGTTAGCCCAGTGATGTTTCCCAATTTAATATATCTTTAGCTTATCTCTTTAAACGTTGCACATTTTATCATAGACACCAGCCTAAGTGAGGAGTTACAGTCCTTTTGGCATTGTCCAGCTTCTGCTCTGGGAGCCCTGAATAGGAATAGGAGTAGGAAATCTTATACAATCTGTAAATTGGCATGAGAAAAGGTAATAACTATTAGGATGCAAATAGTTATGGATTCGTGGGGTTCTGTTTCTTATTGAAATAAGAAATGGGAGCAATTATAATTGTTATGCCGAGGACTACTCTTTATCTGAACGCCTCAGCTCCAATTTCACTCATATTGTGTTCAAATTCAAGGCATATTGGGCACCAAGTAGGAAACCTTCACAGAGGCTGACCCAGACGCATCCCTAGAGTGTGCGCACTTGGAAGTGGTACTCTACTCCGTCTTTGAAAAAAATGATGCAAGTAGATAATCCGGGTTCTTCGTTGTCATAATGCTACATATAGCTCATGCCTCCTTCTTTTCACGCAAGTGCAGATAGAAAAGCCAAAGTGGCCCTGGCCAAGTTCCAGGAACATTTCAGTGCTCTTCAAAGCCACTTGGAAATGGACTTCAGTAATGCCAATGTCAGATTATCTGTGACTAGAACTAAGCAAGATAAATACAGCCTTTACATAGCAACCAATCACATTGGCTCCCTTTTTCTTTCGACTTCATGAAAGTCATATTCTTAAGGGCTGCTTAGTTCCCAGGCACCTTTGTCTTTGTTTCGTGGGCTGTTTTCAATTCCTACACGTACTTTGCGGTGACATTAAATGACTCTCTAAATTTGTAGTGTGCTCATCTAACCAATTTATTTTCCTAAATTGGAAGCCCCTAAAAAGGTGTTTGGAATTTCCAGAACCTAAAACAGTGCCCCATATACAACATCAAAACTTTGCTGAACAACTGAGTGGGGGTTTGGTTGATGGATGGGCTGTACTATCCTGATCTATATTTATGGGCATATACTAGAGTAAGTCTCACAGATGAATTAGTCTCTTTTATGAAAATTCTTTTTCTAAAATCCATCTTTTTTTTTTTCCCCCTGTCCTGTTCTTCCATTGAGCCTTTCAGTCTGACAAATCAGAGACCAAACGCCTACTGGTCTAAAGAAGGCTCTGCAACCCTCTTGACCCTTCTGCCCTATTCTAACCTTCCAGCTCTCACACAACCCGGCATGATCACAGACTGTTACATAACTTTTAAAACTGGTTGGCAGTGTCTATCTTCCATAAGAAAACATATATTAAAGTTTATAGAGATCCACAGAATTTCTGTTATCGGTATATCTACTCCTTTCTTTCTGCTCCTCACTGATGCCACAGAAATCAGAGACAACGTGCTTGCTTTATGACCAGAAGGGCATGTGAAATAGGACCATTCACCTGCCTTTCCTACCAGTGTCCAGACACAGAAAATAGTTTACTACCTGCAAAAGGGTTATTTCTTGAGCTCCGTGTACCATGTGGATGGGGGGAGGAAGCGTGATCCTGGCAGCTTGAGACATGACTAATTCCAAAGAAGAGAAAACCAAACAAATGTACCTTTAGTATCTAAAAATCAATATTGATACTGAAATACTTTGGACTTGGAAGGAGTTTTGAAGACACAGAGAAATATGCACACTCTAAGAGAGCTTGCCTAGTTCTTAGTTTTCTCTGCAGAAATGGGTTTGGCAAATATCCCAGTGTAATCATCGCAAGACAGAATCAGAAGGGAGACCAGAAATAATTAGCAAAGGTTTTGTGATCTAGAAATCTTAAATAACAAATATTGAGTACATTCCTTTTGTTTCAAAAAAGATTTTATTTATTTGACAGAGAGAGAGAGAGAGTACAAACTGGGGGAGCAGCAGGTGGAGGGGAGAAATAGCTTCCCCGCTGAGCAAGGAGCCCAATGTGGGGTTCAATTCCAGGACCCTGGGATCATGACCTGAGCTAAAGGCAGACCCTGAACTGACTGAGCCACCCAGGCACCCCAATTTCATTCCATTTTATACTGGGCCTCTCAACTCAGTCCAGCATTTGTAGATATACTTCCTCCTCAAATCCTCAAATGTGTGCCATGATGATGAGCTAGGATGAAAATAGGGCTGACAATCCCTACCTCTACTATGCGCATGAGTAAGTATAGTTCTGATCACCACTGAACACATACAAAATAGCCACAGCCACCTGAGGAATGATTGAGAAAGTAATAGATTTTATTTTACATAAAAATTCATTTTAATGGAAATCCTGACACCCAACTTCATTATCAAACTAACACTAAAATTAACTTTACAGACCAGAAAGAGAGGCCAGGATCATATTCATATTGGGCTGAGTGAAACAAAAAGAGGTTCCTTTTCAGAATTGCAAAATGAGATGCTGAGTGAATGTGAAAGAGTATTTTGAGGTGTGGCAAAGAAGTCTCACTTCTCCGTTGCTTATGTAAAACTATGGTGTCCCCTCCGTCGGAATATTTAAGGAATGCATCCAGATTTTGTCACCTCCCTCTAGAATCAAAATAACTCAAGTGGGAGGTAGCCAAGGGATGTAAAACAAAATGAGTAAGAGAAGGAGGTGAGGATTTCTATAAATAGCTGCTATCAGAGACAAAAGTAATGATTAGAACTTCCCATTCTAGAAAAATAAAAGTTAAGATGGATTATTACGTGAGGGATAAAGAAGCTCTTAACATTGAAAAAAATATATATATATATACACAGTCATCCAGTCTTTGATGATGAGCCGATAATAAGGATTACTCTCTCAAAGTTCATTTTTACCCAACACTAAATAGCTTATTTTCTGGAAAACCATGAGTTTTATTTTATTTTTATTAAAGATTTTATTTCTTTATTTGACAGACAGAGATCACAAGTAGGCAGAGAGGCAGGCAGAGAGAGAGAAAGAAGGAAGCAGGCTCCCTGCCGAGCAGAGAGCCTGATGCGGGGCTCGATCCCAGGACCCTGAGATCATGACCTGAGCTGAAGGCAGGGGCTTTAACCCACTGAGCCACCCAGGCGCCCTGGGACACCCTGAATTTTAAAATAAATGTTTTAAATGGGCTTAGACAAGTTTTTGGAAACTAATATGTAAGGAAATTTGTGGAGATGTATGCCATTTGTGAAATAGCCCTAAATTTTGGTGCTAATCGAAGGAGTATATTTATATTTTATACACGTTTATATTTTATACACGTAGCATGTACGTTGTGGTTTCTATCATAGAAGAAGTCACTGAACTTGATGGACCAAGGATTTATCCTAGGGGGTGTTTATCTTTTTATTGGAAATGTCTGCAGTGGAGATGCTTAGTATGCTGACATATGAAAAATGGAAAGAGAGGTATGCTCTCAAGGTGCACCAGGGCTCATTCCTCTTCCAGCCACTGCTGGCTACAGGCTGGACCACAGGATGGAAAAGGTTTAGGGATAATTACATGCTTGTTAGGGCACCTGAGTGGGTCAGTGGATTAATCATCTGCCTTCGGCTCATGTCATGATCCCAAGGTCTTGGGATCGAGTCCCACATCCGGCTCTCAGTGGGGAGCTTGCTTCTCCCTCTTCCTCTGCCTGCTGCTCTGCCTACTAGTGCACTCTCTCTCTCTCTGTCAAATAAATAAATAAAATCTTAAATACATACCTACATATATACATACACACGTACATACTAGTTGAGCATAGCTTTCTAGATTCATACCATAGTCACCTTCAGAGGAAAAAGGAAAGGCCTTCCTTTCCTTTCTGAAAAGATGGTGACTATACTTGTGATGAGCACTGAGTAAGCATTTATGAATCTAGTTATATACCTGAAACTAATATAGTACCATATGTTAATTATAGTTCAGTAAAGAAAAAGAAAGTATTGATGTAATCCATTTCTGTGCAAGACCAAAGCTCTTGGATAAAGAGTATACACTTAAAGTGTCATTTCACACATCACACTTTGTTGAACAGCTAAACACAGATGTTTAAAGGATTTTTTTGACATCACATGCACAAATTTTCTGGAAGACCTCACTGATTTCTTTTTAAAAATACGTGAAGATTAAAAAATTTTTATCTTTACATCTGTTTGTTTTGATCTTGTTTGCAAAAAATCTGGTTCTATGAATGCAAGCAGTCATATCACAGTTTAATTCCTGTATCCATAGTTATTGAGTACCTCATCATGGCAAGCAATGTTCTACATTCTTTTAGACATAACAGCATTCTCTCCTGTCACTATTAAAACCTACCCAGGGGTGTGGGAGTGGCTCAGTCTGTTAGGCACCCGAATCTTGGTTTCGACTCAGGTTGTGATCTCAGCATCATGAGATGGAGTCCCTTGTCAGTCTCCACACTCAGTGTGGGGTCTGCTTGGGGTTCTCCCTTCTCCCTCCCACTCTGCCTCTCCCCTTGTTCATGCTTGCTTGTGTGCATGTGCTTTCTCTCTCTTTCTCTACAGTAAGTAAGTAAGTAAGTAAGTAAGTAAATAAAATCTTAAAAAAAAAAAAAACTACTGAGAATTAGTTTAAGAATTTCAAGGGTAATGACCAAGACCAAAACGTATCAGTGAGACAAAAATGAGCATCTCTCTGCTCACTTCCCACTAACCAAAGATGAGCTGGGGCCCGCAGATCATCCACAGCGTTGTGAAGGAAAGTGATAGGGGCTTACCACATTTTCTTGGTATCTAACATGTTACCGGGTTAATCTGCAATAGCAGTTTCATGAAGTTTACAGTTTCTTTTTATTTATTTATTTGACAGAAAGAGAGAGAGAGACAGTGAAAGAGGGAACACAAGGGGGAGTGGGAGAGGTGTAGAAGCAGGCTTCCTGCCGAGCAGGGAGCCTGATTTGGGGCTCATTTCCCAGACCCTGCGATCATGACCTGAGCCGAAGGCAGATGCATAACTGACTGGGTACCCCAGTTTATAGTTTCTCTACAAATATAGAATGCAGGAAGGATTAGTGTGGACAATAGGCTCATTGTTAGAGAATTAAGTAGCTAGATAAGACTATGTATGTATACTATGTATGTATCATTCACATGCCAGGCATGGATACACTCAAGTTTGCAAGAATGTGATTGCATCATCAATGGGTCCTCTTCCCTAATGATTCATTGTTTCATTCTGTTATTACCCAAATTCAAGCTAATATTTATAGCCATCGCCTAAGATCTCCTTGACTTCAGTAATGGAACTAAATTTAAAATGGATATAGTTGTTTGTGTCTTTAAAGGGCACTATTGGGGCGCCTGGGTGGTTCAGTGGCCTCTGTCTTCAGTTCGGGTCATGATCTCAGGGTTTTGGGGTAGAGCCCCATGTCGGGCTCTCTGCTCAATGGGGAGCCTGCTTCCTCTTCTCTCTCTCTGCCTGCCTCTCTATCTGCCTCTCTGCCTACTTGTGATCTCTGTCTGTCAAATGAATAAATAAAATCTTAAAAAAAAAAAAGGGCATTATTCCCTTTTTTTTCACTGAAAACCCAGCAGACTTATGAAACTGGCTTACTTGCACAAATGCACACCTAGATCATTTGGGCCACAAGTAGAAGATAGGTTTGTATTAGGTGGTGTTAGTGGAGGAATTATTATAAAAGCACATTCTTATTTGTTGCACTGGCTCATCATCACCCCTAACAAATGGTAGGACCTGGAAAACCGAAGCAGAACAGATGGCCTGAAGAAATGTTTCCTGTCTTATTGACAACAGACCAGTTTCCTGGTGGTTAAGACTAAGTTCTGGTCAGATATCCCTACCCCATGCTCAGTGCTACCAGATTATGAGCTGTTTCATGGCAGGGTGAATATTATATTTAATTCTTGATTCCACTGTCCAGCACAGCTTTGCATAGACCTAGATCTTTGCTAAGAATCCATGAAATCCCCCTCTACGCTTTAATTTCAACTTGGCAAGGAAACCTGTAAGGAGCAGTTACCTGTGTGTGGTGTCTGTCCTGCACTGGGTTAATCACATTGCTCGGCATCTTTAGTTACTCTTTCTGGTTTTTGATCCACATCTCCCAGGACACTGACTCCTGAGACTCAGTTATCCCTGGATCTTCAGGGTTGAGTCATGCTTCTGTTGATCCACTGCTATTCATCTGGGCTCCAAGTCTTTACCTCACTTACTTACTGAATATTTGGATCCAAAGCTCTATCTCCATTCATTCCCCAAAGATATCTCTGATTTATGCAGTACCATTAAAAATCAAAACAGATTTGGGGCACCTGGGTGGCTAAGTGGGTTAAAGCCTCTGCCTTCAGCTCAGGTCATGATTCCAGGATCCTGGGATTGAGCCTCACATCAGGCTCTCTGCTCAACAGGGAGCCTGCTTCCCCCTTTCTCTCTGCCTGCCTCTCTGCCTACTTGTGATCTCTGCCAGTCAAATAAATAAATAAAATATTTTAAAAAAGAAATCAAAACAGATTTATTAATTTCTTCCTAGAAGAACACGTTTCTTCTATTTAGTTAGTAAGAGAATCCTTGCTATTTGTTCCTACATCATTCTAAGACTCCATTCACCAAAGAACTTGAAAGCAGGAAGGCCTTAAAAATAACCCACATCTGCAAGCATCTATTGTCTTGAGACAAAGGTTTTGAGGCCTAGAGAGTTTGCAGTTGTACAGTTTCACATAGTGAATTGGAAGTAGTAGCTAAGATCTCTTTCTCCACACATCATAGGCTTCTTCTGTTCTTACAGCATGGCCATCTGTGTCTCAGACCTTGCTACTGTCTCTCTTCTCAGCTGCCAACACTCACTTGATTGCCTCAACTAAGCTGGGACAACAGGTAGAAATTAGCCCAGTTTAGACAAACTACAATGAATGATCATCCTCTACGGTACCTCAAACTCAGTGTGTAACATGGAAGTAGTTTTGTTTCAAGCCTTATCTTTGTCCTGTACTCCCTCATTATTTGTTAGTACCACCACCATCTAGTCATCCAAGCAGCAAACCTGACAGTAATCTCTGGCTCCTTTTCAGCTTTTTTTTTTTTTTTTTAAGATTTTATTTATTTATTTGACAGACAGAGATCACAAGTAGGCAGAGAGGCAGGCAGAGAGGGGCAGGGGGAAGCAGGCTCCCCGCTGAGCAGAGAGCCTGATGCAGGGCTCAATACCAGGACCCTGGGATCATGACTTGAGCCGAAGGCAAAGGCTTTAACTCACTGAGCCACCCAGGCGCCCCTCTTTTTCATCTTTTACCCCCTGATCTTTACCCCCTTCCTCTGACTTCACCTCCTGACTATTACTTGAATGTATCTGTTTATTTATTCACAATGAGCTAATCAGTATGGTTTACAAAATATTGAAAAATAGAAACTCATTTAATGTTAAGATTTTTTTTTTTTTGTCATTTTAATTTTGTTCAAAATCTGTATTTTCAGATGCATTATATTAACTCTTGGCCCGCTGAGGAGCTTGGGGGGGAACTCTGGTCTGTTGGCCTGATGCCATCAGACCTTCATGATCAGGTGATTGTATCAGCACACACCCTTTCCTCCCTGCCTTGTCTAACCTCATCTAGATAGATAAAGGTCACTGCAAACAGCTAGCTTGATATAGAGAAAAAAAAAAAAAGCCATTTTTCTCAGTGGGTTTTCTGGTATTTTGTTTGCCTGCCTCTCTTGTCTTCCCACTTAAGGTCCTCTGGACTCATACCCCGGACTACCCTTTACAGAGTAATCTAGCTTTTGTTATGCAATAGAAACACACAATAAGTCCTTTTTCCTCCCATATAAAGGTGGTTTTTGTCCTCTCTCTGGTGTTCAAGCCCCTCTGAGGCTGGTGTCTCACATCCATGCAATTGTATGTTCGCACAGCACACACAATTCTCTTCAGGCCGGTAGCACATCTTTCCCTGTGCCCATGACATTCTTATTTCTACTCGATCAGCTTTGCAGTTACAGCCCCCTCTTCTTGCATCTCTAAATGATTTTTCTTGACATTTAAAAATCTCATTCATTTCTCGAGAACCAACTCAAGTAACTGTGTCTTTAGAAAGCATCCTGGAGAACTTGAAGCCAAATTAATTCCTCCTCTCTCTGAATTCCCATAAATATTTACTCAGGCAGCTTATTGTTGATGGAAAAAGCATAGGGCTTGTGTTAGAGATTCCTGGATTTGAATACTGACTCTGACACTTATTAGCTGTGGGCAGCTGTTCCTCTTATGAACTCTTTGAGTGCAGGAAACATTTCTGATGTCTCAGGTCTTTGGTCAGACTCAGTGAGTTCTCCGTGGTTGACTTGTTGATGGATATCCAACTAGATATGGAATCTACACATTGACATCCTAAGCCACCTAAAGTGTTTCCATCGGAGTAATAGCACTTATAACTAAATTCAGTTTCTCTTTGTAAATTCTAACTGCTTATAATCCTTCACATTAATTATGTCACACCCTATCTCCTACCTTATCCGTTCTCCGAGCTTATACTCCTGTTCCTGTTTTTAACTGTCACAATTGTTTTCTCATCCTAATTCTAACTGAGCATGACTAATCCAAATGCAAAATACTTTTGATATTTGAATCCTACCAATCATAGGATTTGTCGCTGTTACGGAAAGAATAAGAGACAGGAACGTCTGAAATCCGATCACAGCCTTGCCATATATAGCTTTTTTTAAATCAAATCACATTTCACAATTTTTAGTTAAGCTTCTGTTAAAGCAATTGCTATAGAGGAAGGAAATAACAATAATAGAAAGTGTAACTGATGTGAAGTTACCTTATTTTGGTAATATTGGAAACTCTGGCTTTCTGAGTCAGTGTTTATGAAGATACTTTTATCCATCACTGTGGCAATTCTATATAAAATGGGTGACTCTGGGCTAAGGCTTATTGCTAGGTAGCTGTGGTCAGGAAAGGTTGATTGAGCACTGCCTGCTATTGGCATGAATGAGTGTGTCTATGTTTATGTGTGTGTTTTCTGTGACATGAATTATTGTCTAGGAAATAAGAATCTGCTGCAGAAAACAATAAAACCTTCCATCAGTGAAAGATAGGAAAAAAGCAACTAAAATCCTATGGTTACCAAAATAATAATAAGAAAACAAACATCTCAGACTCCCTGTTCTAGTTTCTGAGACTTCTCCCAGGAGAGGCAATTATTATTTGTATTGATTTTAGTTTGCAAGCTACCTCTCTAATGTGCCAATGGATAGCCCCAAACTAGTAAATAATTACATATTATACAAAAATACTGTGTCTTTTTACTGTAAGCTTCACAGCCCCAGAGCAAATTAATCTTCTCACTGTATGCTCTGTTACCTACAGTAAATACATCACAAAATATAGCACATAGGGAAAATAAAACCTTCTGATCACCAGAGGAAAACTGTCAACAAACAAGTCTGATTACTATTAAGTGTTGAGGCCTGTCTATGTTCCCACCTCTAGAAAACACACTGTAGGAAGTAGGCTTAAGTTTGCTTTTATGTACATTTTTTGTTCCATGAAGGACTTTATTAGCAAATGAAGTAATTTTAATAAAGGAGTAAAAGTAACAGAGACGTTGCATTATCCCTTCTGTCATTTTTTTTTATCAGCAATAATAATAATTGACCAAAATGGCTTCATTTTTCAAGCACAATATCTAAAACCATAACTTCTATGTGTCCATTTTCTTTGTCTTTCTTTTTTTTTTTGATGTTTCACTTTTTTTTTTTTAAATTTTTTTTAAAATTTTTTATTTTTTATAAACATATATTTTTATCCCCAGGGGTACAGGTCTGTGAATCACCAGGTTACACACTTCACAGCACTCACCAAAGCACATACCCTCCCCAATGCCCATAATCCCACCCCCTTCTCCCAAACCCCCTCCCCCCAGCAACCCTCAGTTTGTTTTGATTGCAAACCAAAGTTTATCTGTCTCTTCCATGCTATCCTTTCCTCAGCTGACCTTTCATTTTTTCTGTTCTCCACCCTGTCAGGTCAAGTGTGTTTCCATACCATGCTCTCCCTTTGCATCATAAGTTGCCTCCCTTTTCCCCACATACGGAGTCTTAGTCTTCTCCATCTTGGCCAGTGGCACCAACACCTACTTAGCCATCCACTCCCAAACCCAGGAGTTGCCCTTGACTCATCGCTTTCCACTATCTCTCAGCACCTAAACCATGCTGAAAAATGAAACCATGTTCTTTGAAACATCGAAGAACTGTCCAGCTCCCCATCATTTCCCTAGACTAAGCCGTTGATACCTCTCACCTGGGCTCTCTTGTTACCCTTGTAGGTTTTACATCACAGCCAGAGGAATATTTTAAAATATAAATCAAATCATATTACTCCTTTAATGCAAACTCTTGTAAACCTTTTAATACAACCTATACTTGTTACCATGGCTCTAGGAGAACTTTTTGGCGCTGCATAATATAGTCCAGCCTCTGCTCTTTATCAGCTCCTATCAGACCTTCCCATGTTCATGTTCCCTTAGCCGTGCTGGTCTCTGTCCTTCCCTGAAACATGCCAGTAATGCTACAGGTGACACCTTGTGTATCTACTGCATTCAAAGCCATTCCCCAGCTCTTCATAGAGCCACCCTTTCTCCTCCTCCAGCTTAATGTCACCTCCTTAGACTTTACCCCATACCATTTTCAAAATTAGTCCTTCCATAGCCCTCCGCTGTAACTCTCACTTATGCCCCCCTGCTTTGTTTCCTTTATGGCACTTATTAAAAATTATAATGATCTGGTTTTTCTACTTGATTACTATCTGTTCCCACTTGAATGTAAGTCCCAGGAGGGAAAGGACTTTGTCTTTTTTGTTACTAGTCTTCAGTATACAGAACAGTACCTGGTACACTCAAAGCTCCAGGCTGATTATGAACTGCACTCCCTAGAGCTTTTCAACATGGCATCACTGAGTACATGTGTCTTTGGTTGATCTGGTATAATTTTTTTGTATGTGCTTTGGGTTTGTACTGAATCTTTTCCTCCCTTTAGTTTTACCAGCATAATGAGCTTGCCATTGTATAGACGGAGAGAACCACAAGAGATCTGCAGAATTCCCATGGATACCATTTTAAATTCTGAAAAGTCTACACCCTGAGAGAGAGAGTGGATTTGAAAAGAATGACTAATTCCTATGATGTTATTAGATCGATACAGTTAGAGCCAAAGAAACAAAAAGTTTGATTCAATAATGCAGTCTAGGTGCAAGTTTGCAAAGTTATATAAAAAAATAACAGAATGAGGTAAGGATGTGACTCAAGCATTGGAAAATGGGTTATATTACCACCCTCCTTCTTTAATTTTAGGAGTCTAAGATAAAGTGCCTAAAAGCAAAACTCAGCCTGAAAGTTGAGATTGTGGAAAAGAAATCATTCTAGATATTTTTAGCTCCAGACGTCATATTCCTGGCCTTATATGACCCTAACCTTTGGAGAATAGACATAGGGTAATGTAATCTTTTCCTTAACATCCTTAGCCATAGGAAGATTTAGGATTAAACATACAATTTTAAAAATATAATTATACCTATAGTATTAGTATTTTGGGGCTAAGAAAGATTTTGTCCAAATTTAGTATTTTAGCTATTTGTAATATTGAAGAAAATTTGGCTTTTTCAAGTGAGGAATTAACCTTGTAATTCTAATTTAAAATATGCCATTGAACAATGGCCTTAGATTTATAATTTACTAAGATTATTGTATGTATTGGGAAATAAAATAATTTAAGAATCACCATATTTCTAGTTCTGCTGGTTTTACAGAACACATTAAGGGAAATTTTATTTTATAAGTTAGCCAAGGTACTTAAACAGGAAATGAAAATTATTAAATTTGGGGTACCTGGGTGGCTCAGAGGGTTAAACCTCTGCCTTCAGCTCAGGTCATGATCTCAGGGTCCTGGGATCGAGCCCCACATCGGGCTCTCTGCTCGGTGGGGAGCCTATTTCCCCCTCTCTCTCTGCCTGCCTCTCTGCCTACTTGTGATCTCTCTGTCAAATAAATAAATAAAAATCTTTAAACATATATATTAAATTTATGAATGCAATTTAAAATATTGATGGTGTGAAGTATGTGAGATCATTGTTAAAATTTCCTAGTAATATAAGTAGAATAAAAATATATGTATGTTGGATCTAAAGCATAAAGGCAAAACGGGATTTTGACTATTGGACCAAACCACTAAATAATATTTTTTACACTCTAAAAATTACCTTGGAGACATCGAGTCTACTGAAATATATGGCAAAAAGACATTTGCATGGATCAGAGAGTTTCTTGAATTAGAAAGGCTAGCTAGCTGAAAAAAAGTCACATTTTTAGGTTAGGAAGTGTATCAGACAGTGAGAAGTAGGTGTAATAAGAGATTCTCAGTTTGAGTCTTACCTTCAAGTTTTGTTTACTGTGTTAGTGTTTTCTGCCCTCAAGTAGCCTATAGACAAGTAGAAAGTTTCTAAGTTTATAACATCTCTCATGAACAACTCACTGTCCCAAGCATTCTGTCCCTCTGTCCTCCTTCCAGAGAACTTACAAGGTTGGTAATGTTATTCCCATTTTTAAATAACTTGAAATAAATAAACGGTTTACCTAGTCATTCAACGAGAAAGTGGCAAAATCAGGATTCGGACCCAAGACTATGTCTCTGAAGCTCTTGCTCTTTTCCCTTTATCCAGTTTACTAATGTGTTAATGTGTTATTAGACAGGGTTGTGACAAATACCATCAGCCTTTATTGTGTGACAGTGCCTTGACCTGGACCCTGAGGTAGGTAAATGGGTGAACTTTTCTAGGGTAAAAGAATGAGAAAAAGAGAAATGATATTTATCTTCCCTCAAATTGTACCAAGTGGGCAAATGCTTAAGCAACTTATTTACTGGATTTGCGTGGTCTTTTGTTATTGTTTTTTAAATTTTTTTAAAAACAAGGGTCACAACCATTGTACTCTGACAATGATATGTAAAATTGTGATGGCCATTAATTTAGATCTTCAGAAACTTCTGTAAATCCTGTGAATTATGGGAGAGAATTTCAGTACATTTTATTATTTCACAGGTAAACTGGTTAAGGGGTGTGTGTGTGTGTGTGTTTTACAGTCTTCTGTGAATTCTGTATTAGCAAGAAAATGTGAGGTTGGCATTCAGTCCTAGTAGATTGGGATGTTGGCATTTGTTTGGAACAGGGCAAAGAGTAACTGGTATTTCCAAGGTTTTACTGATTGGGTCCTGACCTGATGACTCTTCAACTGCATATAGTCAACTGCATGCCTCCTATTTTTCTGGAGCTGCAAGAGGAGACTGATTAGGTTCTCAGCCTTCCCTTATTCAATTTAAATCATGAAAAACAAGTAACAGGGGTTTTTAATACAACAACAAACTCAAAGCCCTGATCATGTGTTTTGGACTCACTGTGGCCCTCAACTAGTATTAAGTTGGGAAGACTTAAGTGGATCAGTTTGCCTGAGCTTTCTGGCCACAGCTCCTCAAGTATAAGGAAGCTCGCGTTCAGATCAACATAGAGGAGAGCACCGTTGAGTAGTCACACTGAGTCTGTCTTGTAACAACCCCTACATGTATTATGTGTTCAGAAGGGCAAAGGAGTCATTTCTTACTTTACTCGTAGGCTTCTGGTTGATGTAAAATGCAACTCTGGCCTTCGTGATAGTGACAGCATTGTATAAAGCTGGGAGACATGAAGAATGACAGAGGTGACAGGAACTTTAAGGAGTGAGGCTGCATGGTACTCACCAACGTTCCAATAGTCCACACCTGGGAAATAGTGTAAGGCAGTGGATGAACGCACAGATTATACCAGCACATTACCTGGCTTCAAATCCTAGTCACCCTAGTCCTAACCTCTTACTAGCTGTATGACCGTTAAATAAATAAATAAATAAATAATACACACACACACACACTGTAATTATATAACATATAATTTTATATTATGTATTAATATAATATATATTTATATAATCTTATATATAAATCATTTTATTTTTATTATATATCCTATATTTATATTAATATGTAACATTTATATATTACTATTATATATTTATATCCTATATTAATATTTTTATATTTATATCCTTTATAAATATGTGTGTGTGTATATCTATATCTATATCTATCTATCTATCTATCTATCTATATGGTATTTTCACCTGGAAGAAACTACCTAAAATTTGCATGAGTTTTGGGAAAGGGTTGCTAGCTCATGATGCACTCAGGGTAAGTGTTGCTGCAGATTTTATAAATGACTAAAGACATACTGAGGAGAAAGGCGTGACTCAGCTAGCTGTGAGTTATCTCTTTACAATAAATTTACTACCAAACATGATTCCTAATTAGGTTTAGAATTCACCATCTTGATAAGGATTACTGCAATTAGGGGAAGAGAATAGAGAATATATATATATGAAAATATTGAACAATTAATTTCTTTAAATCATCTAATATACAGGTATATGTTAGGTGATTTAGAGAAATTGGTCCTTTAATATTTTCATACTTTAATATAGAATTATATTTTTATATTAAATAATAGGGTAATAAAGCATGTACTTTAGTCTCTGGGTTATCACTTAAACTTGTGTCGCATGAGGCTTATTCTTGGTCCAAATGAGTATTCCCTGGAGAAGTAATGTCATTGTCACCTAGGAATTTATTAGAGATGCGAAATATTAGGTCACAACTCCAGAGCTACTGCATCAGAAATACTGAGGATAGAGCTATACTTTCTGTGTTTTGATAAGTTCTGTGGGTGATTCTGATACCTGCTGAAGTCACTGACCTAAATTTTCTTAGTTAACCAGCATCCTGGCTATTGTTGAGTTTTATCCACCAACAACAGTCATCCTCTCAAGCAGTAATGTCCCAAATGAGGTGTATATATAAGACAATCCAGTAGAGTCTGGGGGAAAAATACTGAAATTGCAACTTACATACTTATTTTGCCCTATTTTATTTTATATTTTTTGTATGTATTATAATATCCAAAATATACACACACACACATAAATATATAATACTATATATACGTATGTTTAAATAGTTAACTATGCTTTCTATTGGAAGGATTCTTAATTTTTTTAAACAGGATGTGGGTTTAAATAGTTTGGACACCGTTTTTCTGAAGGATTCATGCAGTTATGAGTTATATTCTGAGAATCACAGGGATCAAAGCGGAAAAAGGAAAGCAAATTACAGTAAAATAATTCAGCTCATATTTGTAGGTTACAGTTAAATTCTAGTTAGATCTCTTTGCACTTACAGGCATTCTTAAACATTGCAAGTAGTCAACTGTTATCACAATTAAAGCTGAATAGTTTATTATAGAATGAGTAATGATCACCGCCTGGGCATTCCCTTCAAATGAAATGAATGACCTATATTTTGTTAAATCCTATTGACTAAAGAAAATCAACAAGATATATTTGAGTAGAAAATTCCAAATCCCATTTGCCAGATGCTTTTTAGCATCAAATTAAATATAAATGCAGAATAGGGATTTTGAAGAGAAACAAGCACTCAGTATGGTTTGCATTACTGGAAATGCTATGCAAAACCTGTGCTTCTGGGGTGCCTGACTTGGGTCGCTCAGTCAGTTAAGCTTATGCCTTGGGCTCAGGTCCTGGTCTTAGGATCCTGGGATCCAGCCCTCAGTCAAGTCAGATTCCCTGCTCAACAAGGAGCTGGCTTCTCCCTCTCCCCACCCCCTGCTTATGCCTTCTCTCACTCTTTCTCTCAAATAAATAAATAAAATCTTTTAAAAAGAAGAGAAAAGACGAAACAAAACCAAAAAAAAAAAAAAACCCCAAAACAAACCTGTGCTTCTATTACTTCTTGTAATTAAATGACTTATTATTTTGTTAATTATTACTTCCAAACAAGGAAGAAATATATGAATTTCAAGTTAATAAATTAGACTCTGTGCTATTGTACAAGTAGATATAGAATAGGCATCAAGGTATGGGATACATTAGAAATATCTGTCCTTGCCTTTCGTTCCATCCATTAACGTTAATAGTTGACTGTTCACTGTGTATGTGAGTGATACCTGTCCTTTGACTTCCTGAAATTTCTACTCCATATAAATTTCTTGAATGATTTTTACAGTTTCTCAAGACATTCTTCTGGATAAAATAGAAATATATGGAATGATACATACCCACGTAAATGGATTTAGGACTTTGTTAAATAACTTAAGAAGTATTGAACAGAAACTGGCCTTGATGAACTATTTCTTGAAATAAAATCCAGAGACGGTGTAAAAATTACTGAGAGAAATTAAAGACTTAACTAACTTCAAATATCCCCATTTCTGAATTCATTTTCAATATTATTAAGAATTATTTCCTCTCAACAAATTCTGAGAAAAGTTACTATAATGTTAGGGCAAGACTTTGTTCTTTAGCCATGATAACAAGTGGCCACCAGAACTGGTTTAGACTAGTTTGGTCAATCGGTGAGGTGGAGATGGACATACAGGGACAAATGCCACGTGATGAGGGAGAGAGACTGGAGGTTTGTCGCTGCCAGCCAGAGAATGCCTAGGAGGGCTGTTGGCCTCCTAGGAGCTAGGAAGAGGCAAGGAAGGATTTTACCAAGTCAACAGGCAAGGAAGGATTTTACTAAGTCAACAGCAGGAGCATGGATTTACTGACCCCTTGATTTTAAACTTTTAGCTTTGAGAACTGTGACAGAATAAATTCCTATTGTTTTAACCATCCCACATAATGGTATTCTTTTTTGTTTGTTTGATTTTGTTTTTACAGCAGCCTTAGTAACTGATACATTTGGTTTTTACTATTGGACAAACTTAGGAAGATTAGAAAAATACAGTTTCTTATTTATTTTTATTTATTTAATTTATTTATTAAGATTTTATTTATTTACTTGACAGAGAGAGATCACAAGTAGGCAGAGAGGCAGGCAGAGAGAGAAGAGGAAGCAGGCTCCCTGCTGAGCAGAGAGCCAGATGTGGGGCTCAATCTCAGGACCCTGGGATCATGACCTGAGCTGAAGTCAGAGGCTTTAACCCACTGAGCCACCCAGATGCCCCTCTTTTTTATTTTTTAAATAAATGTACCATTGTATTTTTACTTCAGATATTGAGCAGTAGTAGTCTCATCATCTTTTGACATTTCAATGCAATCGCATGCAAAATCCCAGCAGACTTTTTAGTAGAAATTGACAAGCTGACTTTAAATTATTTATGGAAATACAGAGAACCTAGAATAGCCAAGCAGTTCTGGAAAAGGAAAACAAAATTGGAGGATCACTTTTTTTTTTTTTTAAAGATTTTATTTATTTATTTGACAGAGAGATCACAAGTAGGCAGAGAGGCAGGGAGAGAGGGGGGAGGGAAGCAGGCTCCCCACTGAACAGAGAGCCCAATGTGGGGCTCGATCCCAGGACCCTGAGAGCATGACATGAACCGAAGGCAGAGGCTTAACCCACTGAGCCACCCAGGTGCCCCTGGAGCATCACTTATTAAAAAGCTACACTATACAGATGTGATATAAGAATAAACATTTTTTTTAAATAGATAAAGGGAATAGAACAAAGGGTACGGAAATAGACCCATATTTATACAGTCAGTTGATTTGGGACAAAGATGCCAAGGCACTAAATGTGAAAAAATCATGTAGCAGTATCATTTCTAAGTATTTACCCAAAAGAAATGAAAACATACACCCACAAAAAGATACATGACTTTTTACAGCACCTTTATTCATAATAACCAAAGACTGAGGAAGGGAGAATGTCCCTCACCAAGTAAATGGATAAACAAGATGGGCTGTTTTCCTATACTGAAATAATATTCTGCAAACAAAAGGAACAGACTGCTGATATTCATGGATACATCTTACAGAAATCATGCTGAGTGAAAGACGTTAGATACAAAGTTGTTCATACTCTGTGGTTTCATTTGTATAAAGATCTAAGGCAGTCAAACCTAATTTATGATGATTGAATTAGATCAGTGGTTGCTTGGTACCGAGGTGAGTCTGAGTATTGATTGCAAAGAGGTGACAGATGTTCTCTGTCTTGATTGGGGAGGTGGTTATTCAACACATACATTTGTCAAAACTTATTTATTAAACAGTACACTTGGAGTTCTGTTTTATTGGGGGTGTGTTATAGCTCAGGAAAGTTAAAAATGTCTCAAGAGAGGTCACTTCTATTTTTCCTCAGTTAATTTGTGATATAATTAATTTAGGTGGGCTCAACCAGAATTTTTTAGATAGCTTAGATGAGACTAAACTAGAAAACACCAGAAGGCACCACACATAGTAAGTTTATTTTATGTAACCCTTGTTTTATATTTGTGTGTGTCTCTGTATGCTTTCTCAGTCACACAATGAAATATATTTCGTACTGTAAATCATAGAAAAAATTTTTGAAATACCCTGCTTTAGGGCACTATAATAAATCCAATCCTGTTCAATATTTATCATCGATCTGGATGAAACTGCTTAACCTTTATCATATTTACTGTAGGCACCAAGCCATTAGGCACAGAATGCTTTGGTGGTCAATAATTTGATTTTTTTAGGTACAGATACCAGTTTGAGTGAAAGTGTAAGAAATTGTATATATACACTCTGCTGATGGAAATGTGAATTTATATAAGCATTTTGGAGGGCAGTTTGGGAAGTTTGATTCAACTGACATACCTTCATACTCATTGTTTCTTTCCTCAGCTATGTCCAGTCCACTGGTGAGCCCATCAAAATAATTCTTCATTTCCACTACAGTGTTGTTAATTTCCTTTTGGTTCATAGAGTTTTGATCTCTGCTTACATTACCTATCTTTTCTTGCATGGTCTCCACTTTTTCTGTCAGAGCTCTTGCATATTAATCATGGTTATTTTAAATTTTTGGTCTAATTTTAAAACCTCTGTCATATTTGAATTTTTTTTGTTGTTTCTCTTTCTCTTCAAGTAGTGTTTTTTCTTGACTTTTAGAATGGTTTCTAATGTTTTGTTAAAAGCCAAGCCTGATATATTAAATAATATTAACTGAGGTAAACAGACCTTTAGTGGGAGTTTATGTTAATCTGGCTAGGATTTTGTTTATCTTTAATGTCTGTTTTAACTGTAAATATGGAAGACTTCAATTTTCTTTCTTTTCTGGTTTTTTTTTTTTTTTTTTTTTGATTGATTGATTTTTGAGAGAGAAAGCATGAGCAGGAGGGGAAGAGGGAGAGAGAAAATCTCAAGCATCAGGTGACTGGCACTAAGTACAGAGCATAACACTGGGTATGTGGCCAGGGAAGGGCTCAATCCCATGACCCTGAGATCACAACCTGAGCCAAAATCAAGAGTTGGATGCTTAGCCAACGGTGCCATCCAAGAGCCCTGAATTTTTTTTTTTTTACCTCCCTTGCTATCTTTGGGTTTCCTTAGAGACTTTTTTTTTTTTTTTTAATAGAACCCACATCTTCTAGTTCTTTTAGCTGGAATCCTCTGTTATTATGCAGAAGCCTTGGTGAGGTATGGGGGAGGGGGATGCATTCTGTCTTCTTATGATTAGGTCTTCGTCTTTCAGTGAGAATGTCACTGTATCTCACACTTCCTGTGGCTGTTCTCACTCAGTGACTAAGCAGGGCAGAGATCAGGCAGACCCTTTTCTGGGAATTGGAGGACTTCTCTGAGAGATGACTTTGGGTCAAGTACTTCCACTAGTTTGTCGAACCTTCATGGAAGTGCACTGTTCTGAGACTCTCACTCAGCCTCCTGCCCTTCCCTCTCAGCTTCACAAGAGCAAGAGGAGCACGTGATCTGACAGACCTCCTGGCTTCCCTCAGATCCCTTCCCATTTCCCTTCTCAGGTATTTCTTCTAAGATAATCTCTTGCATGTTTAGTCATGTTTTGGCACATGCTTCTCAGAGGATCTGGTCTAATTTATCTATTCATATTAAAATAAAGAGATTAAGTATAGAGTGCTAATGGGTTTTTAAGACCAAACATCAAAATTAAAAGTCAGTTTGTACTTTTGGTTAGGTGTTTCACACTATAGTTGAAGACCCTTGGAATTAAAGATTTATTTTTTCTTCTGATAAAGGTATGTTTGGGGGAAATTTTTTTTTAAAGATTTTATTTATTTGACAGACAGAGATCACAAGTAGGCAGAGAGGCAGGCAGAGAGAGGAGGAAGCAGGCTCCCCACTGAGCAGAGAGCCAGATGCAGGGCTTGATCCTAGGACCTGAGGATCATGATCTGAGCTGAAGGCAGAGGCATTAATCCACTGAGCCACCCAGGTGCCCCGGGAAATTTTTTTTTTAAGTTTTTATTTATTTATTTGACACACAGAGAGAGATTACAAGTAGACAGAAAGGCAGGCAGAGGTGGGGGAGGGGGGAAGCAGGCTCCCTGCTGAGCAGAGAGCCCTATGTGGGACTTGATCTCAGGACCCTGAGATCATGACCCTGAGCCAAAGACAGAGGCTTAACCCACTGAGCCACCCGGGCGCCCTGTTTTGGGGAAAAATTTTTAACACACTGTGCTGGTCTAACCAGTAGGTTCTCCTCAAATGCTTATGGAGTAATATAGTACTTCTTATAACTAAAATATGTAATTTCTAAATTACCTCTCTTCTGCTTACTAATGTGCTCTCTGTATCTTGTGCAAGCACTCTGAGGGACTCAGTATGGCTTCAGTGGAGCTAATGTGAAGTGATAGTCTCTGAGGTTCTGGCTACAGTTCTTGTTATCAATAAGCAAGTAATCATTAAGCATGTGCTCTGCCGGGAATCATTTTGATCAACTTAAAAGATTAGATTAACTTAATGTGAGACTAATTTCTCCTGTTAATGAGATGAGTTTCAAATACTAGGGTATCACTGTTTAACTTTTTTAACACTGAATGATATTTTTCCTACAATCTAATGCATAAAAGAGCCCCAAGCTGATGTAACTTACCAACTGTTACCAATTTAACCCTGAGGAGTAGCATCTCCTTGCAGAATTCAGAGGTGTTTTATCTCTATCTTGATCTTATTTCCGCTTCTGTCATTATCTGTGGCCTTGGGGGCATTTCTCTTCTTTTGTCATAGGTGAGTGAGGATGAATATCAGCAAACTCCAAAGGTGATCAAATACTTTATGCAATTCACATCCATTTCTTTGATTTGCCAACCCTTTATAAACAAAACATTAAATTAAAATCTTATGATGAATTTAGGTTACTCATATTTTTGATTCCTTTTAATTTCTCCTAGGCATAACCAGGTGGTAGACAATTAAATCTTTTTTTTTTTTTAAGATTTTATTTATTTATTTGACAGGCAGAGATCACAAGTAGGCAGAGAGGCAAGCAGAGGGAGGGGGGAAGCAGAATCCCCGCTGAGCAGAGAGCCTGACCCTGAGATCATGACCTGAGTCAAAGATAGAGGCATAATCCATTGAGCTACCCAGATGCCTGACAATTAAGTCTTTATGTAGATTCCTCATAGGTTCTTAATAAGAACTGAATATGCTAACTTTTAGACATACACAATCATATCTATCAGATATGAAAAACAAAAATGTGCATTAGAACTAGTGTACATTTTGAACTACTTAAGGTAGACAAGAGATATTATTAAAGTCTACCTATTCACTAAAACATCTATATCATATTAATTAATCGTATAAATGTTTTCTTGGAATATGTGATAGATTGGATCATTCCTTTCAACCAGAAAATTATGAATTTCAATTACTGTTACCAGATATAATTATCTGGAAAGTCATAGGTGGTCAGCTAAAGGGGAGTGCCAAAGAAAAAATATATTTAAAAGTAAAACTGGGGCCATCTGAGCAGCTTTGAAGTATGTGAAAAATCATTGCAAATTACTGAAGCTTTAGGGAATTGCTACAGCCCTAGAAAAATGATGGCTAGGGCAGGGAGGATGCTTATATAGGCACAGACTGGAGCATATCTGGTATTTACATTTTTAACTTTCAAAGAAATGCGGTACTGTTTTAAATATTTTAATACTATCACTGTATTTTTAATCAATAATTATTTTCAAGAAATTTTATGTATCTATGTATCTTAAAGGATTATTGTGTTTTTGAGACATTTTAAAACCACTTTCTGATTTTAAACACTTGCAAAGATCTGCACTTCCAGTTTTGTAATGAAAATTGTTAAATACATGAAATGAGCTTATTTACCATAGTTCTACTTTCTGGAATTTTTTTTTTTTTCCACTAGACTGTATTGACGTTAAGGTATTGGCATTAAGAAACCAATACCTGCCTCTTTGTCACAGGTTAGAGAGGAGTGAGGATTGGTTTAAAATGAGTGTGGAGAAGCCCTGCGTGGAAGAAAAAGGCTTTCTTTCATCTTAAATAGTAAAAGAACACATTTACTTTATAGGATCTGAAATATAAAAACTATGTGAATCCTCATTTTTTATTGCCGCACAAATGAGGGTTTCCGGGGATAGTCCTGTCAAGTCTCCAAGATATCAGACAATGTGGAAAGCCAATGTGAGTGCTGTGTTTGCTCTCTTAGGAAAAGGAACCCATGCTTTGTTTTTTAATGAAGAGTATACCTATAGAACTGTCACATGGTCTAAGGGATATTTTGCATGAAAATCATTTTGCTGAAGAGTAGCAAAGTCATTCTGAGTGTTAATCGGGGAAGGTAGTATTGAGATTAAGAAGATTTAACCATGTTGCATTTTATTTCATTTTATTTCTTAATCATTTTTAGCTAAACCTGCCCGCTTAGTATCTGTAATTATGGCATGTATTAAAACCAGCCAAGCTGTTAAGTACACACTGAGATGTGTAGCTACTGCTCTAATATATCACTCAATCATTTTCCATTATACCATGCAACATTAGTCACCATTATTGCAGTGTGCAGCCTTGATAAACACTTCATGCTAAAGGAGAAAATGTTGGGAATATTGCCTAATGTTTCTTATCTCTACATTATGTTTCTCGTGTGGTTCTCCTTGCTTCAATTCATCTGGTTCCCTTTGTGAAATTTGCACAAATTCTTAACATGAAAGTATCCCCAAATGTCTTCGTTGTAATTAGGTTATAATTCTGAGCAGAGGTTCTAGTGACATTTAAGAGCAAACTGAGGAGCTGATGGGATACCACCAACTCTGGGGAGATGAGAAAAGGAAGAGCAGAACTAATTTATGTAAGTCTGGGAGCTGATTATTTTATGCACAGCTACTTACAAACTACTAATGTCCTTTGTTGTTGTCCCCTTATTTTCTCTAGGTTCAGTGTTTACATCACAACTGTTCAGTAGCTGGTATTTAGTTCGTCGTGGTTGAAATAAACTTCTTAATGACAATTTGCTGTGTTCAGAATATCTGTATCCACCTCTAAAAGAGCATTGTATTGGTGCATCTAGATTTTAACCTCAACGTCTCTAAGAGATCCCACAAGTTTTCTTTTTTCTTTAAATTAAGTTGAGGGTGTTACTATTTTTTAAAAAGATTTTATTTATTTATTTGACAGAGATCACAAGTAGGCAGAGAGGCAGGCAGAGAGGGGGGGGTAGTGGTGGGGTGGGGTGGGGGGTGGGATGGGTAGCTGACTCCCCGCTGAGCAGAGAGCCTGGGGACTCTGAGATCATGACCTGAGCTGAAGGCAGAGGCTTACCCCACTGAGCCACCCAGGAGCCTCAGAGTTCCACAAATTTTAACCATTGACAAACAGAACTCTTTTTATATCAAGTTCAGGTAATGTATTTGCAGAATAGACATGAACCCATTTATGCTCGAGGATTTAAACACACACACACACACACACACACACACACACACACGTCATTTGTTAATACAAAAGGAACGTAGAACACAAACTACCGGACATAGAAAGGCAGTTGGGGGCACCTGGGTGGCTCAGTGGGTTAAGCTGCTGCCTTCGGCTCAGGTCCTGATCTCAGGGTCCTGGGATCGAGTCCCGCATCGGGCTCTCTGCTCAGTGGAGAGCCTGCTTCCTCCTTTCTCTCTCTCTCTGCCTGCCTCTCTGCCTACTCGTGATCTCTGTCTGTCAAATAAATAAATAAAATCTTAAAAAAAAAAAAAAAGGCAGTCGGTGTGTGTTTGGGGTGTGTGGAGAGAAGTTCTAGCTGCGGCTTCAACTGAAGAGCTCATGTGAGCTCCAGCCCTGCTCGGAGGGGAGCCTGCGGTGCTCCCTGTGCCTGAGGCACCTGCCGCTCTGCGTCCTTTGTTATTCCCCCACCGACCAGAAGCGTCTGCCTGTCCTTGCTTGGTGCCTAGATGTGTCCCAGCCGTGGTCCTCACCGGTGGGCTTCCGGTTCGAGGGTGGAGTCTCCCTGCGAATCTGTTGTCCTGGGGGGGGGGGGGGAGCTTTTGTTTGCATTTCTGCCTTCTGGCCCTAGGATCGTGGCACTCCAAGTGGGCTACCGGATTCATGGGGTCGACAACAGGACATCATTGAGTGCAGGTGCTCTGGGTCTTTATCAGGACCCTGGGTGGCCGCGCGGCAATGTGTGCGTCCGCTTGCCCCAGGGGGTTTCTGCCGCTTCCTGTCTGCTTGGGAGCGCCCAGTCTGCGGTGGAGCAGAGGTTAGTGTCTTCTCCTACGGTGTGTTTTGCTTCCCTCCTGCACCTTCAGCAGAGCTGACACCAGCCACCGCTTCATAGTCAGCCAGTTGTGCTGGCGGAGGCTCTTTCTGTTTTCACTGTTTTTAGGTTTTCACTAGCGTTGCTGCCACCATCTCTGCGGTTCCCCAGCACATCAGAGGGCCTGGGCATGGCAAGGAAGGGGTCTCAAAAGAACCTCTTTCCCTTGAAAAGTAGGTCACCTATCAGAGTAACTGACCATGCCTGCGGGTGTGAGAAATAGAATCAGCAGTGTCGTTTCCTATTCTTGGTCTACAGATAAGGATGGGGGTGGGGGTGAACTGGGGAAGGCATTTAGGCTGGATTCTGCAGGGGTGGTTGGATATAGAAGTTTCCCTTGAAATTTATCATCAGCCTGTGAATCTCTGGGTTTAGGTCCGTTCTGTGTTTTCAGTGCTGTTATTTTCCTGAATTCCACATGCTTTTCCCCGCCTCATCTGCTAATCCCAAGCCTGTCTAACCTCAGTCCTGCTCTCTCCACTAGGTTTTAATCAATTAGGTTAGTTCACTTTAACTTTTTTTTTTCTTTTGAGGCTTTCTGTTTGCCAGTGGATAGGGTGAGACTATACAACCTAAATGTAAATGAACCATCTTTAAAATACATATTCGGACTTGGTGCAACTGCATTTCTGCTTTCCTGACCAACTCCCAAGTGAGGGCAGTGCTTCTGGTCCCTGGATGATTTGGTAGGATGCACGTGATACGCATTCACTGATTCCGAAGTATTTACTCTGGAGAATAGCTGTGTGGGCATCACCTGGAGCCACTTGGAAAATGCTAGTTCTGGGGAATTTTATTTACATCTGATCAAACGGAATCTCCAGGTTAGGCTCCTAGCATCTGTTTCTTCACAGAAACAACAGGTTGTTCTAAGTCTCAGCCACTGAGTCTGGTTTAGCATCCGTATTCTGGCAAGAAACGGGAGTTCCACAGGTGCCAAGACAGAAGCACAAAGATAGCAGACAGCTTGTCTAATATTAGCAGTTAACAGGGTGCCTGTGTGGCTCAGTCAGTTAAGTGTCTGCCTTTGGCTCAGGTTCTGATCTCAATGCAGGATTGAGTCCCGCATTGGGCTCTCTGCTCAGGGAAGAGTCAGCTTCTCCCTCTCCCCTCTGCTCTTTCCCCTACTCGTGTTTTCTGTCTCTCTCATATAAGATCTTTTATTTTATTTTATTTTTAATTTATTTGACAGAGAGATCACAAGTAGGCAGAGAGGCAGGCAGAGAGAGAAGGGGGAAGCAGGCTCCCCGCTGAGCAGAGAGCCTGATGTGGGGCTCGATCCCAGGACCCTGGGATCATGGCCTGAGCCAATGGCACAGACTTTAACCAACTGAGCCACCCAGACGCCCCTTACAAATAAAACCTTTAAAGAAAAAAAAAAAAAATAGGAGTTAACAGATATGGAATGACTCCCTTCTCCCTTTTATACTCTTAGTGGTATGAACTGAAACTCAAGTCTTAATCTCTCTAGGTGTTTTTCTCTGTAAAATGAAAATAGCATTACCTCACCTCACAAGATTTGTATTAATATGTTTATAAAAAATAAAAAATTATATAATAAAAAAAAAAGATTTGTATTAAGGTTGTAAGGGATAATAAATGTAAGAAGTCCGGGCCATAGCAGGTACTGAATTTACTGTGATTGGGACATTATTTTCTTTTTAAGTATATTAACTATTTTCTAAACTAGATTACAGATCATTTGAGGGTGGGGATTTGAGGGATTGCTCTCCTTTTTGATTAACTGGTTGCTAGCCCAGAGCTGAGAACAGAGCAAATGCTCTGTAAATGTTTATTAATGTGGCTCAAAACATCCTCTTGACCTTTCAGTATTTAGTCTCCCAACTCAAATTAGTTGGTATCAGGTAATTCTCTTTCTTGGACCCTGACCCAAAGGCCACCGAACTTAACATTCATGTCCTGAGCAGCTCAGGAGTATACTCAGGTCCGTAGTAAAGTGACCTAAACCTGGGGACCACTTGAAGGACGATATGAGATTCAGATCTAGTTCATTTGGGGTTTCAGACTCAGAATTTAATCCTGCTTCAAACTAAATTTCTACAGCAACCCACCTGTAACTAATCTGACCGGTCTGGAATACTCTGTAGTAGAGGTGAGCTAATACTAACCTGATAACTGCCTCATCACATTCTCAGGGTCCTTATCCATTTTCATGCTCTTCACTATTAACTGGAAATACCCTGAGGGCAGAGTGTATCTTTTACCTTTAGATCCTCAATAGTATCATAGTATAAGGTACATTGTGGTAACTCTAGACTTTTGTACCTTTTCTGGGTTGGAATGAGAGAAAATATAAACCAACCTGATATTTATTAGGCTTCTGTTCAGAAGTTAAATTAACTTGCTGTAATTAAGTCATTTGCCTTTGATTTTCACTGTAACCCCGTGCTTGTGTCCTTGCAGAAGTATTTCTGAGCCAACCTAAATTAATCATTGCAAGTAATTTTAATAGTGGTAGGAGCTCCTTGATTTCTCATGTCCTGTGCAAAATTTTTGACAAATACCTTGATTAAATACAATAATCTTGCGAGAAGCATTATCTCCATCTGTATAGAGGAGAATGCTAAGGCCCAGTGTTTTCCAAAGTCAGGGATTTAAACTTGGGTCTGCCTGAGTCTAAAGCTGTGCTCTGGATCGTTCTGATCTACAGCTGCCTTACACTCTGATTTTAAAATTTGACTTGAGAAAGGAGTAAATCTTCTTAGTATTATATTTAATGGAGACATGAATAATTTTCATCATAAATTGTTAACAACTACATTTAAGGCAGTATATAATGATTCCTAACCACGAGACACCAGAGTGAGTTCAGCAGAATGGAGTTTGTATAGACCTTGACATCGAGGGGAGTATGGTCTGAATGTTCTCTCCACAGCCTATTGGTTAAGTAGGCATAGGCAAGTTTCATAACTTTATTTCAGTATTTGCGTCTATAGAATGAGGATAATAATGATTGCAGATTAGTGCTAAAATAGAAGATAAGTAGATACTTGGGGTAGGCCTTCCATATAGAGCACTCTCTCCATTCTTCTATTCTGTACCTGGATATCCTGTAAATTCTTTAAGGTCAGTATTTCCCAACCAATGTATTGTTTTTTCTCCAAGTTTCTGCTTTAATGTTTTCCTGCTAATTTGATGACGAGCATGTGGCAAATTCTATGTCAAGCTTCCTCGAGGGGGGCATCTGGGTGGCTCAGACAATTAAGCATCTGCTTTTGGCTCAGATCATGATTCCAGGATCCTGGGATAGAGCCCCACATAGGGCTCCCTGCTCAGTGGGGGAGTCTACTTATCCCTCTTCCTCTGCCCCTCCCCTTGCTCATGTTCTCTCTGTCTCTCAAATAAATAAAATCTTAAAAAATTCCTTTAAGGAAAGAAACCTAAGAAGATTAATTCAGAATACCCTTAGTTGGAATATCTTACTAAAGGAAAAAAGAATGACCAGATAATGGTAGACTAGATACAAGAAAAAGAGAATACATGGTTCAATGTCATTACTCTGGACTAACCATTAGCTAGATGAGTAGGTAACAAGTTTCCTAGAAGGGATCCCAACCCATTAGATTTGAACAGAAAACTCCTTAAGCATTTTACAAGGTATGCTAACTTTACTTCAGGAGGAGATTGGGCATGTCATCCTGAGAAAGGTTCAGTCTTCTAAGAGGAGGGGGCCATGTTTAGCTAATCTCCATTAAAGATATCCTGCTTTTCTGGCACAGGATGTCTCCCCCAAGACTGTGGTCTTTTAATTAACTGTAATACCTTTAGTTTCTTGTTTGGTTTTCATTTTCTGTAATCAAATTATCTTTCTAATATTCCAGTCTCGTCATAGCACTCATAAATTTAAAAGCTCTCCATTGCCTGGTCATTGATCTCAAAAGTCCTTAACTTGCTCTTTCACAACTTGTTTTCATTCTCATGGCTGGGTTCCTCTTAGTCACCCTTTATAATAAAGGTTTTCTTCCTCTGTTGGAGCATACTAATTCATTACTAAATCTCCTAAGGACTCAATGTACCCATGTGCCGTTATGCTTTCTCCTTCTTTTCCTTTTTGGAAAACCGGATTCATCCTTAAAGACTTCTATTAACTAACACAATTTTTCTGAAGTACTCATCCTGATCTCCCACTAGGATTAGCTTTTCTCTCATCCCCTGAACCATCAGTTAACTCTCCATTATTTTACTCAGCAAGCATTTATATAACTTCTAGTACATGAAAACATTAGAGTAAGCAGTTTGTAAATGCTAACTCATTTATATTTAGTATAAATATGACACCATAAGGTAGGTACCAATTTTATCCTTATTTTATAGGTTGAAAACTTGAGTCACAAAGAGGTTAACATACTTTCTCAAAGTCACATGGGTAGTAAGAACTAGAGCTGGAATTCAAACCCAGGCAATGTAGTTCTGAGTGAGTTCTTTCAGAGCCCGTGTTTTTCATCATCATGTGAAAATTATTTGTACAGATAATTAAATGTTGCATTACAGATCTATTTCAGTGCTTATTAAGTTACAGAGTTTTCATGTTTCATACCAGCTTCCCCCCTACTAAACCCCTTGAGGAAAGGAAGAAATTCTGTTTCCTTAATCCCTTGCTCTGCACCTGGCTTAAAATGGGTACCTAATAAATACATATGGAGTTGAATTAAGAGTAAAAATACTTTTTCTTTCTTTTGCTGATAAACAGATTTGCATGCTAGTAGCTGTCCTTGAGGTTTGTTTTTACTCAGTGGGAAGAAAGGTAAGAAGATAAAAGTAAGTCAGTTGAGCAAAAAAAGGCAATACTAGCAAATGGTCAGAAAATTACATGAAATACTATTATAGAAGTTCTTTTCAGAAATGGATAATAACTTTAGCCATGTAGTAAGGAGACAGAAGATTATACAATAATAGGGTAACCAGCAAGGCTTGCTTTAGTAATGTGAATTGTCTCACCATATGTGGATAGAGGCCCATACATAGTTCACACATGTCATTGAAACAAATGTGTACACTTTGAGTATTGCAAAATGAGGGTTGACCTATATTTTTTGGAAAGGTAAATACTACTTTCAGTAGAGATCCTGATAGCTCAAATAGGAAAAGCTGGACTAGTTGAATCTTCAGAGGAAAAAAAACATCACAAATCCCTTTAGAGGGGGAAAAATATAATAAAAGAAAAATAATCCCTTAGGCTTTGTCACAGATAGTGAATATTCTCATGAAAGCATTTGATAAGTATGCAAAGTATGGTAAGTATGCAAAGACTATAGGATTACAAAGCTGTTAGAGCAATTGATAATATATATGATAGCACTGAAATCAATTTTGTAAAATGGATATTGGACTGGAATGAATACCAGTAGTAATAATGGTGGAAGGTATCAGTTAAGGAATGATAACACTGTCTTTTTTCTTATGTAACTTAGTATTTGGGTAACTGTATATCCTATTATAAACCATTTTTGTCTGATTTTTCTATTCACTATAGATTTAATTATATAAAACTACTGGAGCTTGATATCTAGTAAAGCTACAGAATCACAGTTAGAATTTTTGAGATGATAGCAACTTTAGATTATGAGTTCAAAGTGCCACCCTTTCTTTATTTAAAATTTTTACAATATTCTTAATAAACCAACAACAATCCTTTCCATTTTAACACAGCTTCAGTTGTTAGACTGGCCATTGAGTAGAACACTATTAATTGAGGTCTTCTCTAACATTTAGTACTAAAGATGGAATAAAAGAAGTTTGTTACTCTAAGGAGATTTGCTGCAGGCATCTGTCATTTAAAAAGGAAATAAGTGCATCATTACCAACAATTTTATGTAAATTAGACAATTTTGTGGTATACCTTTAGTTAGTCTTAATAAAAACTCTACAACTTTTGTTGGCAATAGGGTTCATGTGTCTCAAAATAGGACGTCTTGACATGCATTAATTCAGCTGTGCTGTCTTAAACTTTATACTGACAAAGTATACACAGGCTTTGTCCCATCTTGTTTGAAAATACCTAGGTTTTGTAGTCCTGAAATCACTGGAGTGAAGACATTTTAAACACTATCTCACAAAATATTCAGAACCATGAATTTTCTATTTAGTTGGCACTTTCTGAGTAGGTATCCAGAGGGACGTGTTCCTTTTGTTATCTGGCAGATTTTTTTCCATTGCATGCATTACTGTTAAGTTTAGAACACTTTTAAAATTGTTGACATCATAAAGCCTTTACATTTGAACAGCTGAAATAAAATATTCTTCCACTTCTTTTGCATCATTAACTTTAATTTAGCATCTACTATATGTCAGATCTTCAGTACCTCAGAAGTTAAGAGCTTGTTAGTGTTGGAGGCAAAGCAAAGAAAAAAAAACACATAATATTTTCTATATTAAGCACTTAGGATGAATAAAACCAGCTGCTAAGTATTTTAAGTGCATCTCCTGTTAAATCCATGGGTAGAATGTCTTACATGCTTGCTAATGGCAGCCACTGTATTGTTTTATAGATACTCATTTGTTCCCCAAAGCAATCCTATAGAATAGATACTAATGTTTTGTCTATTTCACAGACAAGAGACATGGGGCACTGGGAGCCTCCTGATCTTTTCAAGGCAATAGAACATCTAAGTGGCAGTGTAAGGACCCCAGAGCTGTATATGAAGTGTCACAAAACAAAGCCCCAAATTACTACTTGAATATTTATAATTATCTGTGGCAGGTTCTTTCATCCAGTTGCATTAATGCACAGACTGTAACCACAGAAAGTAAGAAAACCATCTCCTAGGGAAGGCGAGATAAGCAAAACCAGAGAATTTAGAATTGTCACCAGATTTGCTGGTTGAAGGAGGAAAAAAAAATCATCTACAGATATTTTAGTGAGAACATGAGTATCTAAAGAGGAAAATGATTCTGAAACATCTCTTCAAGAAACAAAGTAACCTGAATTCCATAATTAGGAGAAAGTATGAATTTCTGTGTGACAGACTAGTTCAAGTCAAATCCCAGTGTTAGAAAAATAAGCTACACAAAGCAAGGACCATACGTGGCATTTTAGTCAGAACATCTTCTCACAAGATGGTTTGTATAGTTCAGCTCGCAAATGGCTGCTTCAGAAGCTGCCTCAATTATCCCCTGGGTTTCTCTGTTCACAGAGAATAACAGAAATATAAGGACTGAAGACCTGTTGGAGCCAAGTTAGTTGAGGAAAGTCCTCTCAGGTGAAGAGATCTAATTTTTCGTGTAACTGTCAAGCTTTGTGCCACACAGCTGAATACATTTGCAGATAAGCAAACTGAGGCTGTGGTTTTAAGGTGATCTGATACATTGTGGAATCCATGGGAAACCCAGAAAGATTTCTTGTAACTTGTTAGTGGCATCCCTGTTTCCTCCAAAAGCTTTCACTCTGATACTCAGGGCTTTCTTTATTCTCCCTCGCTTGGGAGATAATCTCTGTTTAAAGGCCTTTTTCTTGGGGCACCTGGGTGGCTCAGTGGGTTAAAGCCTCTGCCTTCAGCTTGGGTCATGATCCCAGGGTCCTGGGATCGAGCCCCACTTTGGGCTCTCTGCTCAGCAGGGAGCCTGCTTCCTCCTCTCTTTCTGCCTGCCTCTCTGCCTACTTGTGATCTCTCTCTGTCAAATAAATAAATAAAATCTATTTAAAAATGATTTCATAAAAGCCTTTTTCTCAAGTTAAAGGCACACACAACTGGATTCAGCCTTCTGGGAAGGGTTTAAACCAGGATACATTATGGGATAATAAGGTTCCTCTGAGACACCTCATTGTTGAACTGTCCTCAAAAAGTGAATGATGAATATGAATTTGCCAGTTCTAAAGAGCATTCTACCTATTTGTGAATTGAATCTGACATATCATCATAGGAAAGAAATGCCCATGCCACCTAAAAATGTGCTGATGTTCCATAAATGTGATCTACTTTTGGTTGTCAAGGAGAATTAGGTGAGGAAGGATACAGAACTGTCAAAAACTTGTAAGGTGACCGTGTTATTCAATACAGATTGTAAAGTAAGACAATAAATTCTTTCCAAAGAGGCCCGTTCTCTTTCTCTCTCTCTCGACATGGATTAATGGTACACTATCATCAAAACACATATATGCTTTTGTCATAGTACAAAATAATCAATGGCTATCTAAGAGAGCTTTAGATGTCTTTCTAGACATGATTAAAAAGCCATTCAAATTTATGATTTTACAAATAAATGTTCAGAGTAAGAGGCATTAAGAAATGTTCAGAATAAGGGGGCCATTAGGTATATCAAAAACTCTCCCTAGGGTTATAAATTAAATAATAATTGGATAGGAGGTGACAAATGACACCAAGGCAATAACAGAGTCCTGAGCACATTAATTTGACTGACTTAGCATGGGGATAACCTGAGTCCTGATAGCAGACCACTTAGGAGGCTGTGGAACAATGGACCAACTCTATAAACTGTGCAGACACCATCTCTTAGTAAGGCCTTGAGCCATGTTCCCTGCACAACGGTGGGCATTTTGTTTGACATGGATGGCCTCTGATTGTGATGGAAGCACCAAACAGATCACTCAGAGTAGAGCCATGATGATGAAAATCTCAGCTAGAAGGGTGGTTTAAGCAAATGTTTTATCATCCGTGTGTTGTAACAACAAAATGTGACCGAGGACCTGAGATTTGTATAGAGCACATGAGTTCCTGCTCTTCCTTTTATTATTTAGGAGAGGTCTTTGAGTCTCGGTATCCTTATCTGTAGACTGAAAAAGAATACCTTCTTCATGGAGTCATAGGGAAGTTTATTTTGCTAGGTATAGAATGGCAATTGACAAGAAGTACTGTTGTGATTCTTAGGAACATGAGTTGAAGATCTATGGGTGCCTGTCCAGCTTTGTGCTAGGCTCTGAGTTAGAGCATGACTTTTTAGCAATATGTCTTTAGAAGATAACTATCTGGGGAGGAATGGGGAAAATTAGAAGACAATAGGCAAGGGCTAAAATGTTGGTCAGTGCTGATTGGCACACACTAGAACTTTGGGTATTTTTTATGTGCATGGTCAGTTATTAGCTAGTGTTCCTGGTTTCCTTTTTACTGCAGACACACACACACACACACACACACACACACACACACACACCCTTACAAAATGAGGTGATTATTTGTAGCTTATATATGTATTTTAACATATGCATATATCATGGTAAATAAACCCTGATCAGGGTGCAGAATTTCTATCACTAGAAAAATAATTTATTCTCCTTCCCAGTCAGCCTCTGTCCAAGAGTATTCTAAGGATATACCGTGTTGGCTTCTGTCACCATAAACCACTTTTGTCTGTCTTTGATCCCCATATGAATGGAATCGTGCAGTATGTACTCTTTAAAATTCGACTTCTTTCCCTCCATTTGTCTATACAATGTATCCATATCTGTGCTACATCCATCCCTGATTCTTTTCATTGCAGTATCATATGTCAGTCTATGCATAAAATACACATTATTTGCCCATCTTATTACTGATGAACATTTGAGCTGTTTTCAGTTTTGTGCTCTTATAAATAAAGGTGCTATAAAGGTTCTCTTACCATTTTTGGTGGCCATAACCACTCATTTCTGTTAGGTATATTTGCAGGAGTAGAATTGTTGGGTCATAGGTATATGTGTCATGAAACATTTTTTTCCAAAATGGTCTTATTAATTTCTGTTTCCACCAGCCATATAAGAGGTTTCCAGTTGTTCTGTGTCTTGGAGGGTACTTGGTCCATTCAGTCTTCTGTTCAATCATCATGATAGCTTCTGTGTGAGTATGTGGACGACACTATTTTACCAGGTGTTGAGGGATGGAAATCATATATTCACAGAAACTTACAACATATTTGACCCACGGTTCTTTTTGCCTTGAATTTTTTAGCCTGGCTTTTCTAAGTTCCATAGACTCTCCAAAGGGTTATTTGTTTTGTGACCTGTACGAACATGAAAACATCTGCTTCTTACCTGCTGACCAAATGCTGATTATCAGTGCCCCAAGAGCAGATGAAAAAGTGTCCCTTCCCTGGAATACATAGCAGAACATTTTGTTGCATTTCTAACTTCTAGCTGCCTCTTGCAGAGTGGACATTTACCAAATGTTTGTTGAAATTAGTTGACTTTCTTTTTTTCCTGAACAGAATAACTCGGGCTTATTCCTACTATAAACTTCGCTTTTTCCGGGAAAACTGCTTATAACTTGCACATTTACCTGAAAACCTTAATTTGTTGTCTTCAGTGCTTTTAGTCTTATATGATATGCTTGGAGTGAGCAGTATTGTGAGCTTCCCAGAACATAAGTCTGTACATAATTGTGCTCAAAACCAAGGTTTAACTATTTATTTATTTATTAGAGAGAGACAGAGAGATCACAAGTAGGCAGAGAGGCAGGCAGAGAGAGAGGGAGAAGCAGGCTCCCTGCTGAGCACAGAGCCCGATACTCGACTCGATCCCAGGACCCTAGAATTATGACCTGAGCTGAAGGTAGAGGCTTAACCCATAGAGCCACCCAGGTGCCCTGGTATTAACTATTTTTAAGAAAGATCTGGAATAGCAATATAGGCAACTTAGAATTTTGAAAATTATTTTGGTGGTGTTTGCCTCAGGCCTTTAAAAGTACTGGGTGAATATTGGGGACAGTATGTTTAGAACTCTCATAAAAAATATTCGTACATGAGTAATATGTGGGAACTAGCCATTATCACATATAACATGTCTGACAACATAGGTCACCTCTGACTCTTCGAACAGTAGAGCTCTATAAATTCTTCATTGTATAGAAATAAAATTTGAGTCAGACTTAAAATGTTACATGCCTAAATGATGCATATTTCAAATGAGATTGTCATTAAAATACAAATAAATTTGATAGCAAATTTTTAAGAGAATAGGAAAGTGAAAGTTGACCAAAACATATAATTTAAAATAATTTAGCAAGTGAAAAGAAATAGAATGCTCTTTTTTTGTTTGTTTTTTATTGTAGGAACCCCTATTTCTACGGGGATAGGTAGATACTTTGATGGTCCATAGTGCAAACTATATTGTCCAAATGGGAAAATGGACTGGGAGAAAATCAAGGCTTCTTACTTGTTTTCTTTCTATTCTTTACTCGAATCACAGGGCTTTATTTGAATTGTTTCTAAAGACTATTGGAGTACATTATTTTCCCTTCTTTCTGAAAAATATCTTTGCTTCTTATAGCTTAATTTCTATTATCTTGCAATACATTTCATGTTGTCCTTTGTAAAATCTCAATGGTATGGGAGTTTTCTCTTGATGATTCCTTAGCTGGGAACCTGCATTATTTCTTTTTACTGTTCACTTCATAAAGTAAACATCTGCATATATTTTCCTTCTATTTTTGTCAGTGCTATTTAAACACAATCATTTTGTGATTGTGTCTATGTGACTGTAAGCAAGTGGAGTTGAAGAATTCTAGGGTATCAATTCCTCTAGCCTTATTTGGGCATCTCTAAAAATCTTCCTAAGCCCCATCAACCATGGGACTAATAGTCATTTATGGTGAGAGTGATCAGAAAGGCTCACCTGAATTTAACCTTAAGTTTAGCTGAGGTTTGTTATATATTTGACTTTATAAGATTTACATATTTGACTATAAACACCTGTTGGCACTAAAAATAGGCTTTTGATAATATGACCAGTTGATACCCCAAATAAGGAATCAAAAAAGCTTGTGGAACCATCATCAGATGGAGTTTTTACTCTACCGTTTCTTCTGTTAGTATTTATTTCCTTGCAATTCTGTGTTAAAATTTCCATTATAGTGAAAAAAAATTTGAAAAGGCTCCACTTATCTAGTTAATAGGAATTCACTCAGGACTCTGGAAACCTGTGTTTCCTAGTATACAGCACTGTCACTTAGATGCTACACCCAGGCTTGCTAATTACACATATAGGGGCCAAATTTGTCACCTGAGCTACATGTCAGGTAGAATTCCTACCTCCTTGTTTCTAGAGGAAAGAAACCATAAATTCCTGCCTCAAAAGTAGTAGTAACAGGCTGATGACAATGTGATGATAATCACAACCATATATTAACTGTTGTAAGTTGTAGGGTTAGGGGAAAATTTTTCCCATCCTTGCTCCCTGAGCCCCACTGAGAACTTCCCATGTGACCATCTGTTACCTCCTAATTCTAAATCATTACTGAGCTGCTTTCCCCCTACCTCTTACCTATTTTATATCTTCTTGTCTCACAGGCATCAAAGCATTTCCCAGACTTTCTTTGCTGCACAACCATCATTATCACAGATACCCAGATGAGAATATCTTGTCTGGCCCACTTTTCAGAAGTACAGTTTCTGAGTATGTGTTCAGAGAAAGGGAGCTCTGTGGCTGAATTACCACCAATCCTTTAACATCTTTGGCTGAATGACATCTCCAGTTCTGCCCAGGGGGTAGAAATTAGCTTTCAGAACACTTATTCACAGGCTTACTTGGGGAATATGTATCAAGAAACTTCTGGTTCCTATAATCAATATTTTAAAATATTTCTGGTATTTTAAGCAAAATGACAAATGTCTATTCTGTATATCCTTTTGTCTTTTCAGAATTTTGGACTTACTGGAAATGAAGCTTATGAACATGAATTGAGGTCTTCCCTGATTCTGTACTCCAGTGATTTTGTAATTTTAAAATTTCAAATGCATGGCTTAGAATTACGTGTTTTGTGCATTGAGGACAGCTTGTTGTCATCCCCCAGCACTAAGATACCTTTATAATTGCTTATCACTCCTGATTTGGACTGTGGGAAGGGGAAGTACAATACTGGCTAGAAGAATTGACAGACAAGGGATGCCTGGGTGGCTCAGTCGCTTACACATCTATGCCTTTGGCTCAGGTCGTGATCCCAGAGTTTTGGGCTCAAGCCCCACATTGGGCTCCCTGCTCAGTGGGGAGCCCAAGGAGCCCAATTCTCCCTCTGCCCCTCACACTGCTCTTGTGCTCTCTCTCTCTCAAATAAATAAATAAAATCTTAAAAAAAAAAAAAAAGACAGAAGCCCTGGAATATTCTAACAACTGCAGGTTTTCTCTGTAGTTGAAATGTATTAATAAGACAACTAAAGCAAAAAGTCCTCTGAGGCTTCAGATTCCAGAAATTGTTTTTGTGGGGAGGCTCTTTCCTAATAATGTTCAACTAGGAGATTGCAGTGGGTGACAGCTCTTCAGGTACTGGGCAGATGTCCGGAGGACAGCTCCCATTGCTCTACTCCAGGGTGTAAAAGGTGCAGTTGATAAAATTTTGAGTCCTATCATGTAGAAAGTTCCTGAGGATGATCCATCCCACCTTGGCAAATAATGCTGGTCAAATGACTTAGGAATCTTTCTACCATTTAAATTTTAAATATGCATCTGTTTTCTTAATAACAATACTATTTTTATGAAACCTGCCTGAATAATTCCTTCTGTATCTGGAGACTGAATGGAATTTGTGGAAAAGATCAGAAACATTTAATGACTTCCATTAGAGAAACACTCTTCCCTACTGATGTAGTATAACCTAGATGCTGCCTCTGATACTTGGGAAAACCTTCACAGAGCCACTTTTACATACAGAATGGGATGTGGTTCTTATAGCTTCACTTATCCTAACTTGGAATGAAGCTTTCTGCATGGCTCTGCCTTCAGTGGACAGGTAAAGGAAGGCCAGGAATTGGTTTTTTTTTTTTTTTTTTTTTTAAGATTTTATTTATTTATTTGACAGAGAGAGATCACAGTAGGAGAGAGGAAGGGAAGAGATCACAGAGAGAGAGGAAGGGAAGCAGGCTCCCCGCTGAGCAGAGAGCCCGATGTGGGACTCGATCCCAGGACCCTGAGATCATGACCTGAGCCGAAGGCAGCGGCTTAACCCACTGAGCCACCCTGGCGCCCCGGAAGGCCAGGAATTCTTGACAGTGCAAAGGTGACAGGAGGTTTTTGTCTGTGAGGGGAAATCATCTATTTCAACAAAACCATCTTCCTGATAGTTTTATGTGTTTAGGAAGAGCCTATGATTTTCAAAAATGATTCAAAAGACAGTGATTTCTAGGTATAAGCCTATGTATATTTTTTTACCCATTGTACACTGACTCCGATTTCTGTCGCTTCTAGAATCTGTTCATGTCTTGACCTGGATGATGCTGAAATTTTCATGCATTTGTCATTTCATTTCATCATTATTGCATTTTTTTCTTGTTTTTATTTAGTGGTGTTTTGTTTTAGGGGAAAAAAATGGTTAGATTTACAGCCTTGGGAATGAGAGCTGTCTCGTTTCAGAAAACAGAATAAATATTGTGGATAGTGAGAGTCTCTGTACTACTGCCAGCAAGGAGTTGTATGTGCTCCTGTGGGCTCTTCAACATGTGGGTTCCTGCCAGCACTTGCTGACATTTTTTATAACTATTACAGTGGCCAAGAAAGCAACTGAAGACCACCTTGTGGCTAAGTGGAAAAAATGCATAATAGAAAAAGGAAGTGTAATTAAATTGTCTCTCTGGGATAATGCAATCAGAGCATTGGAGCAGAGAACCAAATTATCATTGTTGAATTGCTTTCCTTTGGGATGTTTTCAATAAAACGTTTTTGTGTCCGATTCATCTGTATAACTCAGAAAATAAAGGATCTTATCCATAGCACAATTTTAGATTATCTAGGAGGATAAAATATATAAAATCTAGATCTCTTCCATGAATAATAATGGTTCAATTATTACATGAACGAAGTGCAAAGCTCTTGGTACAGGAAATAAGTACAGTTAAGCATTCAGAGTCAGAACTGTCAAAACACTGGTATTTTTTCTAAATTTCACGTGTATAATAATCATATAATTTACAAATATATATTTATAAATATGTATTTATAAATATAATATAACATCATTATGCAATAATCATTATACACATGAAATTAACCAGAAACAGATATGAGTAGTACATAATTTCATGTTCTTTCTACTTGTGATTGTCATCGGGCCATAAGTAATGTCTACAGATAGATAAGGTTTGTGCTAGTTTGTCCTTCCTCCTATCATATACTATAATCCCAGCTCATTATTCATACAGTTCATAGTGTACTTAAAAAAAGTTTTTTTAAATCTTCACAAAAAGGCAAGGTATGTCCACTTCTACTTTGCTGGGAAGAAAAATTAAGACCCAAGAGGTGATAAATGGCAGAGCTAGCAATTAAACCCAGTTTTTGAGGTTAAGTCTAATGGCAACTTAATTCCTACGAAATGTCTCAAATGTCGGCACTAAATTAGGCATCTTGGCTTTTGGAAAGATGATTGTCTATGATCTATTTCCTTTGCTTTGTTTCTGTCCATTATGGCTATTGTAGCTTGAAGTACTTTTCTAAGCTTTACTCAAAATATTTCTCTGCTTATAGTTTTATTATTTTCTAATCCAGAGTAGTTCATATTTCCCAGTTAGCTATTCTTGGAATGGTCCCCAGGTTAGGTGTCTAATTTCACCTAATTTTTCAGTTACTAGTTTTAAGATCTCTCAATAAATGTAAAACTACCACCCTTCACATAAAAGAATGTTAATAGCCCTGATTATTGGTTAGGAGGAGTAGGAACCTGGTGTTAGTGGAAGCCTCTTTATGTCCTATTTCTTTTTAAATCCAGTCAAGGTTAATTATTCATTGCATAATTTCATTTCATTGAAAGAGCAGATAAACAGCACAGAGAAAACCCTGGTTTCTTGAGTTGTACTGCTCTTTATGGATAATGGTCTTTTTAGAACTAAATGAGGTTACAAATTAGACTTACAGCTTGTCACAGACTTGGCCTTGCTTTTAGCACTCAGGACCCTTAGAAGTCCTTTGGAACCTCCTGCTGATCTTTCTACCACATTTGTACCCTGACAGCCCAACCATGTTTAACTCTGCCATGTAGAGCATGAGAGATAGTCAAGGTCAACCCTTTTGGCATTTCTCACATCAGAAATCAGAGGAAGCCGGTGACAGCATTTCATAGGAAGTGGTGCGTATTCTGTTCCCTCTAGTATGACGTAAGGCCATGCCTGCAGAGCCTCCTGCTTCTAAATTATTCTTTGCCAATCCCTGGATGAAGGGAGGGAGAGGTCGGGTGAAGGGGAGGAAACCTGAAGAAAAAGCTTTAAGTTTTTTATCACACCATAAACAGAGGAGACATAAGAAATCCTGAGAGGTATCCCTAGTGCAAGAGATGCAGAAAATGCAATGGAATCTTCCTTAGCATTACTTGCATTTAAATGCGTTCAACAGTCTGCAACCATTTCCACTAATAATGAGGATTTTTTTTCAATGAGAAAACTATGTTCTGACTCAGATTAAAAATAATTGAAAATGAGGTAGCAGTGGAAAGATTTCCTGTAGCTCTGTGATATCACTGGACTCCACACAATTGAAAAGTAAACACGGTATCTGAAGAAGACACAACGAAGGAACATCAAAGAACTTGGTAGGAAAAATCGCTTCCCCTAAGTGTAGTGTCAAGGAAGCTCTATGGCATAAAAAAGAATTCATAATCCCTCCTCCCAGGGGAATATGCGGAAGCAAAGGCAGGCATTTTCAAGACTAGTGGAAACTACACCAGAATTTAAAACCAAAATTAATAATCTACCTGAGAGAGATCTATGGAAGGTATTTATTTTTTTCCATGGGGGAAATAAAATCAATGAAAGAATGAACATACTGTATTTCTACACATGTTTTATGCCATTCTAGTCCTCACACTGTATTTTTTTTTTGGTATTCCAAATGATGAAGGACCCACTCGAACCCATTATGTTTTTGTTGGAATGGTGATCTAGAAGGACAAGTGAATATTTTGCAGTTCTCCACAAAGCTTTGAAAGGCTTTGAGACTTATTGTATGCTGCAAGAAAAGAATAGCAAATATACCTTGAACATTTTATAAATACAGTTTTTCTTTAAGGCGGTATGAAAGTTTGTAGAAGAACAGGGGTCCAGGTATTTGAGAGCCAACATCCTTTCTTATTGGTCAATATCCAACCAGAGCCAGTTATTTATAATACTGTTCTGAGAATGGGCATTTAGTGGACTTATATGTTCCTTGATAACAGTATGAACTAATATTGACATTACTCTTTATTTTCTGCACAAATAAGCCATGAACAAATTTTCATCATACAAAATTTAATGTGTTTTGTTCCAGAAAAGTCTTAAAAGAATGTGTGTAATTATAATTTTAAAAATTAAAATTATATTCATATAAATATATAATATACATATATATAAAATATACATAGTATACAAGACAGTACTTTAAGGCTAAGGGGAAAAATCATCATTTAGGTCATTTAAAAAACCAAGTAATGAAAATATTACAATTATATTCTCATTTAACATGCTTTTTTTGTTTTGTTTTTTTGTTTTTTTTTGAAATGAGCCAAATAGTTTTATTTTTTGTAATCTCATTTTTTTAATATAAATTAATTTATTTATTTTCAGAAAAACAGTATTCATTATTTTTTCACCACACCCAGTGCTCCATGCAATCCATGCCCTCCATAATACCCACCACCCAGTACCCCAACCTCCCACCCCACCACCACTTCAAACCCCTAAGACATGCTTTTTTTTCTTTTCTTTAAGGAGACAGGAAAAATGGTATCTTCTAAGAGCTTAAATAAACATATAATGTGAAAATATAATTTGCTATTCTTCTGATTAATGACCAAACAAATGTCAATATTGCCCAAATTGAAAAACCCTGAGATAAGAACTCTTTAAAAATCATGTGCATGATATAGTTAAAACATCTCTGTCTTTTTTTTAAAGAATTTAAGTAATCTCTTCTCCTAACATGGGGCTCAAATTCATAGTCCTGAGATCAGGAGTCTCATGCTCTACCAACTGAGTCAGTTAAACGTCTAGTGAGGGCTAGTAATGTCAAAAATTATTTTCTCGCATACATATAATTATGAGAAGGCTGGTAGTATTAGAACATTAATTACTGGACATGGGGTTTGAATTTCTTCTTTAGTAGCGATGATAATTTGGTTTCTCATTTAATATGCATTCACTGACTCTTAAGGGAGTATCAGATGCTATTGGAGGCAATGAGATTCCAGAGTTAAAACCCAGTCTTTTCTCTAGGTTTATGGATTCTACCCCTGGGGTTCTTGTGGATTTAGAGGTTTATCCTAATCCTTCTATACATGACTCTGACCTTGTTATGTACTGAGTTTGACAAAGGCCCAAAGTAGATTACATGGCTATGTACTGGGATGATACTAATCATAATGACACGGGCAAACATTTATTAAACGCTTACTATGTGCTAGACTTACTCTAAATGTTTTACATTAATCTTCACAGAATAGCCATGACTGTTCTATTGTCTCCACCTTACAGATGAGGAAACTGAGGGACGGCTCAGGATCAAACAAGTATAACTTGGTGAAACGGGTGAGAAGAATGCATTGTGATGTGGATATACTTTTGCATAGCTTCTAATAATCCAAGCAGTCAGGGACCTTTAATGTTAGCAAATGTGTCCTGCATGAATATTGTCTCTACACAAATGGACTTCCATCTCTTTGAGAGATATTTCTTTTGAACTGTCTCAAAGGATTAATTCAGTCTTGAGTGAACAGGCATTCTTCATAGGTTTACTGATAAAGCTGCAGGGCTCCTTCTTCTGTGGTTAGGTTATGGCCCTCTGCAAGCTTCTTCTGTATCAGAGAGAAACCTGGTTCTACAGTTTCCTATCTTTCAACTGTGATTTCCCAGAATGTATCAGGCTTTGCCTTTAAAAATGGTTTGCTATGTTCCTTTTTGGTCTGTTTGGGCTCTCTCTTTGCTTAGAGGACCCCTTTCAATATTTCCTATAGGCCTGGTTTGGTGTTTGCAAATTCTTTTAGTTTTTGTTTGTCCTGGAAGTTTTTTATCTCTCCTCCTATTTTCAATGACAGCCTAGCTGGATATAGTATTCTTGGCTGTGTATTTTTCTTGTTTTGTGCTCTGAATATATCATGCCAGTCCTTCCTGGCCTTCCAGGTCTGTGCGGATAGCTCTGCTGCCAGTCTAATATTTCTGCCATTGTAGGTTATAGACCTCTTGTCCCGAGCTGCTTTCAGGATTTTCTCTCTGATTCTGAGACTTCTTTTTTTTTTTTTCCTTTAAAGATTTTATTTATTTATTTATTTGACAGAGAGAAATCACAAGTAGACGGAGAGGCAGGCAGAGAGAGAAAGGGAAGCAGGCTCCCTGCTGAGCAGAGAGCCCAATGTGGGGCTCGATCCCAGGACCCCGGGATCATGATCTGAGCTGAAGGCAGAGACTTTAACCCACTGAGCCACCCAGGTGCCCCTCTGGTTCTGAGACTTCTAAGTTTTACTATTAGATAATGGGTGTCAACCTATTTTTATTGATTTTGAGGGGGATTCTCTGTGCCTCCTGGAGTTTGATGCTTGTTTTATTCCCCAAATTAGGGATGTCTCTGCTACAGTTTGCTTTAATATACCTTCTGCCCCCTGCCCCTTCTTCTGGGATCCCAATTATGCTAATATTGTTTTGTCTTATGGTATCTCTTATCTCTCAGATTTTCCCCTTGTTATTCAGTAGTTGTTTATCTCTCTTTTTCTCACCTTCTTTATTCTCCATCATTTGGTCTTCTATATCACTGATTCTATCTTCTGCCTCATTTATCCTAGAAGTAAGCCTCCATTTTTTTATTGCACCTCATTAATAGCTTTTTTTAATTTCAACTTGGTTAGATTTTAATTCTTTTATTTATCCGGAAAGAGAAAGGTGTTGGTGAGGATGTGGAGAAAGGGGAACCCTCCTGCACTGTTGGTGGGAATGCAAGCTGGTGCAGCCACTCTGGAAAACCGTATGGAAGTTCCCCCAAAATGTTGCAAATGAATTACCCTCTGACCCAGAAATTGCACTGCTGGGTATTTACCCTAAAGATACAAATGTAGTGATCAGAAGGGGCACCTGATTGTTTATAGAAGCAATGTCTACAATAGCCAAACTATGGAAAGAACCTAGATGTCCATCAACAGATGAATGGATAAAGAAGAGGTGGTATATATACACAGTGGGATACTATGCAGCCATTAAAAGAAATTAAATCTTGCCATTTGCAATTACGTGGGTAGAACTAGAGAATATTATGCTGAGTGAAGTAAGTCAATCAGAGAAAGATAATTATCATACGTTCTCTCTGATATGAGGTATTTGAGAGGCAGGGTGGGGGTGCTGTGGGAGGTACGGAAGGAAAAAAAATGAGACAAGAGAGATCAGGAGGGAGACAAACCATATGAGACTCTTAATCTCACAAAATAAACTGAGGGTTCCTGGCGGGTGGGGAGGTAGGGATAGGATGGACATTGGGGAGGGTATGTGCTATGGTTGGTGCTATGAATTGTGTAAGACTGATGAATCACAGATCTGTACCCCTGAAACAAATAATACATTGTAAATTTTTTTAAAAATGGTGTGATCATCTTGAGAAATTGTACTGATATCTTTTTATTTATTTATTTAATCTCTCTTTGAATTCTTCCTAGAATCTAACCTTTGCAGTCTGGGCCTTCTCCCTTACCCTCATCAGTTTGGTCTGCCTTCCTAGCAACTGTTTTACATCCCTCTCAGCTCTGTCCTTCTGGAAGGGTTTTTATGAGATATTTGCTATTATTTCTGAGATTCTCAAGCACTGAGATTAACAAAGCCCTTTTCATCTCTTAATGATTCAGTATGTATTCTTCTGCCCTCACCCACACTCAGAGGCTGTAGTGTCTTTTTCCCTTTCAGCCTGTTACTCTTATTCAGTTTCCATGCACTGCAGTGTCTGCTCCCTTTTTAGGAATATGTTGTCTCTTTTGGGTTTCATATTTGATTCCATTTCATTTTCTGTTGCTCCTGCCACACAGCTGCTGTTTTTTCATTGGCCCTGCTGTGGGGCAGCAGCACAGGCAGTGGGGGTGGGGGTGGGGTCTGATTGCATCCACCCATAATCTAGACTTTCTGGAATTGCTAATCACCCATTTTAACATGTCCTCCCTGGTTCTCTCTGCTCCACTGTTCTTTCCTGATCTTGTCTGAAGAGAATACCTTTGTTTTCTTTCCTAAAAATAGAATTTCTATTCTTATTCTTGTTCTTGTGTCATGAATGCAATTTCTTTTCTTATCTCTCTGAGGATACCAGTATAACTTTTACCTTTGTTTTCTCTGCATATTAATTTTGTTCAAGTTGCTTATTTTGTTTGATTTGTTCTTTCCCTTTTATATTAGAAACTTTCTTCAGGTAGTTTGAACTTTAAGTGGAGGCACTATGAAAACAATTGGAAAAATGTGCATGTATCCACTCTGAGCTGTGCTGTAGGGTGATTTGAGAGAGCTGGTTTTTTTTTTTTTTTAAGATTTTATTTATTTATTTGACAGAGATCACAAGTAGGCAGAGAGGCAGGCAGAGAGAAAGGAAGGGAAGCAGGCTCCCTGCTGAGCAGAGAGCCCGATGTGGGGCTGGATCCCAGGACCCTGAGATTATGACCTGAGCCAAAGAGAGAGGCTTTAACCCACTGAGCCACCCAGGCACCCCAGGAGAGCTGTTTCTTTGATGAGACTCTGTCAGTGACTTCAGGTTACTCTTTTGGAACTGGTCAGATTCCCTGAAGATAAGGACCCTTTCAGTTTCTTGTCTGGAAAAAAGACCTAGCTGCCTTATCTAGTATATGTGCTGCCAAAGCAAGCACCCTAGCTGCCTTATCTAAAAGCTGCATGAAGAAGTGGAGTTGGGAGAAAAAAAAAAAAGAAGTGGAGTTGGATCAGGACTAATTATGTATATATTCTTTTATCACTCTGTTGTTGATTTGGTGTTCTCCTTTCAAACTGTCCCCCAACCCTAAGATATTCTAGTCTTAACAACAAACTAGGGGAGAGGATATTATGTAGAGGAGAAGGACTAACTACATCTTGAAGGCTGTTTGCAGCCTTGTATTCATTCACTGCTACAGATGTACTTGGTGCCTCCAATTCTTTGTGGGGAATCAGCAGTGTGGATCACTGTGTCTGCTTTTCTGTCTGCTAAGTCAGCTTCAGGCTGTTTTCCAGGTTTCTAAATTTTATTGCTCTTGTCCCCTTTCCTATTTTGTTGCCTTTTGTTGTGGGTTTATGATGTTTGGAAAAACAGTATTGTTTTAATGGAGTTGTAGAAGGGAATCAAAGGTATATTCGCGGATTCAGTTCACTGCCATTAACCAAAATGTGTTTAACATTGGCTCTTTGGCAAATATCAAAGAATATGAAAAACATCTGTACATTTCTGGGTTCTACTTTTTGCCTACTGGAGAACAGAGATTCTATATCTTTGAACATTTATTATTCTTACTTCTGTATCTTAATTATGGTCAGAACTGGAATTTCTCTTATGTTGCAAGTCTCTTCCAAGTCTCCCAAGCAAACAATCGTTTTTTCCTATAGGAGAGGTGTTATTCCTTACCTTACTAATCTAATATGTAGACAGATGTCCATTGTAAACTCCTTAGTCATCTGAATGGAAACAAGTGAGATGTTTCTATTTTGAAAAATGTTGCCCACCTTTCTCCTTTCAACCAAATTTTCCTTGATTGGCTTTGTTTTGTTAATTATTTTTAAAATATTTTATTTATTTATTTGACAGCTATAAAAAGAGCACAAATAGACAGAATGGCAGGCAGATGGGGAATGGCAGGGCTTGATTCCGGGACCTTGGATGCCTAACTGACTGAACCACAGTCAGTTAATTGAAAACTGAACCACAGTTTTGTTAATTATTAAAGAAAGTCTAACTTTTTGAAACAAATCTGATTATCTGATTATTTTTAGCATATTTTTAAGTTTTCCATTGTTCCATATCAAATATCCCAAAACCTAGTGACTAAAAACAATCACTTACTGTTGCTCACAATATTGTGGGCCTAAGAATTCTGGGAAGAGTTGGCTGGGTGGTCTTTTTCACTCAAAATCCTGGCACCTTGGCCTCTCTGTCTTTCCCCCTCTCTTCGTCAGCCTTTTCATGTATCTTGGGCCCTCACAGCATGGCAGTATCAGGCGAGTCGTGGTGTAACCAGCGACAGAGTCCATATACCTTAGTGTTCATTATATCTAATACTATTGAATGTCCAACACTATTGTTATTTAATGTCAGAACAGAGTGGGTTGTACAGAATCCTTGAATCCATGCCAGCTACAAGTACATTCAGATAATAATTAACGTAAGGAGCAATTTAAGATCATTTCAAAACTCCCCATAGGATTAGCACTATGTAGTCACTACCTTCCCCCTGACATCATTCCATGTGGTAATTTGCTGAGGCTTCAACTTAAAACCATGAGATGTATCTGTGCCAAATGCCAATAAATTCTAGCTTTGCCTAGAAGATGCAATCCAGGGAGTTTGTCCCTTTTCGTACTTCCACCTGGATGGTCAGCTCAGTAGAACATGATTCTGTGGCTGTCCTCATCGTCATCATCGTCCCTTCCCACAGTCTAATCACACATTGGTTTCAGAGAATGCACAAAACGAGTGACTTCATGCTGCACCCCTAACTTCAGTCATTTACCATTTTGGAGGGTGACAAGTTGGTAGTAAAAGGAGCTAAATACAATGATGTGGTTGGGGGAGTGCAAGCCATCATTTTTGCAGCGAAGTAACCCAAACCAGCACACCCTCTCTCAGGTAGCATAGAGGCATTACCTGTAAGTGAGTTCTTAGTATCCAGGAAGGTTTGTTTTTCTCACATATGGCTTGGAACTTGTGGTCCTGAAATAGCACTCTTCCTAGAAATTATTTTCTCAAGAAAGAAGTTCCGGATTCGGAGATCCACAGACCTGGAGTCTAATCTTGGTTCCATTACTTAGTGGTTGTATTTCATAGAAAGATAATCACTCTGACACTTTTTTCCAGCTTTAGAATGTCTCTATGTTAGAAGAATTAGGAGGTTGAATGAGATATGTGTAAAATTCCTAACAATTCATACATTTAACACTTGTTTCAACAATAATTGATACATGGCCAATTTTTTTTATGTCACCACATCCTAAAACAGATTTCTTGAAGCAGTTATCAGGTACTGTATTACATCATTGCCTTTTGAAATATTTCGATATTCATCTTTAACATCAAAGAAATTCTTTAATAACATAACCTTGGTAATATTGTGACACCTAAATTATTAACAGTATTATTAATTGTTAATTCATATCATCAAATATTCAGCCAATGTTCATATTTCTCCAGTTGCTATTAATTATTATTCTTTATTATCTGTTTGCACTGGGATCAAAATAATTTCTATATATTGGTTGATAGGTCAAAGTGCCTTTTTTTTTTAAAGGATCTCTTTATTTTAGAATTATTTTAGATTTACAGAAAAGCTACAAAGATCATATGACTAGTACATCCCTCATGCTCTACACACCGATTTTGAAAGGCAGCTCATCTCTGCAAGGCTATACCATAGAAACAAGAATAGCTCTGAAAACACAAAGTATTTGGCCAGAGTATTCAGGAGTAGGACTGATAGGACTGACCTCAAGAATACAGATTTGCTTTGAATTTTCTATGGGCCAGAAGAGCTTAAAAGATCTCACCCAGAATTTCATTCCGTCCTAAAATCAATATGAAAACATTGCCACCATTAAGCATCAGAAGGCTCATACCAGAAGGAATTTTAGTTGCTACAACAGAAAGAGACATTTGTAAGCCAGTCGAGGAGATAATATGTTCAAGTTATGACCCTTTTATAAAGAAGCATTCCTTTGGTTAAGATCACTTATTAGCAAGGGGAGAACTTTTAGAAAATAAATGGTTAGCAGGCATTTCTTTTCTTCTTTCACATGAACCACCTAATAGGATTTTTTTCAATAGTGTGAATAATAATTAGCTCATACTTTAGTTTCTGGTATGAATAAATTGAAACTGAATACTTTTGTTGTTGTTTAAGGATAACAGAGAAGATGACAGTAGTCTTAGTCTGCTAAATAACTCCATCACAATTAGGAAGTCAAAAGAAACAGTAGCTTTAGCAGATCATTAGAATTAAATTTTATATTAATTAAACTGTCAAAAAATGAATACAATTTAATTCAAGTCAGCAAGCTTTGCCTATATTATTTAGATAAAGATCTTAAAACGCAATTAAATCTTATGAAGCCTGACTGTAAATAACGTAGTTGGAATTGACTGAAGAATTCAATCTGGAATGAAATCCTATCTTTTCTTGATGTCCTGTATAATTAAGTTGTGTTCAGCGATGTTACTTTCATTTTTTTTCCCTTAAATGTTAAAACTCTCATTGTAGGGGTCCCTGGATGGCTCAGTCAGTTAATCAACTGACTTGGTTTCAGCTCAGGTCATGATCTCAGGGTGGTGGTTTTAAGATCTGTGTCAGGCTCCACTTTCAGCGTGGAGTCTTGTCTCTCTCGCACTACTCCTCCCCCCACTCACATTCTTTTTCTCTCAAATAAAGAAGTAAAAGCTTAAAAAACAAATTAAAAAACAAAAACAAAAAAACCTATTCTTGTAAGAGACCTAACTGACACGTTTCCAGTTATTCTTTTATGCTGTTCTACTTCTGTGCCATTGACATTCGAGAAATAGACCAGTTAGGAATAGAAAGGCTTGTTAAGCCTGCCTCTTGTTGAGGGAGGATAGGGACCTTGGTACGTGAACTTGTACTGTGCATCACTAACAGAAAGCAGTGAGAGCCCCTCCCTCTGAGCTGATCTGTTTACTCCATTCCCCTTGCTCATGGACAGTCTGTGCAAAAATACATATTCACCAGCAGAATACTTGAAAAAGATAACTTTCCTAAAACAGCAGGAGTTCTTTTTATTGTCTCTCTTCCTTGAATTTGAACTGGAACAAACTGCCATATTCTGTCTCTTAACAAAGGCTATTCCTAAAGCAACATGCTTGCATCTGACTGATTATTACATTGTGATTGGTCATGTGATTCTGGTCATGTGATTCAGATGCAGCTAGCCCAACTGTCTGGCTGGATTTCCAGTGCTTATTAGCTTCTTAAAGTAAAAGAAACACATTATTCAATGGGCAGACTTATGGGGCATTCCTATAATACTTACCCTTAGTCTTATTGAATGAGATACATAAAGTGAAGGACAAGACATTTTCCCAAATGCAAAACATAAAAGGCAGAACACTACAGACTTCCAAATGCATTTTTGTTACTCTCCTGATTAAACAAACAAATACAGGATGACATGACTTTGTGTATATTTTGAATCTGCTTAGCTTATTATAACTTTTCCTATTTTGAATCCAGCCATGATTTTTCTCTGAAAGATGGAGCCCAGACTGCAGTCAGTTTATTAACATGAAAGGAGTACATGAGGGGGATGAGCAGTGCCCTGGACCAAGTCATGCAAAGGCCTCTGACCAAGCCCTGCTGGTCCGTGGCCTCTAGTATGGGTCTCAGAAGTGAGGTCTTCTTCCCATCAGAGCCCTGTCATTTGTTGATGTCCTCATAACCCCAAACCTGCCTTCTCATTCAAGAAAGGACAGGAACACTAAAAACTATTAGGGTGGCATAGAGATTTCTTTTGAAAAGCCAGTGTCACTGGAGGCTTCCATGTAGTGTTGAGGTTTCTGAAGCTGTATCTGTCCTGATCTAAAGGTGAAGAACATGAGAATACACTGGTGAGAGCTACTAAGGATTTGGAAGGAAGGAGCGGCAGCCTGTTTGTCTTGTATCTAGTGTCCTAGAAATGATTCCTGCCAGATTAATGAGGAGTCAGAAATGAAGTAACAGAATCAAAGATAACTGGTGATACAGGATTTGAAGATCTATCAAATTTCTAGTTAACTGCTCTTACCTGTAGAAAGGTCACAGATGGGTAATTGGCAGGTAGGGTTGGTAAGAGGACATCCAGACTAAAGAAGGGTGAACACTTAGCATTTACTTTGAAAATCTTTTGTTCCTCCTAAATTATTTCTTTGTCTGCTGTGGAATAAGTATATTTCTCGTGGAGGGCTGGTGCTTTTGAAGCAAAGGCCAGTTTTCATCATTGTATGACCCACTTAGCCTCAGAGGGAAAAGAATAGCAAAACATAAAATGAGCACAAATTTCAAGAGATTAACAACAGAGGCAAAGGGCTAGTATGTTATGCTAACACAAATGTACTCAAAATATGTGGTTTCACAAGGCCCAGGGGTGCCTTTAGTGGCTGGTATAACCAAGAATGGTTTTAGTTTTGGAAAAGTGACTTGGAATTCTGAATCAGATATAGATATATACATGCATACACTTGTAGGTATATTCATACATATATGTATGCATATGTGTGCATGTGTGTATGCCTGTGTGCATATATGCACATGCATGTTTGCATGCCTGTGTATATGTATAAACTTGAGGTGTGCATGTGTATAAACTTCAGATATATGCATGTGTGTATATTTAAACTTGATATAAATATAAACATAACAGACCGGCTATCTTCTGAAGTGCTAATTTTCTTAGGACATACATAAGCCTCCATTGCCGGCCAAACCTAACTTTTATGTGTTCATGGAGCCACTTAGTGTTTTATTCATACCATGAGCCTGCACTGTACTAGCCCCTGGAGGTGTGAGCTAAATCTGAGAAGACAGACATCACTCATATACAATTGTTTAATAATAATTGTATTTAATGTTCTCGGGGAAAGACACCAAGGGTTGTGCTTGGATTTTCCATTGCTATTATAACAACTTAACAGAATGGAATGAATTGCTCTTTTAAAAGTTTCCTTGTCCTAACCAAGAACAGAACTAAGTTTCAGAAGACAGAGAGAAGAGCAATTTCTTGTCAGGCTGAGCCCATTTCATTGACCTTTTCACTCTGACCCAAATTGAGCCTATATCCTTTAGCCAGTGGGCCTTCAAGTTCCCTTATTAAGGACTGCCTTTCACCTCATTCAAGATTTGCTCAAATACTACTTCCATGCTAACACCTAACTAGGATCAGTAATTGTCGGGGAAAGGTCATCCGGAAGACATAACCTCGGGCTGGCTCTCAAGCTGGACCCAAGCAATTACAGGTTTCTCATCCCCTCACCTGTCCTGGGAACGTATGTTCTGCTCACTTTTTTCCTCAGTGGGAGCCATTTTCAAGGCCCTGATAGAGCAGTGTGCTGTTCAGAAGGCTTCATGTGTATGTGAATAAACCCCTCTAAGGCCTCTAGATAAATTGAAGATTCTGGTGGGTGGGTGTGGGTACCTGCTCACCTGGCGGCACCTGTACCAACCCTCGTATGGAAGTTCCCTCGCTTATTGAACCCGATACCCATTTGTCTGAAGCAGTCTGCCCTTCGCTTCAGTCTCTGCTTGCCCTCTGTATACAGGGCCCCGTTTGCAAATCAGTGGTCGTTAAGAATGAATAGTTCCTTTTTCTTTACCTCTGCTGTGTTTGAGTATCTGTCTTTCATAGTTGTTACACATTGACTTTTTAAAAAATACTTTATTTATTTATTTGACAAAGAGATCACAGACAGGCAGAGGAGGGGAGGGAAGCAGGCTCCCTGCTGAGCAGAGAGCCTGACGCAGGACTCCATCCCAGGACCCTGAGACCATGACTTGAGCCGAAGGCAGAGGCTTAACCCACTGAGCTACCCGGGCACCTCTCTTACACATTAACTTTTTAACCAAATTTTTCAATTGAGGTTGGAAACTAAGTGAAAACAAGTCTATCCAATCCATCTCATGTGATGTATTAAATTCTGCCTTTTCTTCTTTTACCAGTCCAATAACAGAATAAATGATTTTATTGGTCTTGTTGGCATGATAAAAAAAAAAAGGTGAATTAAATATTTGCCCATAGCAGGACCTGTTTCTGTGTTGTGAGACCATGTTTTCAGAAGAGAACAGCAAAGTGAGAATCCTATGTATTTAAATATCATAAAATGTCAGTCAGTAAGAACAACGGTTAATATTAATGAACAGAATTTAATGAACAGAGTTTCTCAGTCATACTTCTTGAAAAAATATTCTTCAGAGTTTCCCCAAAACTCTGCAAAGATCGATAATAAACCAAATATAACACAGAATTCATTTCCTTAGGCCAAATTAAATACCCAACGAAGATTATTTTCAGTTTTCATGATTCTGGATCTGATGCCATCTACAACCACACAACTTTCTATATTAGCATCATGTTGCTACTCCAGTAAACTCTTGCTCAGGAAGAGAAAAGTGACTTTATTCATTTCAGGGACTCCCCAGAAGCCCATTTAAATGAACATTCGACTATTCAAATAGCAATGAGAAGACTATTTCTAAAAATTCTCTTAGAAACTGTCCTTAAAACCTTAGCTTTCTGTGTCTGTCCATTTTTAAACTCATGAACCTTACTCAAGCATAATCAAATACATTGTCCTAAGCCAGGCCCCCAAACCTCATAAACATCCCCGTTTTTCTGTTGCCATTCTAAAATGCTACCAAAATTCTGTTAAGATTGCTATCTCCTTTACTGTGATAAATCTATTTTCTCTTATCAGTGGTAATTTTGGTAGCATTTTATCAATTCTTATTAAATGACAAAAGTCTTTCTTTTCCACAGAAAAAGTATATGTGCACCAGCCCAACAAACTATTACAAATTCAACAAATTTCTGATTCAGAAAAAATAAAAAAAAATCAAAGTCTGCTTAAAGTAGTACTTGGCATTTTTATGGAATGTATGAAGCTGTATTTTCATAAAGTGGATGGTGTTTGAAATTTCAAATCAAATATATCCAAGCTTTTATTAAATACAAAAATGTACCCCAAACCATTTCCTTTGATTACTTGGTAATTTGGAGTTTATACATGAGTGCCTTCTTTCATTCAGATAAAAAGGTTGAAATCTGGTACTCCAGTACCACAGAAGCAATGAGTTTCCATTCTTAAGTCATCCTAAATCACTTTGCCTCAAGTAGTTCTTTATGAATACTTGTGCTTTGTGACATAGCTGTTCTTCCCTTGATTCTCCCTATACAGTTTCTTCTCAGAATAATGATGTTTCAGGCATTTACATGGCTGAAAGTGACTGAAACAGCATTAGCTTTGGATTTGGATGGACCTGAGTTTTGTTGCTTGTTCTGCTTCCTGTCACCTGTGTCACTATTGAAAATGACCCTGTCGTTCTAAGCTTTAGGTTTCTTGACTGCAAAATGGGACTTATGCTTGTAGCCTCTAGATTTGCTGTGAAGGTGAAATGGGAAATGTAAGAAGCACTAAGTCAATAATGACTTAATTTTTGTATTTATCACATCATTCAAGAGATACCCTTTGGGTGGGGTGCCTGGGTGGCTCAGTGGGTTGGGCCTCTGCCTTTGGCTCGCGTCATGATCTTGGGGTCCTGGGATCGAGCCCTGCATCGGGCTCTCTGCTCGACGGGGAGCCTGCTTTGCCGTCTCTCTCTGCCTGCTTCTGCCTACTTGTGATCTCTCTCTGTCAAATAAATAAATAAAATCTTAAAAAAAAATTAAAAAAGAGATACCCTTTGGTAAAGGGTAGTGTCTTCCTCTAGACGACTCTACTTTTTTAATGATGTGCCTGCCACTGCAGTATTTCTTTAACTGGGATACCTCTTTAGTTGATAGTACTTTCTTCCAGAGTGTTTCATGAAAGACTATACTCTTCCAGAGCCTACATTTGAGTTGGCTAGGGAACTCAACCTCCTGGCAGAGCTGTATGCCTCCTTTTAACCTGTTATCAAAATTGTGAGCCAAATGCATTGCCAAAGTTATTTATTTTTCTGGATATAGTGAATCTCTTGGATTTTTAAAACTCTTTTTTAAACCATAGCAAATCTATTCCATAACCTTGTGTACTTTTTAAATTGCCAATCTATTTATTCTGACATGCGCTTTTAAAAAAATACAACTTGATAATTCTGTACTCTGAGATTTCATATTTAACGCATATACCTAAGACATTTTATGTCTCGTGATAACCTTTTCAACATCTTACTTCAGACTGCTCTACAGTGAAGAATTGACCTCTCTTTGTCCTTAAGCAAAAGGCCCCTGTTAAAAGTTCCAAAACATACAATCATGTAACTGAATGGAAATTAAAAAAAAAAATTATTTCTTTATTTTGAGAGAGAAAGAATGCATCAGGGGAATGGAGGGAGGGAGAGAATCTTTCACGTAGACTCCACTAAGCATGGAGCCTGCCATGGGGCTGGATCCCAAACCCTGGGGGATTATGATCTGAGCTGAAGTCAGGAGTCAGGTGCTTAACCAACTGAGCCACCCAGGTGCCCCCTAAATGGGAATTTTAAAGGTATAGTCAGTAATTCAACGTACTCTGTGAGGGAACAAGTCCATGGACAGCTCCCCTGAATATCTAAATGCATTGTGCCTTATTTTGGGGAAGGACCCTTCTATTAATCTACCACAGTCCATACAGCCTCTGTTCACTTTCCAGTATTAGATTAGATTTGTAAATTCTAGAAGATACAAACTAGAAGAACCTTGAAGTTGATATAGTCCAGTTACCTTACCAACAGCTAGAAGCTCAAAGACTTGCTCAAGGTCGCACTGCCTATTTGTAAGAAATTTGTCTTGAGTACCCAGATTCTGCAACTCCCTGCCCAGCACTGTTTCTCCTTTACCTCAGATTTGGTTTGAGTCATGCTCTTTCTCACTGTCTCCGTTGGATTAATGATACACATTTGTGAGATGGATGACCTGGGCTGTTGTCATTTTTCTAAAGAGATGTCCATCTACCCTCTTCAGCTCCACAGAATCCATGCAAACTTTTCTTTCAATGTCTCCTTTATTTCTGTCAACTCTGGAAAAATGAGAAAAATGCCAGTACCAGGCATTGCATTGATCCCATTGGAAAGCCTTTTCATCATAAATAACAGTACATAGTTGTTGAACATTCACTGCGCTTATGGCATACTTTATCATTTTCTTTTTTCTCCTTCTGCTGTGTGTCTCCTTTAAATCTGTACACCATTTCCAGAGGATACCTTTCACTCAAAGTTATTCTCAATTTCTTGTACTCTAAGAAATAATCCATATGTGAGCCTGATTTTCTACATAGGCATTTGTTTGTGGCGAAATGCGGTCCTCACATACTGGTTAAATTTCATATTGTTCCTGCACAGGAGGCCTCCTCTCTGAGGGCAAGATAATCAAACTGCCTTCTGTAATAGATGTTGTATTTGTTCAATCTCAAACAAAAGCTCCTGTGTCTGTATTACTTCCTTCTAGATAAATAACTTGAAAAAGAAAATGTCATCAAGTTACTGTGGCTGTCCTGTGTATGGGACAGAGTGGGTATGAAGAAAGACCAGTTCAGGGCCTAATGGGTAAGTCTGGGTGGGGACAAGCGGTCTTGTAAGACCACTGGTAGTAAGTGTACAGACTTGGAAAAACAGAGCCAAAGAATTTGCTGGTGGATTAGATGTGAGGTGTGAGGGAAAAAGCACAGTCAAGCATAATGTCTATTCTAGATATTTTTAATAAAGATCTTTATTTATGTATTTATTTGAGAGAGAGAGTGTGTGTGTGATAAAGAGCATGAGAGCAGGGTGATAGGTTAGGATAATTCGAGGAGAGAAGTCCTTCTTACGGAGGAGAGATGGGAATGTCATCCACAAATGGATGTGTTGATTTTTTTTTTAAAGATTTTATTTATTTATTTGGCAGACAGAGATCACAAGTAGGCAGAGAAGCAGGCGGGGGTGGGGGGAGCAGGCTCCCTGCCAAGCAGAGAGGCCCATGCGGGGCTCGATCAAAGGACCCTGAGATCATGACCCGAGCCGAAGGCAGAGGCTTTAACCCCGGACATGTTGATTTTGACAGGACCAGAGACCCTTCATCCATCTTAATAGCAGACAACAAGGGGAATGTGTGGGTACAGATGCAGGATGGTGGGCATTAGGATATAGGAGACATGGAGGCCTTCTTACCTGATTCCATTTGTGTTCTCCATGAGATGTGAGACAAGGTCATCACCTGAATTTGAGAAAAGGAGAGAATGCCAGAAAATTACACTCCAAAAAGTGGATGAAAAATACTTCATCCTCTTATTTCACATTAGATATTTCTCCCACTTGGAAAGTAATCACATTTCTCTCTGTGGTGCTCTTCTGTTCCTAATGCACAAACTTGCAGCTTTAGTTAATTTTATTCATTCTCTCTCCTGAAGAAGATAAAACTCTCTATCTTTTTGAAATATAGGGAAGTCATTGCACAGAGCTATTAGGTCATTTACCTGTCAGGTTAGATGGGACAGACTTGGGATTGATGGGGAAATTTCTGGTGGCTCTACCCCATCTTCATCCCTAGTGGAAATAATAATGTGGTTGTATACACATATCAGTGCCGTTGTTTGGTATGTTCTAAAAACTGCCTGGTTAAGAGTAATGAGAAAGACCTTTCGGTTGGTGATCGTGTCAGACTGAGTAATTTGAACCAACCCTCTTGCTGATTATAATGTGAAGATAGAGATGCTTAGCTCATCAAATATATCAAATATCAAATCTCATCAAGTATCATCAAAATCATCAAGCTCATCAGATATCATCAAAATACAGATCCTGGCTCATCAAACAGTTAACAACATAGTGAGGAATAACTGAAACAACATGAAAGAAGAAAGAATCGAGGGAGATGGGCTTGGAATTTGGAATTCCTTTGGCCTAACAGCATGTGTTAATCCAGAGGAGGAGCTAGGTGATCTTGGACAGAGTTTCAGGGCTTCAGGGACAAAAGTTAGAGTCCAGGGCTCCCTAAAGGTGTGGTTCCTGGCTTAAATTTGAGAACCAAATGTGGGAGGTAGAGTGAGCCAGAATTAAACCATCTTGGAACAGATTGCTGTGTGCCCCGTATCAAGTCATGGAGGTGGCCGAGAAGACTTGCCGCGTGCCCCGTATCAAGTCATGGAGGTGGCCGAGAAGACTTGCCGCGTGCCCCGTATCAAGTCATGGAGGTGGCCGAGAAGACTTGGAAGCAGGTGATCCAGGAAAGCTCGTGCTTTCAGGCAACTATGAAAGCAAATGAAAGTTCTCTCTGGAAGATAACATTTTAGGCCTCCAATTACTTCTAGCAAATTTTTAAATGCAATGCCTGGCACGCAAAGATAACTAGGGATATGGGGAAGAGACAACATGAAAGAGAACCACTACTAAAGACGGATGACAAAGACCCGTAGAAATGGCACATAGTGGAAATACTATGCTCAGACTGGGGAGAAATACACTCCCTGTGCTCCTGGGAATAAAAGCCGAACCTAAACATGTTGTCAAGGATTTGGAAATTATGTAACATGATATTATAATTTTATTTTTTATTATTTTTTTAAGATTTATTTATTTGAGAGAGAGTGAGTGCAGGGGGAGGGACTGAGGGGGAAGGAGAGAGAACCCCCCCCCCCCGGGCTGACTCCCCGCTGAGTGTGGAGTGCAATGCAGCCAGATTCCAGGACCTTGAGATCCTGATCTGTGCTGGAATCAAGAATTGACTGCTTAACTGACTGAGCCATGCAGGCACCCCCATCATGTAATTTTAAAGAAAAAAATTGACTAGGAATTATAAAACTGAAAAATACAGGAACAAAAATTAAGAACTCAAGAAGTTTGTTTAAAGGCCCACAGGACACAGAGGAAGAGAGAATTTAGGAATTAGAAAATAAGTCAAAGTCAAAAGAAACTATCCAGAATGAAGCTGACGAAACAAAATGTAGAAAACACAAGAGGGAGGGGGAGAAACAAAGGATGGAGTAAGGTTTATTATATATTTACTTGGAATCCCAGAGAAGAGGGAAGAAGACCTAAGGCAAAAGAAATATTTGCAAAGATAATTTCTCAGAACTTTTGGAAGACATCAGGCAACAGAGTCACAAAGCTCCGATAATTTCATGTAAACACATAAAGCCTAATTCAGGGGATGAATAGAATAAACCAGTGACGTTTGTTCAACTGGCGGAGGATTTTATTTGAAATACCATGTTAATTGTCTAGTAGGGTTGATCTAACTATACTGGGAAAATGCTTGCTGGTTAGAGGTTCTGTTTTAATCAATATATTTAAACTGATAATTAACATACCAGTTGTTTAAAAATAGATCTAAACATAATTGAAAGTGGTTTGTTTGGTAAATTGGCTATATATTCTTTTAATTTGAGGTATTTTCTCTGTGAATCCAAGTTCGTTTCAACAGATAATAAAGGGAAAATAATCCCAGCCAAACGCAAATTATCAGATTGAAAATGAATGCATCCTGAATATACATATATTTACTTTAGTGGAGTAGCTGAAATCACCATTGTCCTATCAGATTGCTAACTTTTATACAAATTTGTTCATATAGAGTTTTCATAGGATATTAAATCAGGAAACAAAACCTTCAGTCTCTGGGCTTTTTGTGCCCCATCTTCTTCTCTTTCTTCTTCTTCTTACTTTTTTTTTTTTTTTTTAAAGTGGACATATGGACAGAGTTGAATAATGTAAAAGAGCTTGGAGAAAAGCCTTCATACTTCTGTATATCTACCATCTAATTTTTTAATTAAGCGTGACTGCAGTTGGCATCTACTGATACTGCCATATGTTGGGAGAGAATATGTAAATGACAAAAGATTCCCCATCTCCCAGTTTTTTTGCTTCTGACTTTGAGACACTCTCTTGTGTTAAATTTTAAATCTAAAGCTGAGCTGAAGTTTCCAATTACAAAGTGCAATTGTCCTCCTTGAGCTATAGATACCGGATGGCAACCTCAAAAATTTCCCACCAGAGGCTTCACCAGGAGTCAGGTGATGAAAGGAAACAAAATAAATCTTGGCTGATTTCTAGGAAATGGCCTCCTGCCTGGCACAGGCCCATTTCCGGCGTCAGAGTCATCTTCGGAGAGACAGGGACTCTGGAGGTGAGTGGGTCTTCACAGCAGGGCTGCAGTGCCCCTGAGACACGCTAGGGGGCGCTCAGGGCAGAAGAAAGTCAGAAACTGGTGAATCTTGCTAAAGCCTGGCACTGAGAACCCATCTGTGAGGGACACTGGTCAAACCACTTCTCCACCAGGTGCCGGCAGAATGTTGAGGTGTGATACTGGGGAACCGATATTACAGACCTTTTTTTTTTTTTTCTTTTTTAAACAACTGGTTAGTGAGAGGTGCTCATCCTTCTGTCCCAAGCAAGGGTGAACATGCAGGCTTTTCAAAGAGGGGAAATAGGGATTGTGAGGAAATTAGGGCAGAGAAGGGGGAAATTAAGTGGATTAATAATGGGGAGGGGAAAAACCATATAAAATTAACATAATAAAAACAAAGAAAAAGCATGCATTTTTAGTACCATATTAGTACCTGATCATTTTATATGCTTCTAATGGAAACTATAATGGAGAAATTAAAATGAGAACAAAAAATTGAAAAAATTAAAAATCTTCCATATTAAATAAAATACACTCGGAGAGGTTTTAGGTCTTCCTTTCTGTCTCCCTCATCTGTTTCTTCAGAGCTATCTTTTGAACTGAACCATTAAAACTCCTATTATAGACCTTTTGGAGAAAAGATGCTTTATACTGTCTTTTAGAATCTTAAGTTCTGGTCTGTGTAAATTCCTGATACTCCTTCCAGTCATTTGATCTTAGAGGCCTAGAGAACTATGTGAAATCCCTCTCATTGGGCTAAGGTTATTCAAAATGAGTTTCCTTAGAGACCTCCAATGGTTAAAAAGAAAAAAAAAATAGGGTCTTCAGGTATATCAAAATATAAGGGACCTGCCTTTTAAATATGCATTCTGTCATTGTGGGACCAACCCTTTCAAGTCTACTGTATCTCCTGAGCTGCCATTTAGGTCCTAGTAAATGACTTTTCAACTGCCACAAAGGCTTGTTCCCACACTGGTATTTCAGAACCCATTAGGACATTTCTATTCAGGTGTCAGGTGCATGTGAAGTCCTTCTAGGCCAATTTGTCAGTGGGGAGTGAGACTTAGCAGTAAAGAAGTAAAAAATAAACTGAAGGATGACCAAGAAGGAATAGTGAGCGAGGGTAACCAGTAGATCAGATTCTCAGCCAGAGAGCTGAAGAGGGAGACAGTATATCTCGAAATTGAGGGGAAAGTGCAGTCATCTGGGGGAAATACCACTAACATCTCTCAACCAGGGAAAAGAGACTGAGTAGGAGATCTACCAGATCAAAATGACACAAAGTCAGAAATACTGCCAAAATGACTTCCATCTAGATTTTTATTATATTGCCTTTAAGGAATCAAGTCTCCCTAGAATAATTTCCTGTATTTTCCCAGGAACATGGACTTGGACTGTGCCCTGAGGCTCAGTGACTTGGTCAGCTCTGCTCACGTATAACCTCTGGGCTAGTCTGAGCTGTGCAGGAGCCACTGTGGAGGGAAAGGGACCATATGGAAAGGGACACACCTGACCCCAGTTTATTTTGTAATTTAAAGGGGATTTTCCTTAATCCTCACTAAGGACAAAAGGAGGGTAAGAACATACTAAAGGCATGAAGTTAACTATTAGTGCAAGATGAGGCATCTCTCCTGTTCCTCCTTCCCTGGATATCTATTAGGAGTTGCAACACCATTGGGGGCCCATCATCTGAGTAAGGCAATTGAATGTCTTTCCTCCGATATGACCTTACTTAGGATATCCCCTCCTAACTTACAGCATTAAAAAAAAAAAAAAAAAAAAGACATGGTTTGCTAAATATGTGGTATGTGACTATCTGTATCAGACCATTGATGAGAAAATAGGTTTTCTCATGCAATGGTAGGATGGGCTGCTGTGAGCGCACAATGTAGCCCAAGAAAATTAACCACTGAGTGTGTGTGTGTGTCGTGGAGAGGGAAGGTTGCTTGTAACACTTGGGAGAATTAAATCGTGAATCCGCTGTTTTCCAGGTGAATTCATGTTTGAGGACGCTCTCCCTCCCTGCTATATGAGAGGTGGTATGATGGGTTAGAGATGGGAGGGGTAAGGATGGGGGTGTGGTGTGCAGAAAGCTAAGAAAGCCTCTTACCACATGTGTGCACAGTTCTGATTTTTATTAATGTTTCCAGCTTTGCATTTGAACTTCTCGTTAACCTGTATTAAAAAAATCTTTTTCACAAGATCCTTAAAGGTTTTAAAAGGAAGGAAGGAGAAGAGCAAAACTAAGATGACTTTTGAAATGAAACAATGTATAGGGTTAAAGTTACAGATGTATCAAAGGTGTTGGGGTGGGGGGAACTAAAAGTTTCCTAGTAAGACATTCAAATACATTAAGGGCTTATAAAAGGATTCAAATCAAGGGAAAAGGCCGAGGACTGACAAGATTTTAAAATGACCAGATGAGATCCAGGAAAAAGAAAAATGAAGACCTGTGAAGGGGAATGAAAAGATTGAAGGTAGAATTCCAGTTTAGCTCTAATTAAGAAACAAAGGTAAGGGGCAAAAATAGAACTCTTTCTAAAAATAAACTTAAGTAAATAATTCATTATTATAAGTAATTAAAATATAATAAATACTGCTAATAACTTGATTTTATTATATAATTTACCCTTTAGAGAGAAATGTAAAGGAGATCTAAGAAAATAAGTAAATTAAAAATTAAAACCACCCAAAGCATGACCTAAACTAGAGCTAGTCATAAATTTCTTAGTTTTGATCTAATTTCTCCTGGTCACCAGCTCCCTATAAAACTGTCTGTCTGATGCTGTCTACTTTGACCTGCCTCAGTCTGCCCTGATAGCCGGTAAGATTTTGAATGTCTAGGGGTGCAGAACACAGCTAGGCACCTTAATCCATCAGACAGACAGAGAATCTAAGGAAAAGAAGAGATAGAAATAAGAGTTTATAGCTGACCCAAAGACCCCAGAAAATACTGGACTTCTTACCAATTGCAAGTTCTTTCCCAGAAGAAAGTAAAACTTCAAAAGTAATTAAGGCAAAGCATAAGAATAAAGTTCAAGGTCCAAGCAAGGATCAAAGCAATTGTTTTCAAGTAGCAATAAAGATAGTTAAAATGATGCATCTTTGATAGCAATGTTCAGAGTTTGGCTCTACCTTTCCAGTCTTCTTTGTGTGTGTGTGTGTGTGTGTGTGTGTGTGTGTGTGTGTGTGTGTTTTAAGATTTTCTTTCTTTATTTGACAGACAGAGATCACAAGTAGGCATGGGCAGACAGAGAGAGAGAGAGAGAGAGGAAGAAGCAGGCTCCCCACGGAGCAGAGAGCCCGATGTGGGGCTCGATCCAAGGACCCTGGGATCATGACCTGAGCCAAAGGCAGAGGCTTTAACCCACTGAGCCACCCAGGCACCCCTCTGTGTTTGTCTTTAAATGTTGCAGCTAAGCAGTGAAGTTTAATGTTCTTATGCTCTGTGACCGCGTAAATTTGTGCCTTTGTTTATAGTCTTCTATTTTCCCCATCAACTTAAATGGACATACTTAAACTCTTTATTTTTAAAAGCCATCTCAAATGCCATCTCTTCTGTGAGGCTCCCCTGATTTCTTTAGCTGGATGCAATATGTTTTTCTGTCTTGTTGACCTCATCAGCCTTCAAATACTTGACATTCTCTATACGATATTTATGATATTTATAAAGATAATTAGTGTCTTCTACTGGATCACAAGTATTTTGAAGAAAGAGTCATGTCTTGTTCACCCTAGTCATTAAGAAAAAAAAAAAAAGCTAGCACTCTATGTGTTTCCTATAATAGATGTGATTAAAAGATAAATGAATACTTTTATTCATTCATTCTTTGATTACTTATACACCAAATATTTATTGAGTACTTAACTTGTTCCAGTTTCCCTCATAGGCATCCATGCCATGATAGACTTTTAATTCTGGTGGGGAAAGACATTCAATAAACAAATAAAATATGTAAAATATATAGTATGTTAGAAGTGATAAGTGTCATGGAGAAAAGTGAATCAACAAAAGAGGAAATTTGGCAATGGGCTGTTTAATTTTTAGTGATGTGGCCAAGCTGGTTAGGTTACACTGGAGCAGAAACCTGAGGAAAGAGAACAAGCCACAGGGCTCTCTGGGAGAGAAGCATTCCAGGTTCAAGAAAAAACACATGGATCAGAGAAGCTAAGAGGAAACCTTAGCTGTAGGTTTCCTGTAACATCGTAGACATGTCTACTAGGTCTACTATAACATTGTAGACATTGGAACAGCTTGAGCTTTTATTGAGTGAGATAAGAAACCACTGAAGAAAGGATGAATACCCAACTTTTGTATCAACATGGACAGGACTGGAAGAGATTATACTGAGTGAAGTAAGTCAAGCAGAGAGAGAGTCAATTATTATATGGTTTCACTTATTTGTGGAACATAAGGAATAACATGGACAACATGGGGAGATGGAGAGGAGAAGGGAGTTTGGGGAACTTGGAGGGAAAGATGAACCATGAGAGACTGTGGACTCCGAGAAACACACTGAGGATTTTGGAGGGGAGGGGGATGGGGGATGGGTGAGCCTGGTGGTGGGTATTATGGAGGGCACATTTTGCATGGAGCACTGGGTGTGGTGCATAAACAGTGAATTCTGGAACACTGAAAAGAAATTTAAAAAAATAAATAAATAATTTTTTAAAAAGGAACCATTGAAGAATTTGAAGTGGAAAAGTAGGATAGTCTGTGATGACTTAACAGTTTGTGTTTCCACGTGGTTGAATTACTTATGCTCATATACTATATTCTATATAGTCTATTCTCTATACTATGTACACAATTTGTACTGTCTGTCCTCTGAGGAAGAGTGTAAGCTACCTGCATCGTGTGAGTAGTAATCCATCCTCAAGCATGGCTTCTGGTTGTGTACCTACCAGTACTTGCTGAATACCACACAGTAAGGAACTGTATATGCAGAAGTATCTGGCTTTCAATTTCCTGCCACCGGGGTCACTGTTCCTAAAATAAATCATAGATAGCTAAGCACACAGGACTGTGAATTATTGACCACTTCAATCTCCTTATTTTACCTGTGTGACTGAGTTCACTGATTTTTCTCAGGGTTTCCGTTTAATGGAGTTTGATTTTTTAAAAGGGCCATGACTGGGTTTTTAATGTCTTTCCTGATGTCAACGATTCACCAAGGATTTTCTAATTATATCGCACTCCCCTGAAATTGCAGTTCCATTTCACACTCCTACTCTGCAGAGGGACACACTCTAAACTTAACTTGTCTACTGTAGTGACAATATCTAATTAAAAAGAAACCTTTAAAAAAAAAAGTCTTTCTATATTTAAAACAATATCATATTTTACTCCCTGTCATTATCTTTATCAGATTTTCCTTGTGTATTAGCCTACAAGGAACATAAATTAGAATTTTAGGGCTGCTTATTTTCCCTTTCTAAGTGCTTTTGAGTATAAATTATTTCATTGACATTAGCTCTAAAATTGCATATGGGTAGAGACTAACTGAAAATTATTAAAATTAAAAGGCAAATAATTTTCATTCAAATATCTTATACTAAATGCCCTAAGAAGATTTGGATTTAATTGGGGAGAAATAAAGCTAGTCCAATTTTATATTATACTCAGAAAGATTACCTTAGGTATCTATACTTTATAATTTTGTAATTATGAATTCCTATCAATGTTACAACAATTTTAATTAATCTCATTTTAATCAAAGTAAGTTTTTACTAGGATAATCATTTTTAAAAAGAGTGGTCTTTTTCAGTTTAAAAAAATCAATATTTTTTTCAGATAGAAATAACTCCAGTATTAGTAAACTAATAAGAATACAAAGTATAGTTATTTTTATATGGGAACAAATAGAAGACAGTAGAATTCTCTAACTTTTGGAGCACTCATAAGCTTTTTCATAAACTGAATTCCACTGATAGTGTTTTTATCTTTTTGATGATTAAGAAGGAATGCTAGTAAAAAATAATGCTTTCTATGAGTCATGAAAATTTATTCCCAAAATCTGACATCAAAATTTTTCTGAATTAAGAATAATACAGTGTTGCCTATTATAGTTACTAGATGGATTTACTTTACCCCAGGCAGTTGACGTGCAGGTTCCTGTTTTATAGACAGGAATGGCCAATGATATGCTTCAGTTTATTTAAGTAGTAACTGGAGAAGCGGTACTTGAACTCCACATCTGCCTTGTCCTAAACTTCCACATCTTTGACTGGGTGTTAGTGTCTTTCCTGATATCAGTGATTCACCGAAGATTCACCTCCCTAGGTCTCTTGATATTTCTATATTCACCTTTACCTCTCTCCTTTATATGAAGAAATCAATTGTATAGTGATAACAGAATTTCAACTATAATCTTTTGTTTGATTAAAAAACTATAGCACTTTAGTGCAGAAACTGTGGACATATATTCATAGACTTCTGGAGAGTCAACAAAATAGACATGATTCTAAAATTCCAAGAAGGGGAATTGAAAAAAGAAACAAGCCATGGTAACACAGACATTGAATTACGAAGTCTAACAGATGGTAGATTGGGAAGGCTTTGCTGGAGCTAATCTGTAAGAAGTGGGACTTTGTCTAAAGAAAATATGCACCAGTAATTGTTGGTTTCCTTTTTTTCTTTCTTTCTTTTTTTTTTTTATTTTGCTATAAATCTCATTGCCCAATTTATCAGTGACTTAAAGGGGATATGGAACACATGATTATAACATTTGAGTGTGTATATTGTTGGAAAGGGTGGCTAGATATATTTTGTAGTAAAACTGATCTCAGGGGAATTGGCTTCAAAATATGTTCCATTCATTTGTTTTTATTAGGGCTATTTTATTAGTATTTTTTTTCTTTTAACCAACTTTAAATTGACTCCTTTATTTTTTCTTTGTCCAAGCAATCACTGTCTATAAAATAATGGGTTAGATGTGCTTGTTTTTACTAATACATACATAAGCAAACATGCTTAACATTCCTTGTTTAAATCATATTATATGTACCACCTAAACTAATTTTGTATGCTGCCATTGATATTCATATCATACTCTGAGATATACTGTCTTTGTTTTAGTTCTGAAGATGACTAAACAGCTCTTCACATCTTTTTGATATAGGTAGCCAAGGATACCCGTCCTTGAATACTCAGTAAAAAGACTGTTCTCAGGTAAGTGAGTGTGGAACTGCCCCAACTGATTGTGGTCAGGAGTTGGCATCACGTGACCCAGAGTCTGCTCAGCAGAGATCAAGGATAAGGTAGGCAGTGAGGCAGTGACAATTAAATGTAACAGATATAAATGTTGACATTTGAATAACTTCTCCAATGAAAAGTAATGAAGACTTGCTATGGTAACAGTATAAATGAAAAACTGATGGTGGTTTTGTCAATCATAAGATTATTTGGGGCTAATAATAGGGTGTAGAACATGTAAAGAAGGACACTGACCAGCTAGCATGTGTCCTTAGCGCAGTGATCTGTACTTATGGAATGTGCAGAACATAATAATGGAGTTGCCTTAAATATTGAAGTTGTCATATGGAAAAGAGAAAACACCAGTGTTGTATTATTCCTGTGGACAGGAGTAGAGATGGTAAGTTTTGAAGCAACATGAGGAACAACTTTAGATTACTTACAATGTTCTAAAGTAGAAAACATTAGCTGTGGCCAAGGAGAGGAAAAATGCCCCTCTCTCAGGAATGCAGGAGAAATTTTTGAATCAACCCCATTTTCAATCATTAAGTTTTTCTGAAAGTCTGATATTGGGAAGAAACTCTCCATTCAATTTCTATTCCACAGAGATTTTTATTCTTATAACTAAGCTTTCTTTGTGCTAAGCCATTCTTCATACTTAAAAAGGACTTTCTTGGGACGGTAAATTTAACTAAGCTGTTAACCTTTAAAAATGTAAATCTGAACAGAAGGAAAATGTCCAATCTACAGGCTGCTCTGGTTACAACTTTGCTTGATAGAGGTAAGGGTGTATACTTTTTTTTAAACAAAATTTTTTTTTAAGATTTTATTTATTTATTTGACAGAGAGAAATCACAAGTAGATGGAGAGGCAGGCAGAGAGAGGAAGGGAAGCAGGCTCCCTGCTGAGCAGAGAGCCTGATGCGGGACTCCATCCCAGGACCCCGAGATCATGACCCGAGCCGAAGGCAGCGGCTTAACCCACTGAGCCACCCAGGCGCCCCAAGAGTGTATACTTTTTAAACAGACTTTGAAACCTGATGAGGATGGTCTTTATACTCAGTGAGGTGTCATACATTGACACTTCACTTCTAGCTCTGGAATAGTGTCAGTAAGAGAAGAAAATACAGTGTTGAAGTTAATGGTAAAATACAGTGTTAAAGTTAATGGGTAGGCTTGTCTCATCAGTAATCTCTCTCTACTCCCCAGACAGTAGTTAATGATAGATCTTAACATTATTCCCAAACTTGCTGTTTTCAAATTATTCATGATATGTAGAATACTCTGATCCCTCCTTGTTTATTTGAACAACTTTGGAGAACATATTTTTGACAATAATGTTGAAGTTACTGCTTCTTTCAGGAATCTCCAGAGTAGGGCTCTGAATAGGAAAAAATATCTGTTATAAATCCTTCGATTCTGCCTATAACATTGTTGGGTCACAATGTCAGAAAGATCCCTAGAAAAATTTGTTTAAAACTAATTCAAAACCAGTTGCTCTAAACAAAGACAAGTGGGTAAAACAAGAACAAATCTATGTAGAAACAGTTGTTACTGTGTTCACGTTGAAGTCTGAGTCTCAGTAAATTTTGGTTCTGCCATTAATCCCAGATAAAGGAGAACACATTTTCTTCTCCTTGTAAATGTGGTTGTACCAGATGTACACACACACACACACACAAATCAAAACATCTATGTCTTCAGCCAATCAAGATTACTAAATAAGCTGTGCCTTATTTTTCCTGATGTTGTCACGTTTGTGAGAATGAGATTATAATTAAAAACTTGTTTGAGTACTCTAGAAAATGCGTGGGGAAAAGTATGAGCAAATGAGCCTCCACTCTCAACTTGGAACCTGACTAGATCCCTGTGAATGGAGTCCTTTATAGTTTGAGGAATACTTTTGTGTTTTATCAGGAGAGTATAGAGAATTTATGACCCAGCATACCCATGGGACAGTGGAGAACCTTGTGACATCTCTGATGTTCATCCTCCCATGTGGTACCAAATTTAAAGGACTTTGGTGACAATGCCGTAGATGGACATGAGCAGGAAGACAGAACAGGGTAGGAAGATATTGACTACCCTGAATTTTAAGAAGCAATGGCTATTGACAACCTAACTTTGAGCTAAAGATAGAATACAATAAGCTGTGTAAAGTTGGCTAGAGTGAGGTATAATGATATAGCCATTGATTGTAAATACTCATACTAGGCAGAGGCGCAAGACTGCGTGGTGGAATGCTGGAAATAGCCATGAATCAGATAACAGTGGGCAAGGTGGTGTCAGTTGCAGCTACTGGGACTAAAGAAGAAGGAGAAGGAGAAGGAGGTCACCCAAGATTCAGTTACCTGTGGAGGTTACAAGTAATCTATCAGTTAAGTGAAGAATGAAAAGATTATGACAAGAAGTAACCCCCAGAAGAAATAACAGATGTGGAAACATTAAAACCTAAAGAGTTCCAAGTCATTGCAGGGTCCAAAGCAATTCTGGAAAAGCAGTTGCCCAGAAAAAACCGACTCACTTTATTTTGTTAGTAATCACATGGTCACCCTGCATCCAGACAGAATTCTTATTATTAAGTTGATTCCATTCTCAAATTCTATAGGCTAAACATTCTTCAATTCTTGTATATCCTATACTCAGCTTTCAGCAATCCCAAACACAATACTCCATGAGTTTTTTAGCCTGCACTAGCAGAAGTTACTTGATGTGATTGAATTAGTTCCATACATTTTCAATGTTGGTTATTTATTGTCCTAAATACTCCTTATTAGTGTGCCCTCTTGAAACTACTTTTATTTAAAATTCTAATTTCTCACAGGTCTCTCAATGTCCTTTAATTTTTCTTTTGGATAAGATTAAACTTTATTTTGTCAAAAATGAGTGATACTTGATCAAGATAAATGGAAGCAGTGTTTTTCCATGTTATTTTTCCAGTTATAGGAATCAAGTGTAGACTTGGCATCTGCCTACTGAGCTTTGCCAGAGAATGTAGTCAAAGCTTAAAGAAAATCTACTTTTGACACAAGAACTGAGAATATGTTGACAGTCCTTTAATGAAGATTTCTAGAGCTAATCAATGGCTTTTCCCTGTAACATATCCTTTTCAGGTAAATACTAAGATTAATGGGTTATATTTAGACAGTTGAAGTGCCAACAGAATTGCTTCTGTTCTGCTGATTTTTTTTTTGGTGCCAGATATATGAGGTGTACAATCCAGGTGATAAAAATTGAGGATGTCCCAAATTAAGCAAAAGCTCATTATATTCACTTCTCAATTAATTAGAAAAACACAGATAACTTAATAGGCTTAATTCTGTGCCCCTCACTTCTTCATATTTTACTGCCAGGATTTCACTTTATCTCCAGCCATCTGACTGTCCATTAACAGTTACGGAAAAGGCGGGAAAGGGAGGTATTAATCCAATCAATTTCATAGCTCCCTAGCAGCTATAGTGAATACTTTGGTAAAGGAAAAGTTTTACCCAAGTGGTTAAAATGAAAATTTAAGAGTATTGAGGAACTTTATGTCTACCTCCAACACTCTATTCTCTCATATTCTCAGGTGCTTGACAAGTAGATATATACTAACTTGTCAGCATCACTGAAGTTTTTCACGTGACACACCTTAGCATTGGTTGAGTAATATCTTGTAGATGGCTACTATCATGAAATATTCATATTTCTGTTTCTTAGAATTCAACAATTTTGCTACTTGTTATTTTTCTTAGTGGCATAGTTAGTGGATGCTTTCTGCAATTTCTAACAATCCAGCTCGTTACTAGAAGGTTGTGGTCATTTGAATGTTTTTTTTTTATTGTAATAAATGGCAAAATAGTGATATGCTGATAGTCAAAAGTTACAGAAATTAAATACACGCAAAACTGTAGCCACTAACTTACCTCAGATAAAATTTTTCCTCTCTCCTTGCAGAATATAGGGATCATACCTCTGCCATGCAAGAAGGCTTTATGAAATTCAACTCCAATTTTAGGTTCATTTCTGAAATAATGGTTTTTAATTGTATGGCATATTGCAGTTCTCAAAAATTACTGGGCTAAATCTTTGTATAATTCATACTGTTTAATCAGTGAGTCAATCACTATTGAGGCTACAGTCAGGCATCGATGTTTCTGTGGTAACATAAACAACTACAGAATGGAAGAAAAAAGTATTTTATTTTCATTTCACAATATTACACAAACAAACTTTATATTTTTCCCATTGCAAAGCTCTTTTTTTTAAAAAATTAATTTTTTTTTCAGTGATCCATAATTCATTGTTTATGCACCAAAGATACAAACTTTATATTTTTAACATGTCTACCTGTCCACTAAACTTCTACTGCAGATTTTATTAATGTGTGTAATTTTTTTGAAAAGACTTATTTATTTTAGAGAGAACATGAGCAAGCAAGTGGGTGGAGGGACAGAGAGGGAAGAGAGAACCCTGAGGCAGACTCTCCTGCTGAGCATAGAACCCTAAGGTAATGACCTGAGTCAAAATCAGGAGTCAGCTGCCTAACCGACTGAGCCACCCAGGTGCCCCGAGGATAATTGTTTTTTAAAAATATCCTTCTGGGACACCTGGGTGGCTCAGTCATTTTAAGTATCTGCCTTCCACTCAGATCATGATATCAGGGTTCTGAGATTGACTCCTGCATCAGGCTCTTGGCTCAGCAGGGATTCTGCTTCTCCCTCTGCCTCCCCCCAACCCCCACCAACTTGTGGTCTTTCTCTCTCACTCACTCACTCTCTCAAATAAGTAAATAAAATCTTTAAAAAATTATAAAAATATAAAAGTAGCCTCCAACAAGCTATATAACTCCAGTCTGAGTTGTTTCTGAACATTTTTTAAAATGTGCAACAGTAAATGAAACCTTATCAAGATAAGCTCGATGGGCTTAACTCTGTGCCCCTCACTTCTCCTTCATATTCTGCTGCCAGGATTTGACTCCACACTTCCAGCCAGCTGTCCATTAGCACTGTCACCAGTGCATCTTTAAATACATAAGGATATCTAGCACTCTTGATGTCACTTGTTCAAACTGTGCTAGTTGAGCACAAGGTAAGTTCCAAGACTTTATTGTCTCCAACTCTTTTTTTCTTGGGTATTGTCTCATCTTTCATCTGTTAGGAGAGCCCTTCATCAATCACTATCAGTAATAAAATACAGATTAAAACAAATCCAGCAAGTGTGTATTCCACAACATCTCCAATATATTAAAAATACATATTTTCTGAAAAAATGTTTTCAGAGAATAAAATGAATAAAAAAAATTCAATACACTTCTCCAAATTAAAGTTTTCTATATAAAAGTAAATAAGGTGACTCTAGCTAGTATCATAGTCACCAGTTCTTTGCTTAGATATGCTATGCAAATTTAGAATATATCTGTCCTATAAACTAGGCAATAGATAAACCATTTTTTTAAAAATGTATCAATAGCATTACTGTCTCATTTGCAAAAAACCTGATTTTTATAACACATTTCAAAAATAAAAGTAGACTTCTGTGCATCTGGGAAATCTACGTTACTTCTGTTTAAAAAAAAAGTTGACTGTCTACCAATTTTTCTTTGTAAAGAGCATTGCATTGAAGTGGCAAAATCCAGCTTGTATCTTTTCATAAAGTTTGGTCATTGCAGTAGGAAAGAGAACTTATAGTATAGCTATAAGTGGCAACTAAGCAACTTGCCACGAGTACAAGAAAACATAATTTTTGAAACATCTCTTCAAAAAAGACTTAGAAGGGTGTTGAGTTTGCTAAGTTCTTTATAGATTCTGGACACTAGTCCTTTATCTGATATGTCGTTTGCAAATATCTTTTCCCATTCTGTCAGTTGTCTTTTGATAATCCAATCAAGAAATGGGCAGAGGACATGAACAGACATTTCTGCAAAGAAGACATCCAGATGGCCAACAGACACATGAAAAAGTGCTCCATATCACTCGGGATCAGGGAAATACAAATCAAAACCACAATGAGATATCACCTCACACCAGTCAGAATGGCTAAAATAAACAAGTCAGGAAATGACAGATGCTGGCGAGGGTGCGGAGAAAGAGGAACCCTCCTACACTGTTGGTGGGAATGCAAGCTGGTGCAGCCACTCTGGAAAACAGCATGGAGGTTTCTCAAAATGTTGAAAATAGAACTGCCCTATGACCCAGCAATTGCACTATTGGGTATTTACCCTAAAGATACAAATGTAGTGATCCAAAGGGGCACGTGCACCCGAATGTTTATAGCAGCAATGTCCACAATAGCCAAACTATGGAAAGAACCTAGATGTCCATCAACAGATGAATGGATCAAGAAGATGTGGTATATATACACAATGGAATACTATGCAGCCATCAAAAGAAATCAAATCTTGCCATTTGCAGCAACATGGATGGAACTAGAGCGTATCATGCTTAGCGAAATAAGTCAAGCAGAGAAAGACAACTATCATATGATCTCCCTGATATGAGGAAGTGGTGATGCAACATGGGGGCTTAAGTGGGTAGGAGAAGAATAAATGAAACAAGATGGGATTGGGAGGGAGACAAACCATAAGTGACTCTTAAACTCACAAAACAAACTGAGGGTTGCTGGGGGGAGAGGGTTTGGGAGAAGGGGGTGGGATTATGGACATTGGGGAGGGTATGTGCTTTGGTGAGTGCTGTGAAGTGTGTAAACCTGGTGATTCACAGACCTGTACCCCTGGGGATAAAAATATATGTTTATAAAAAATAAAAAATAAAAAAAAAAGACTTAGAAGGTATACCATGATTATTGTACTTAGGGTCTAAATAAATTTAAAATTCTAAATAAGTTTAGAATGAGATTCAATGCATCAGTTCCTTTCCTTGTTAGCACCAACGGCTTCTATGACAAGAACTCTGTGATTCTTTTATTTACCACAGAAACATTGATGACTGACTGTAGCCTCAATATTAGTCGACTCACTGATTAAACAAGTTCTGTATGAAATGAGCTTTGAAGGTTTCTGTTAACATGTTGTAAGACATCATGGCTTATCCTGAAAGTTTTAGGGGAAAAAAAAAAACACCTTTTTTATAAGGATCTTATTCATATTTATTTTATGAATGTTATCCTATTTGACTGATGGTTTGCCTCTACAGGAAGTCTTGTTTTCCCCTGTAACGGATAGCCACTTTGATAGATGTTTATAACAGTTCATCTCAAAAAATACTAAACCCAACTAGACTCAAGTTTCCGTATGATGAAGTCATACTTTTCATGGATCTCAATGTCATGATGGCCTGTCCACATTTCTTATGACTACCATGATGTTGAAATCCCATACTCCACAGACAGTTTAAGGTTGAGATTTGAAAATTGTCTGTCTTAAGTTCTGTGATCATTAGATCTCATCCATTTCCTTTGAGCAAACAAATCTATGAAAAATATATCTTCAGGGGGCACCTGGGTGGCTCGGTGGGTTAAAGCCTCTGCCTTCGGCTCAGGTCATGATCTCAGGGTCCTGTGGTGGAGCCCCACATCGGGCTCTCTTCTCAGCAGGGAGCCTGCTTCCCCCTGTCTCTCTGCCTGCTGCTCTGCCTACTTGTGATCTCTGTCTGTCAAATAAATAAATAAAACCTTAGGGAAAAAAAGAAGAAACCTCATTTAAAAAAGAAAAAAGAAAAATATATCTTCAGTTGTAGTTAAACTTCCTTGATACCCCTATATGAAGTTTAAAGAGGTCTGCAGTATTAAAGAGGGCTGCATAATGTTCAAGATTGCTTATAAAAAGTGAGGATAAGCCAGGAGAAAAGGGTTAAAGAGATTGATTCTTCTGCTTTTATCTTAGAAATCAAGTTCTTTTGCTCATCTAGACATAAACAGTGTCCTCAAGAAATAGTCCCATTTTCTCTCTCTTTCTCTTCGACTCAGAAACAATAGTTGTGGCAGTAGTAGGCTTCAGGTTGAGAATTAAAGGATTTATGGATCTTACTTATTTTTGTCTTTTTAGACTTATCACTGATGTGGTGGCGGAAATCTGGAAATCATGGGCAAATAAGAATATTTTCCTAGGAATAATCATTGTTGCTAACTTGCTGGTGGCTACTATTCTCCTCAGCAAGAGAACCTGCAAAATTCATTAATAGAGTTATTATGAACGTACATCAGTATGGTTATTATCCTTATATTTATGCAGCTCAACAAGGATTTCTTTGCATCTCTGTATTAGCGTAGTTTTGGGGGGAATTGACACTGACATTGGCATTTGAGAGTCATGCTTTCAACCAGAGTTTAGTAAACTTTATCTATAGAAACTAAATGATATCTACTGAGCCTGTGGTCCTATGGTCTCTAATAACTACTCAATTCTGTTGTTGCAGTGTAAAAGCAGCCAGAGATAACAGATAAGTGAATATGTGTGGCTATGTTCCAATAAAACTTTCTCTACAGAAACAGATGGTCGGTCAGATTTGGCCAGCAGGCAGCAGTTTGCCAACTCCTTAAAAGTTCCACATTAGACACTAGATATATTCAGCTTAGATGTTGGCCTTTGCTAGGAACTAAATTTTATGTCAAAAGCATTTTGTCTTAAGGTAGCATATTCACACTAATAATTTGTAGAATAATAGGAATGATTGGTAGTAGAGTCGTGATACAGTTTCTAAGATTTGTATGGTTTGGAAATGTCTGAGGCCAAAATAAAGTTCGTGATGACTTCAGTTCCTTAGACGGAAGTGTTGAGTATACACTGTTGGTTATTATTAGTGGTTATTAGTTTTGCAGAGGGGCATGGTTTCTAAAACAAATATCATTCCCTTGCATAATTTGGAATTAGAGTATATTGTTAATCTACTCACATTGAAATTTGAGGGCTTGACAATTTGTAATGGTAGCTCAAAATAATATACTGTAAACATAGGTGAGGTAAGAATGATTTCTAAGTTTCTCTCCTGGTCTAATATTTACTGGTTCTATGCAAATGGGTGTATCAAGGTTCTTATCAAATGTGACTGAACTTGGAAAGTGTATGAGTGAAGAGCAATGACTGTTCTTCTAGAAACTGTCTCTTACATGTCATGTTTATGTTGATGGTTCCCTAGGGTCTTAATTCTGAATAAATTTTATGAGACTTTTATGATCATTTTTTATTTTTCTGTTTTTGTTTGTTTCATCTTAAGTGATTTTGGAACATCTGTTTATATTTAACTCTTTAGAAAGCATTTAAAATTTAGTTTATTTTCTAGCTTCTCTTGTTCACCTGGCTGCCAAAATTTATTTTTGTTATATATTTATTTCCCTGACTACTTTGCATAAATTTGGTTTTATTTTTTCACTTTATATTTGGAAATTATGTAACACATAAAAGTGGAGAATGGGCACCCCTACCAGTCATTCTCAGAAATGATTGATAATTAATTTTTTTTTCTTTGCAACTTCACAGATTCCTCTCTCAGCTTTGGAGGAGTTACAGAGAGCCTTAAAGCATATCTTTGATATCATGTGTCTTACCTCTTGTATAAAAGCCTTATTATGATGTCAACTGATACAGAGGTTTTTTTTTTTTTTTTAAGAGATTTTATTTATTTATTTGACAGAGGTCACAAGTAGGCAGAGAGGCAGGTAGTGGGGGAGGGGGAAGCCGGCTCCCTGCTGAGCAGAGAGCCTATGTGGGGCTCTATCGCCAGACTCTGAGATCATGACCTGAAGGCAGAGGCCCAACCCACTGAGCCACCCAGGTGTCCCTGATACAGAGATTTTTAAAACAACAGTTTTGCCATTATCACACGTCACAACAATAAAAATTCCTCGCTATCATCTAATGTACAGGCTACATTCACATTTCCCTGATTACTTTAAAAACAAATCTTTATTCTTTTTACAGTGGTTTGTTCAAGTCAGAATACAAACAAGGTTTTAATATAACTCTAATTGTTTATCAAGCATTTTTGGAAGTTGAGAATAGATCAAAATATACCCTTCAAGTTCCTTCCCTTTACATGATGATAATGTTACTAAAAACACCCATATACAAAAATTTACATTTGAGGAACTGTAAATCCTTGATGAGAAATAAGGATAGAGATTCAAAGATCAGGAGCAAATAAATAACTCTTAACAGAGTCACCTGGGTGGCTCTGTTGGTTAAGCATCTGCCTTTGACTCAGGTCATGATCTCAAGGTCCTAGGATGGAATCCAGATTCTGACATCCTGCTCAGCGGGGAGCCTGCTTCTTTTCCCTCTGCTTCTCCCCCTGCTTATGTGTTCCTGCTCTCTCTTGCTCTCTTAAACAAACAAACAAACAAATAAAATCTTAAAAAAAAAACACTACTAACAATTTGTATTCTTACAAATTGTTATTGGTTTCTCATCACTAAATGTGTAAGCCCCAGATCCTTTGCTGGGTATACAAGGCCTCGGTATCTGTCCTAAGCCTAAGGGTTCCAGGTAATTAATTCCATGCTTCCATCAAAATTCCTCTAGACTCCCTGTATTTTCTCAAACAGAACTTGGCTCCAGATGTTTCTCTGCTTCTACTGCTTTGCCTCTCCCTCCATTTGATGCTCTTTTATATCTCAAAAAAATGACACACCTAACTTAAAACCAAAGCCCTCCCTCTGTGGCTACAGTTTCTTGTAGGAGTCAAGAATTCATGAACTTTCAGTGGTATATTCTTTTAGCATCTATAAGAAGTTCCTATCTGGTGTTAAAAAAATCTTGTTGCTTTAAAAAAATAAGTGAGAAGGAAGGAAAAAGGGAGATGGGAATGAAATAGGTGAATCATAGAAATATAGTGATTTTCTGCAGTGTAACTCATGGGAATGATGAAGGAATAAGAGGAAAAGTCAACCTAGAATTCTATGCTGTCTCTGAAGAAGTGGCCAGTGGCAAAAATGTGTAAAAGGAATTCGTGGGTTGGCAGAGAGGCAAGGAGATGAGGATATAGGAGTTACTAAATCCTGAGGCCTAAGCTCAGAAAGTCACAGACAGGCAAGGGGATGGGAGGAGGGGCGATGAGGGACCCATGGCAAAGAGAAGCACTGTCACAGTGTGTTAGCATCTCATTCTAACTACTGGGAGGCAAGCGAGTGCAAGTTGTCCCGTGACCAAATGATGCTGAATGAATGGTGCCTTGAGTATAAATGTAAATGAGTGAAGTTCCTCATTGTTGGCTCTTTTAAGTTAGACTATACACCATACTGAGGCAGATGTGAGAATTGTGAGAGATTCCTTCCAAGTCCTGGGTTTGTGGGCAGATTCTTTCCCTCTCCCAGGCAGCTGCCCAGTTTACTCCCAATCCAGAAGCTTCCCAACCAGGCTACCTCAGTCTGTGGCAAGTAGCAGAGGAGAGCCATCTGTGATTGGAAGATGCTTCTGGCGGAAGAACAAAGGTGGTTTGGTGTGGAGGGCTGCAGAACAGTGGAGGTAGATAAACCAGGAGGGTGACAGAGTTCAGGCCAGAGGTGGTCAGAGCTGGATCTGGGGTGAACATGAACCATTCTACTTCCCTGAGTAGAATGTAGCCCCTCTGAGTTACTGCACATCTGACCCAGCTGCACAAAGCAACATGCACTTTGACTACCACAGAGATGGTTAAAACAGATAGAAAGGTAAAAATTGAACTGTTTGTTTTGTTGTGTTTTGACTTAAAGTTGAGATAAGATTCATCACACTCAGTGGCTTTAGTCATTTAGTCATTGTCTCTCTCCAAGAGACAAGATGAGGGTGAGTCTTGATGAAACATTGCTGACTTCTTAGCCTCAAGCTTGCTTTTGCTTTTGTACATTTGTTCTAATTTTTTTCTAATTTTTTTTTTTTACAGATGGTATGATAGGAAAGCCAAATGGTTTTGTTTTATTTTTAATTTTATTTATTTATTTATTTGACAGACAGAGATCACAAGTAGGCAGAGGGGCAGGCAGAGAGAGAGGGGAAACAGGCTCCCTGCTTAGCAGAGAGAGAGGGATGTGGGACTCGATCCCAGGACCCTGGGTCATGACCTGAGCTGAAGGCAGAGGCTTAACCCACTGAGCCACCCACGCACCCTGTTCTAATTTTTCAGCATAGTGATTGCTTATGTATTTTGTTTAAACTCCTTTAAGTGCCATGTTTTTTTTTGTTTTTTTTTTTTTATATATTAGAATTTATTTCTAAGAGGAGTTTTAGGTTCACAGTAAAACCGAGCAGGAAGTACGGAGTTCCTACATAGCCACTGTCCCCATGCAGGGCGGGCTTCACCACTATCAGTGACCTGTACCAGAGTGGTACATTTGTTATGACTGATGAGCCTGCATTAACACATCCCCCAGAGTACCTGGTTTCTCTTACAGTTCACTCTTGGGGTTGTACATTCTGTGGGTTTTGAAAGATCATACAGTATATTTTCATCCTAAAAGTCTTCAGTATCAGCCTATTCATCCCTCTCTCCCCATGACTGTCTAGCAACTACGGATCATTTTACTTTTTTTTTTTTTTTTTTTTTTTGAGAGAGGGAGAAGGGGGAAGGAAGGGTAGAGGAAGAGAGAGAATCTTAAGGATTCCATGCCCAGTGTTGAACCTGACATGGGGCTCCATCTCACAACCCTGAGATCATGACCTGAGCCTAAGAGTCAGATGCTTAATTGACTGAGCCACCCAGGTGCCCCCATTTTACTGTGTTTATAGTTTTGCCTTTTCTAGAATGTCATATAGCAGGAATTGATGAGAACAGGAAATACTACTCCAAAATATGGTACCTTGGCTTATTGAATATTTCAAGTTGGATGAATTCGAGTACTTTTTATAATCCCTGAAACAGGTTATAAGACCCTCATCGGAGAAGTGGCCTCCCTATACCCACAAGAAAGGACAATTCTCTCTGAAGATGGAGGAATACAGAGAGGAATCTGAAAGGGCCTTACTTGGAGAGTTTACTACAATTAGCTCATATCCTTTGTCTTTCAACATTTCTTACAACTTTCTACTTTTCATCAAACCTAACATAAAAATGCTGAGGTTTACTGCTTCAAGTCTTCATTTCCTTATGAAAGTTCCCATGTCACATAATATTTATATTAAGTAAATTCATATGCTTTTTTCTTGTTAATCTTTCTTTTGTTACAGGGACCCCAGCCAATAATTCAGAAGAGCAAAAGGAAAAGATATTTTTTCTTCACTGTAGAATTATGCAGTATGTAGACTTACCTTATGATTAAACTGGCATCCTTCACTTAGTAATATGCATTTGAGTTTCCTCCATGTATTTTCGTGGCCTGCTGGCTCATTTATTTTTAGCACTGAATAGTATTCCGTTATCTGGGCATAGCAGTTTATATATCTATCACCTGGAAGGACATTTTAGTTGCTTCCAATTTGGGGTAATTATAAATAAGACAGCTTTAAATATCCTAGTGCAGGTTTTTGTGTAGATAGAAGTTATCAACTCATTTGGGTAAAAACCAAGGAACATAATTGCTGGATCATATTGTAAGATATGTTTAGTTTTATAGGAAACTGTCAAATTGTCTTCTGAAGTAGTTGTACTTTTTACAGTCCCACCAGAAATGAGGAAGAGTTCCTGTTGTTCTGCGTCATCAGAGTTATGGATCTTGGCCATTCTAATGGGTGGTGTCTAGTGGTATCTCATGGCTGCTTTAATGTGCATTTTCCTAATGACATATAATGTAGAGCTTTTTTGTGTGTGCTCATTTGACATCTGTATATCTTTTTTGGTGAGGTGTCTGTTGAGGGGTTTGGCGCATTTTTTTGAATTGGGTTGTTTGTTTTCTTATTGTTGAGTTTTTTAAAGATTGATTTATTTGAGAGAGAGGGCACACAAGCAGTGGAGGGGCAGAGAGAGTGGGGAAGCTGACTCCCCACTGAACAGGGTGTCTGACATCACCCAAGACCCTGATATTATTACCTGAGCTGAAAGGAAGGAGTAGGAGGCTTAATCGACTCAAATAACCAGGTGCCCCTTATTATTGTGTTTTAAGAGTTCTTTGTATATTTTGGATAATAGCCTTTATCAGATACATATTTTGCATTCTTTCATATCTTTTCATTCTCTTGACAGTGTCTTATGGAGCAAAAATATATTTAGTTTAAATTATATTTAGCTTTAGTTTGTGAAGACCATGAAGTTAGTGTCTAAATTTTTTTGAATGTGAATGTTCAGTTATCCCAATTTATTGAAAAGACTATCGTCTTTGTCAAAGACTATCTCCTTTGTCAAAAATCATTTGACTAGATTTATGTGGGTCTTCTTCTGGGTTCTCTATCCTGATCCATTGATCTATTTGTTCTTTCACCGATATCATAGTGTCTTGAGTATGGACTGTAGCTTTATGGTAAGTCTTGAAGTTCTGTAGGTCAGTCCTCAAACTTTGTTCTTTTCCTTTAATACTGTGTTAGGTATTCTGGGTCTTTTGCCTGTCACCTTTAGCATCAGTTTATCATATCCATTGAATGACCTGCTGGGATTTTTCACTGGGATTGTTTGGAATCTATAAATCAAGTTGGGAAGGATTGAATTTAACATGGACTGTATCTCCATTGATTTAGTTTTACAATGATTTTGTTCATAAGAATTTTGTAGTTTACCTCATATAGTTTTTGTATGTATTTTGTCTATATAAAATATTCCATTTTGGGGATGCTAATACAAATGTTATTGTGTTTTTATTTCAAATTCTATTAATTCACTGTTGATACTTGGGAAAGTGATTCACTTTCATGTATTAACCTAGTATCTTACAGACTTACACTCACTTATTAGTTTCAGGAGGGTTGTTTTGTTTTGTTTTGTTTTTTTCTTTTGGGTTTTCTACAAAGACAATCATGTCATCTTCAGACAAAGACTTATTTCTTCCTTTCCAATCTGAATACCTTTTCTTTCTTTCTTTCTTTTTAAAAAAATTTTTATTCTTTCTGTCTAATTGCATTAGCTAGGACTTCCAGCACGATGTTGAAAATCAGTGGAGGCAGGGACATCCTTCCCTTGTTACTGATTTTAGTAAGAAAACTTCAAGTTTCTTGCCATTAAGAACATGGATGGGACTCGAAGAGATTATGCTGAGTGAAATAAGTCAAGCAGAGAGAGTCAGTTACCATATGGTTTTACTTATTTGTGGAGCATAACAAATAGCATGGAGGACATGGGGAGTTAGAGAGGAGAAGGGAGTTGGGGTAAATTGGAAGGGGAGGTGAATCATGAGAGACTATGGACTCTGAAAAACAATCTGAGGGGTTTGAAGTGGCTGGGGGGTGGGAGATTGGGGTACCAGGTGGTGGGTATTATAGAGGGCACGGATTGCAAGGAGCACTGGGTGTGGTGAAAAAATAATGAATACTGTTAGGCTGAAAATAAATAAATTAATTAAAAAAAAGAATGATGTAGCTATAGGGTCTTTTGGACTCTTTATCAAGTTAAGGAATTTTTCACCTATTCCTAGTTTGTGGAGAGGTTTTATCATGAATAGTTCCTATACTTTGTAAAACACTTTTTTGAATCCATTGATATGACCATCTGGTTTTTCTTTTTAGCCTGATGAAGTATATTAATTGATTTTCAAATATTCAACCAGCTTGCTTATCTAGTAAAAATAACATTTGGTCATGGTGTAGAATCCTTTTATATGTTGTTGGACTTGATTTTCTAATATTTTGTTGAAGATTTTTGAATTTATGTTCATGAGAGATAATGGTCTGTAATTTGTAATGTCTGTCTCATTTTGGTATTAAAGTACACCTGGCCTTGACTCATGAGTTAAGAAGTATTCGCTCTACTTCTGTCTTTTGGAGGAGAAAGAATTTGTTCAATTTCTAACCTAGTTTGAAAGAGTTGACTTGTGAACCCATCTGGGTTCCTTTTTTGAAGATTATTATTTTTTTTTAAAAGATTTTATTTATGTATTTGACAGAGATCACAAATAGGCAGAGAGGCAGGCAGAAAGAGAGGGGGAAGCAGGCTCCCTGCTGAGCAGAGAGCCCGATTCGATTCGGGGCTCAATCCCAGGACCCTGAGATCATAACCTGAGCTGAAGGCAGAGGCTTAACCCACTGAGCCACCCAGGTGCCCCGAAGATTATTAATTTTTGGTTCAGTGCCTTTAATAGGTTTAGCCTATTCAGATCATCTGTTTCTTCACATATGAGGTTTGGCAGATTGTGTTTTACAAATAATTGGTCATTTAATGTAGGTTATCAAATACATGTGGTATAGAGTTATTCATAGAAATCCTTTATTATCCTTTTAATGTCCATGGGATCTGTAGGAATTTCTCCCCTTTCATTTCTGATATCAGTAATTTGTATCTTCTCTCTCTTTTTAGTTAACTTGGCTAATGGCCTATCAATTTTTAATATTGATCTTTTCAGAGAACTAGAGTTTGGGTTTGTTCATTTCTCTGCTGATTTCCAGTTTTTAATTTCATGGATTTCTGCTCTAATGTTTTTATTACTTCCTCCCCCACCTCCCCCCACCCCCTGACTCTGGATTTAATATTCTCTCTCTCTCTCTCTCTCTTTTTTCCTCCTGATTTTCTAAGCTGGAAATTTATTTATTGATTTTAGATCTTTTTCTTTTCTTCTTCTTCTTCCTCCTCCTCCTCCTCCTCCTCCTCCTCTTCCTCCTCTTCTTCTTCTTCTTCTTCTTCTTCTTCTTCTTCTTCTTTCTTCTTCTCCTTCTCCTTCTCCTTCTCCTTCTCCTTCTCCTTCTCCTTCTCCTTCTCCTTCTCCTTCTTCTTCTTCTTCTTCTTCTTCTTCTTCTTCTTCTTCTTCTTCTTCTTCTTCTTCTAACACACACATTTACTGCTGTAAATAAATATTCCAAAATACAAACATTTCAGGAGGGTTGGGATCCTCCTACCTCTTATGTATTCAGTTCTGTTCAGGTACTGGGTTGCTGTTTGGAAGTCATTTAATTACTCCAGACTTCTTTATAAAAGGGTTAAGTAGGTGGTTCTTTAACTGTAATAGTGCATGATCTTCTTTTTAATCTTTTGTAATGAAAGGAAACCGGTGCCTTTGATGGGCTGTTTAAACTTCCTGGCAGCATATTCCAACTGAGCAAAAATTATAAAACAAAAAAATACATGTAAAACAAAAACCTCTTGTAGTCAGGACTACTACATAATTTGTGGAGCCAATGAAATTTTGAAACGTGGGATCCCTTGTTCAAAAAGCAGGTAAAAGTGCCATCAAAAATATTAAAATATGAGGCATTTTCCTATCTTCAGGTCTTCAGAACTATCATGGTGTTTTTATTTTCTGTTTAATGCCATTGTGAATAAAGAAAAAATTAAATTAAAAATGATTAGCATGAATTTTAGCATTCACTTTATATTATGCAAGACCAGTTTTATGAAATATAAGAGCATTTAGCATTTAGCTCTTATGCCTAGTCATTGAAATTATACAGTTCCTGTTTTATAGCTAATATATTTGATGTGGTTTTGGAATACAGGTGAAGTTTGATGGGATGGGGTCCAGAGCTGAAGGCCAAGAAGGAATTCTTGAAACGTCTTTGGTGCAAAAAGGTGGTTTTATTAAAGCATAGGGACAGAACTTGTGGGCAGAAAGAGCATCTGCACTGAGGTTATGAGGGATGGGTGAATATATACTATGGGGTTAGCAAGGGAGGTAAGGAAAACTCAAGGTTTTCAAAAGAACTTTCATATTCTAAAGAGGGCCTACAAGATACTGGAGGCCTTGCCATTGTCCAGGGAAGGTTGTTTTTCCCTCTAGTAAAACATTAACATTAAGATAGTTGGGAGCTGCCTGGAGGAATGTCATGCATATCCCACCCAGGGAGGCAGGGGGATAGGGGTAAGTTGCTGAATGTCCCCTTGTATTTTGTCCTCACCTTTTGCTCCCTTATCACTTCTGTTTCACTTCTTGGTATGCACATTACAGTAACACTTACTACCTTTGGCTTACTCATCACTAAGGAAGAACCGAAAGGTGAAAGGGACTGTGGGTTACATAGTTAGCTCACACAGGGAAGTAAAGTAAGAAAGGTTATGAGAGGGATGTATGATTGGTTGTTTTTCTTAAAACACCATTGTCTTTTCTCTATATTTAAAGAAAGTTCTAGGTTTTATGGAAATTATGGACATTTTGAGTGTCACTTCCCTTCCTTATTCAGTCACAAACAATATAAATTTAACTTGTATTTGCTTTGAGTCCCCTTGAACTTTCACAAGTGTTGATTGCACCAGAATTCTGTGCTCATGGGCTATTACAAAAGGAATTATGGACACCAATGTACACATAATAATATGTTCTTTGGAAACATCATTCCATCTTAATTGTTCTCGGGCATCATTTTTAATACTGTTTTTCATTGTATGTATATACCATAATTTATTGTTGAATATTTAGGATAGATCTAATTTTACCATTATCAGTAACGAGTAGAATAACAAGTTTGCAGCAAAGTCTTTGTACTTCTCAATGGAAATTTTCCCAGTAAATTCTTGCAATTTAAATAGCAAATTAAACTAAGGATTTTGATAAATACATTACCAAACAGCTTTTTAAAAAGTTACACTCTTGGGGTGCCTGGGTGGCTCAGTGGGTTAAGCTGCTGCCTTTGGCTCAGGTCATGATCTCAGAGTCATGGGATCGAGTCCCACATAGGGCTCTCTGCTCAGCAGGGAGCCTGCTTCCCTCTCTCTCTCTCTGCCAGCCTCTCTACCTACCTGTGATCTCTCTCTGTCAAATAAAATAAAATAAAATCTTTAAAAAAAAAAAGTAACACTCTTAACAATAATATATACCCATCTCTTTCCCTGTAGACCATACTGATGTTAACACATTTTAAATATTTCTAAAACTTGAGAAGTAAATCATTGAAACTCATTGTTTTAAAAACTGTGTTGCTTTAAGTATTGAGATTGAAGATTTTCATGTATAGATTTGCCATGTAAATTTATTTTTCTCCATTTTTGGATGAATTTTCTCTTTATATCTTTAACTGTTTTACTACTTTGGTGTTTTTTTTCTTATTGATTTGAACAGCAAATTGTACACTAAGAATAATGATACTTCCACAAATATGTTGCAAGTAATTTATTTGGTTTGTCTCTGATTCTCAATTTTATTTATGGGGCAGTTTTGACTTCAAAAGTTGACTGTTACCTAGTAGAATTTATCAGATTTTCAATGACTCCTTATTAGTCTTGCCACAGATTCTTTGGCTCTGTGTTTGTATTTACCCTATAGCTAGGATTTACTGCTTCTGACCATTTACACATGATGACTTTGGTGCCTTATTCATTTCATGCACCTGTCTGTGCATTCCTGGCAGAGTTTGTTGTTTGGAATTTCCTGATGTGCATATATCCTCTTTGAGTTTAACTGGTAGCTTTGTATAGATTTCTGGCTTACACAGGGTTAATTAGTTACAGTTCCTAAATTCTGCTCTTAATGTTATTGAGAGAGTCTGACTTAAAGGACTACCCTCAGCCAATTCTAGGTGCTGCCATTGTTACTTTTAACAACTAATTGTATTTGGCTCTAGAATCTCTTTCTTGCTCCTGGATTATTGTGCATTCTTTTCTTAAATATCAATATAGATGAGTGAACTCATTTTTGTTCTTTTTTTTTTTTTTACTTTAATTTATTTTAAGACTTATTTATTTGAGAGAGAGAGAAAGAGTGCGGCAGGAGGGGCAGAGAGAGGGGGAGAAAGTCTTAAGCAGACTCCACACTGAGCAGGGAGTCCAAAGCAGGTCTCGATCTCACAACCCTGAGATCACAACCTGAGCCAAAAACCAAGAGTTGGATGCTTAACAGATAGCACTACCCAGGCACCCCACGTCAACTCATTCTGTATGGGCCTAATAAAAACAAAGCTGAGATACTTTTTCTAATCCCCTGCATTTACCAACTATTTAGTATCAGCCAGACACAGGTCCCAGAAAGAAAGAGGGGAGGCAAGGAATTTGAAAATATTGAATGTTTTAAAAAAATTAAACAATAAATAATTTATTGACATAAATATATTAACAAGATTAGATTAATCTGGCAAAAATTTCTATAATGCCAGTACCCCCAACACACACTGTTTCGTATTTTGTATGGGTTTTAATACTTACTGATAGCCAACAGAGAGGGCTCACTGTTGGTGGCCAGTGTTTCTTTCCATTTGCATATGATGGTGTGTTATAGAAATATGTTTCAGGAATACAGATTGCCAGTAAACAAAAGGGCCAGACCTGCATTTTGAAGCGTTTTCTTTTTATAGTCACTAACATATTGTATGTTTGTAGAAATAACATTTCTCAAATCTGATTTTAGTACAATATGATAAAATGTGTCTACCTATTCTAAGAGATAGCTACGTGTTTGAAGGGCAAAATATTCCACAGCAAAAACTTTTAAAGACAAAGGGAAAAGTTGTAAATCCTGTATGTCACATTAGAAAATAATTATGGAATAAATACCAAGAGGTTACAGACTAAAACATTTTTACTTTGATGAAATTGTTCAATCCTATAAATACCAATTAATTGTCCTTCTGTATCTTTTTAATGGACTTCTTTGGATATTTGATATTACACATCTTAGAATAAATCACAGGCAATTCTTTTGGCACTCACTGACAAAACAATATACATCTTTTCAGAAATCCACTTGGAAATGTCCCTTTTGGTCTGTCTGTCCACAGAAACAAAAAAGTTTTTTTTTCCTAATCTCTCAAAAAAGAAGGAAGAAAAATACAGAAATAGCAGACACTAAATTTAATATTTTAATGAAAAATGCTAAGACATATTTGGCTAATCAGCAATAAAGCAAAAATATGTTGTCTTGGTTTGTTTACCTAAGAAGAAGCAATTTAACATGTAGCAAGATGATACAGTGTTGATCTAGAAGAAAAAATATTTAGCAAAAGGTATCTTAGAGATCACTTATTAAATATTCATGTAGTTTTATTTAAAATGGATTTTAATGTATAAAAGTTAAATATATAATAAATTATAAGTGATAGACGTTAGCATTCATGTCAAAATAAGATATCTATATAATAAACTGAGATATAATAATGAACAAAAACAAATATGCTTTATTTGTAGATTTATTATTAGTTCACCTAATATATAATAAACATTATTTGTTAGGTACTCTGCTAGAAACAGTGTAAACTATGGTTTTTGAAACAGCCTTTTAATCACACTTTTAATCACCTCCTTGGTGGTTTAACAGATGGACTGTGCAGTGCCCACCTAACCCCTACATTCTGCTCTGACAGGTGCCCCCCCACCATAAGAGCCACACCCACGTGCTGCTTAAGCTCTAACCATTTCTGATGGACCAGGAGTAAATCAATGCCTTATTAACTGGGCCTTTTCAAAGGACTGTTTTCCACCAAGCATGAAATCAAGGGGATGGAGAGGTTGGGTTATTTAACCACAGGTACTGAACCTGAGCATAGGGCAGGGATAGCCAGGTTTGGGCACAATATAGATGGAGCAGAATAATCAGGCAGACCAATCACAAGAACGGGTTGAAGACGACACATCACCCCAGAGAAGAAAAGTGGAAAAGGATAGTTGTTTTGGCTCATGAAGTGTTTTCATTTCTGTTTCTAATGCCTGTGATAGATCAGTACTGTCATTGATCCTAAATTCCAGAAGATAACTCTTTTACTCTTTATCTTTTCCCTTAAATTACTACTTTCAGCCATTTACTGTTGGATGGTTTTCCTTAATGAAGTTAAGCAGTATTTCTGTTACTTGCACATCAGCAATATTTAACCAGGATATTAGTGTTTATTTAAAATTTTCATTTCCTTTGACATGTGGTGTTGGGGCAAACAAGTCAGCAACTTGAAAAAGAAACAATTTGGATTTTTAACTTAGACTATAGGCAAAAATACATATATTTGATTATGTTATACAAAAGGATAAAAGTTTAATTTTTAGCAAAATTTTGGAGACAGCATGAATTTCTATATTTAGAATTATAAACAGTTTCAAAACTAAAATTAATAGGTTTACTGCATGATCTAAGAACTCTGCATGTAAAAGACAAAATAAACCATATTAGAAGGCAATCCATTGATTATATATGCATATTATATAGTCAGTGTTACTATCTGTCTTATATAAATATCTCAGAAAATCTATACAAAGAATATTAAGACCTTCGCAAATAAATGGATCAAGGCTCGAACTCAGAGATGATTGAACAAAATAATTGATATTGATGTGAAAACATCAGTCTCTGACTATCAAGTAAATAAATGAATATTAACACACAAAGGAACACATTTTCTGCTGCTAAGTTGGAAATTTATTTTTAAATTTTCACTCTTGCCCAAGACAGGATAAAAATGGAAATCTCATAGTTTTCAGATAACACTAACAAGTACAACTTCTTTGACAATTAGTTAGAAATATTTTCCAGAGTAAAGGAAAAAACATAAAAATACACATAGATATACATACTTGAATACAGTCCCAGAAGAGAATCACCAGGCCAAAGGATATGAATATATTTGTATATATTTCCTATATATTTATATTTTAAGGAAAAAAATCTAAGAAGATATAGATAATACACAAATACATATTTTACCTACACTAATATCTATAGAATATCTATATATTATCAGTGTGTAGCTTCATCTATATACTTTTTTTTTTCGTTTTAAAGATACTTAAAGCAATGAGGAAGTTGAGAGGCAACGTGGGGGGTTTGGAGGGTAGGAAAAGAATAAATGAAACAAGATGGGATTGGGAGGGAGACAAACCATAAGAGACTCTTAATCTCACAAAACAAACTGAGGGTTGCCAGTGGGGAGGAGGGTAGAGAGAGAGTGGTAGGGTTATGGACATTGGGGAAGGTATGTGCTATGAAGTGTGAAAACCTGGCAATTCACAGATTTGTACCCCTGGGACTAATACTACATTATATGTTAATTAAAAAAAAAAAAAGATACTTAAAGCATTATTTGTACCATGAAAGATTGAAGAAAATTTGATATTCAATAGTTAGAGAATATTTAGGAAATTTGATAAAGTTGCCTTATGGCTTTTTGAGTAAATGCTATACAATAATGAGAAGCCTCAAATTTGAAATGTATATATTACAAAGAAATGCAGTACTCAAAACATTTCAAAAATCTCAAGAAGAAAAAACTGGATAGGGGCACCTGGGTGGTTCAGGGGGTTAAGCCTCTGCCTTTGGCTCAGGTCATGATCTCAGGGTCCTGGGATGGAGCCCCATGTCTGGCTCTCTGCTCAGCGGAGAGCTTGCTTCCCCCCCTCCCCTGCCTACCTCTCTGCCTACTTGTGGTCTCTCTCTGTCAAATAAATAAATAAAATCTTTAAAAAAAATGTAAAATAAAAAAACTGGATAAAATGAGCCTTAATGATTGAATTAAGATAATTTAATTGTAGCCAGTTTTGCTTTTTTTGTTAGAAAATGTTTATAATGCATCTATATACCTGTGTATTTAGTTTTTTTTTATGTTGATAACCCTATGATTAAGATGGCACATTTGCAACATGTTCATTTATACACTTTGTTATTTTGCATGTTGATTACTAAAGCCAAAATTTAATACCATTATTTATAGAAATGGATAATTAGAAAGAACCTACATTCCAAACCCTGAGGGGAATAGTTAAATAAATTACAGTATTTCTTTTTGGAAAAGTAGTATTCAAACTTTATTCACACGTACAGATAGTGTAGAAGCATTGGAAAATAATGGAGAAGCTCCCTAAACCTGTTTCCTCTAATTATAAATATCTTTAAATATATGCTTTCAGTGGGAACAAAATCTTATTAATAATATTCAGGTATTAAGATTATGGACATTTTTCTTTAAGATCAAGCTTTCTACAAAGTTGTCATATTATTTAGTATTTGTAAAAAAAAAAAAAAAAGTTAATACAATCAAACTAGGAGTCTGTAATGCTGCGGTAGGCGGTAAAAGCCATAGGAAACCTATACCAAGAGTCCGTTCTTGTAAATGCCTCAAGTTAGGAAGAACCAACAATCACAAATAGACCACTAGTCTTTCCTAAATAATGCAGCTGGTTAAGCTGTAGCCAGTCACATACTTTCCTTGCTCTGTCACTGGGTCTTCCCTATAAAAACCTCATCCCTAGCTCCTAAATTTTAATAAGCTTCCGTTTATTTTTTTTTTCTTCAGTTTATCTTTCATATATTAAACAAAGAAGAAGTTTTTATTGTTTTTTTAAAAGATTTATTTATTTATTTATTTATTTATTTATTTATTTATTTATTTATTTAACAGAGATCACAAATAGGCAGAGAGGCAGGCAGAGAGAGGGGCTCCCCACAGGCTCCCCGCTGAGTAGAGGGTCCAATGCAGGGCTCAATCCTAGGACCCTGGTATCATGATCTGAGCTGAAAGCAGAGGCTTTAACCCACTGAGCCACACAGGTGCCCCCAAAGATGAAGTTTTTAATTGCAGGAAGTAGATGTCATGCTGTGTATCAAGACAAGTTCTCTTAAGGCAAACCATACTGTCCTTAGGCATACTATGTATGTTTTAGAATGGGAGCTTTTGCCAGTGCTTGAAAAGGAAAAACAGGCTTTGCTTGAAAAGTGCTTGCATGCGATTTAAAACTAGGATGAAAAAGATCAGTTTTAAATACGATACAATTAATCCAGCTGCTTACACTGTAAGTCTTTATTGAAACTGTGGCTGTTACATCCCTGTGA